>NC_091261.1:3959393-4262424 GCF_042477335.2 Ovis canadensis | reverse complement strand
TCATCTCGAGCTAGGAGGTGGAAACGGGGCTACCCTGGATGTGTGCGGGACCCCACGTGCTTCCTCTCGAGTGGAGACGGGTATGTCGGGGAACTTCTAGAGTTGCAGCAAGGGTGTGAAGGACCCTTTGGAAGTTCCAGTGGTTAGATGTGATTGGCCTCGAGAAGCCTCAGCGGAAATGGGCCTCATCTCGCCTGGAGGGCAAAACCTCCTGGATTTTCTCGAGTTGCGGCAGGTGCTCTCGACTTACGACGGGGACCTCAGGGACCCGCTCTGGTGGCCTCAGGAAAGGCCAGTCCCCATGCGAGTTCCTCGGGGGCCTCTCGGGATTCCTCTCCCGTCGATGCCGGGGCCTAAGACCTTGTGTGGAGTCGGGGCCGGAACCTGAGGATTCTTCTCCAGTGCTGACATGGATCTTGGGGTACTTCTGGAGTCTCCCCAGGGGAGTCAGTCCTCGTCTCGAATGCGGGCATGCACTTGCGCTTTCCTCCAGAGCGGTAGCAGCAGTGTCACGCAGTCCGCCGCGTGGATCAAAGGATCTATGGTTTTCCCTTGAGTCTTTCTCACGAGGCTTTCCCACGAGGCTTTCCCACAGGGCTGTCCCACGTGCACAGGTGGTGGGAGTCGATCCTCGGCTTGAACGTCAAGGCAGTGCAGGAAAAACAGGTTCCTCTGGAATGGACTGACACATCTGGGGGACTCTTGGAATGGTGGCACGACCCTGGAGTTCCTCTCGCCTTTCCTGTGGAGAGCGCCTCCTCTTGAGATGCGACGGGAACGCCGGGAATTCTTTCCCTACGAAACAGGGAAAGGATCCCTCATCTCGAGCTAGGAGGCGGAAACGGGGCTCCCCTGGATGTGTGCGGGACCCCACGTGCTTCCTCTCGAGTGGAGACGGGTATGTCTGGGAACTTCTTGAGTTGCAGCAAGGGTGTGAAGGACCCTTTGGAAGTTCCAGTGGTTAGACGTGATTAGCCTCGAGAATCCTCAGCGGAAATGGGCCTCATCTCGCCTGGAGGGCAAAACCTCCTGGATTTTCTCGAGTTGCGGCAGGTGCTCTCGACTTACGACGGGGACCTCAGGGACCCGCTCTGGTGGCCTCAGGAAAGGGCAGTCCCCATGCGACTTCCTCGGGGGCCTCTCGGGATTCCTCTCCCGTCGATGCCGGTGCCGAAGACCTTGTGTGGAGTCGGGGCCGGAACCTGAGGATTCCTCTCCAGTGCTGACATGGATCTTGGGGTACTTCTGGAGTCTCCCCAGGGGAGTCAGTCTTCGTCTCGAATGCGAGCATGCACTTGCGCTTTCCTCCAGAGCGGTAGCAGCAGTGTCACGCAGTCCGCCTCGTGGATCAAAGGATCTATGGTTTTCCCTCGAGTCTTTCCCACGAGGCTTTCCCACGAGGCTTTCCACAGGGCTGTCCCACGTGCACACGTGGTGTGACTCGATCCTAGGCTTGAACGTCAAGGCAGTGCAGGGAAAACAGGTTCCTCTGGAATGGACTGACACATCTGGGGGACTCTTGGAATGGTGGCACGACCCTGGAGTTCCTCTCGCCTTTCCTGTGGAGAGCGCCTCCTCTTGAGATGCAACGGGAATGCCGGGAATTCTTTCCCTACGAAACAGGGAAAGGATCCCTCATCTCGAGCTAGGAGGCGGAAATGGGGCTCCCCTGGATGTTTGCGGGACCCCACGTGCTTCCTCTCGAGTCGAGACGGGTATGTCGGGGAACTTCTTGAGTTGCAGCAAGGGTGTGAAGGACCCTTTGGAAGTTCCAGTGGTTAGATGTGATTGGCCTCGAGAAGCCTCAGCGGAAATGGGCCTCATCTCGCCTGGAGGGCAAAACCTCCTGGATTTTCTCGAGTTGCGGCAGGTGCTCTCGACTTACGACGGGGACCTCAGGGACCCGCTCTGGTGGCCTCAGGAAAGGGCAGTCCCCATGCGACTTCCTCGGGGGCCTCTCGGGATTCCTCTCCCGTCGATGCCGGGGCCTAAGACCTTGTGTGGAGTCGGGGCCGGAACCAGAAGATTCCTCTCCAGTGCTGACATGGATGTTGGGGTACTTCTGGAGTCTCCCCAGGGGAGTCAGTCCTCGTTTCGAATGCGGGCATGCACTTGCGCTTTCCTCCAGAGCGGTAGCAGCAGTGTCACGCAGTCCGCCGCGTGGATCAAAGGATCTATGGTTTTCCCTCGAGTCTTTCCCACGAGGCTTTCCCACGAGGCTTTCCCACAGGGCTGTCCCACGTGCACACGTGGTGGGAGTCGATCCTCGGCTTGAACGTCAAGGCAGTGCAGGGAAAACAGGTTCCTCTGGAATGGACTGACACATATGGGGTCTCTTGGAATGGTGGCACGACCCTGGAGTTCCTCTCGCCTTTCCTGTGGGAGTGCCTCCTCTTGAGATGTGACGGGAACGCCGGGAATTCTTTCCCTACGAAACAGGGAAAGGATCCCTCATCTCGAGCTAGGAGGTGGAAACGGGGCTACCCTGGATGTGTGCGGGACCCCACGTGCTTCCTCTCGAGTGGAGACGGGTATGTCGGGGAACTTCTAGAGTTGCAGCAAGGGTGTGAAGGACCCTTTGGAAGTTCCGGTGGTTAGATGTGATTGGCCTCGAGAAGCCTCAGCGGAAATGGGCCTCATCTCGCCTGGAGGGCAAAACCTCCTGGATTTTCTCGAGTTACGGCAGGTGCTCTCGACTTACCGACGGGGACCTCAGGGACCCGCTCTGGTGGCCTCAGGAAAGGCCAGTCCCCATGCGAGTTCCTCGGGGGCCTCTCGGGATTCCTCTCCCGTCGATGCCGGGGCCTAAGACCTTGTGTGGAGTCGGGGCCGGAACCTGAGGATTCCTCTCCAGTGCTGACATGGATCTTGGGGTACTTCTGGAGTCTCCCCAGGGGAGTCAGTCCTCGTCTCGAATGCGGGCATGCACTTGCGCTTTCCTCCAGAGCGGTAGCAGCAGTGTCACGCAGTCCGCCGCGTGGATCAAAGGATCTATGGTTTTCCCTCGAGTCTTTCCCACGAGGCTTTCACACGAGGCTTTCCCACAGGGCTGTCCCACGTGCACACGTGGTGGGAGTCGATCCTCGAGTTGAACGTCAAGGCAGTGCAGGGAAAACAGGTTCCTCTGGAATGGACTGACACATCTGGGGGACTCTTGGAATGGTGGCACGACCCTGGAGTTTCTCTCGCCTTTCCTGTGGAGAGCGCCTCCTCTTGAGATGCGACGGGAACGCCGGGAATTCTTTCCCTACGAAACAGGGAAAGGATCCCTCATCTCGAGCTAGGAGGCGGAAACGGGGCTCCCCTGGTTATGTGCGGGACCCTCGTGCTTCCTCTCGAGTGGAGACGGGTATGTCGGGGAACTTCTTGAGTTGCAGCAAGGGTGTGAAGGACCCTTTGGAAGTTCCAGTGGTTAGACGTGATTAGCCTCGAGAAGCCTCAGCAGAAATGGGCCTCATCTCGCCTGGAGGGCAAAACCTCTTGGATTTTCTCGAGTTGCGGCAGGTGCTCTCGACTTACGACCGGGACCTCAGGGACCCGCTCTGGTGGCCTCAGGAAAGGGCAGTCCCCATGCGACTTCCTCGGGGGCCTCTCGGGATTCCTCTCCCGTCGATGCCGGGGCCTAAGACCTTGTGTGGAGTCGGGGCCGGAACCTGAGGATTCCTCTCCAGTGCTGACATGGATCTTGGGGTACTTCTGGAGTCTCCCCAGGGGAGTCAGTCTTCGTCTCGAATGCGAGCATGCACTTGCGCTTTCCTCCAGAGCGGTAGCAGCAGTGTCACGCAGTCCGCCGCGTGGATCAAAGGATCTATGGTTTTCCCTCGAGTCTTTCCCACGAGGCTTTCCCACGAGGCTTTCCACAGGGCTGTCCCACGTGCACACGTGGTGTGACTCGATCCTAGGCTTGAACGTCAAGGCAGTGCAGGGAAAACAGGTTCCTCTGGAATGGACTGACACATCTGGGGGACTCTTGGAATGGTGGCACGACCCTGGAGTTCCTCTCGCCTTTCCTGTGGAGAGCGCCTCCTCTTGAGATGCAACGGGAATGCCGGGAATTCTTTCCCTACGAAACAGGGAAAGGATCCCTCATCTCGAGCTAGGAGGCGGAAATGGGGCTCCCCTGGATGTTTGCGGGACCCCACGTGCTTCCTCTCGAGTGGAGACGGGTATGTCGGGGAACTTCTTGAGTTGCAGCAAGGGTGTGAAGGACCCTTTGGAAGTTCCAGTGGTTAGATGTGATTGGCCTCGAGAAGCCTCAGCGGAAATGGGCCTCATCTCGCCTGGAGGGCAAAACCTCCTGGATTTTCTCGAGTTGCGGCAGGTGCTCTCGACTTACGACGGGGACCTCAGGGACCCGCTCTGGTGGCCTCAGGAAAGGGCAGTCCCCATGCGACTTCCTCGGGGGCCTCTCGGGATTCCTCTCCCGTCGATGCCGGGGCCTAAGACCTTGTGTGGAGTCGGGGCCGGAACCAGAAGATTCCTCTCCAGTGCTGACATGGATGTTGGGGTACTTCTGGAGTCTCCCCAGGGGAGTCAGTCCTCGTTTCGAATGCGGGCATGCACTTGCGCTTTCCTCCAGAGCGGTAGCAGCAGTGTCACGCAGTCCGCCGCGTGGATCAAAGGATCTATGGTTTTCCCTCGAGTCTTTCCCACGAGGCTTTCCCACGAGGCTTTCCCACAGGGCTGTCCCACGTGCACACGTGGTGGGAGTCGATCCTCGGCTTGAACGTCAAGGCAGTGCAGGGAAAACAGGTTCCTCTGGAATGGACTGACACATATGGGGTCTCTTGGAATGGTGGCACGACCCTGGAGTTCCTCTCGCCTTTCCTGTGGGAGTGCCTCCTCTTGAGATGCGACGGGAACGCCGGGAATTCTTTCCCTACGAAACAGGGAAAGGATCCCTCATCTCGAGCTAGGAGGCGGAAACGGGGCTCCCCTGGTTATGTGCGGGACCCTCGTGCTTCCTCTCGAGTGGAGACGGGTATGTCGGGGAACTTCTTGAGTTGCAGCAAGGGTGTGAAGGACCCTTTGGAAGTTCCAGTGGTTAGACGTGATTAGCCTCGAGAAGCCTCAGCAGAAATGGGCCTCATCTCGCCTGGAGGGCAAAACCTCTTGGATTTTCTCGAGTTGCGGCAGGTGCTCTCGACTTACGACCGGGACCTCAGGGACCCGCTCTGGTGGCCTCAGGAAAGGGCAGTCCCCATGCGACTTCCTCGGGGGCCTCTCGGGATTCCTCTCCCGTCGATGCCGGGGCCTAAGACCTTGTGTGGAGTCGGGGCCGGAACCTGAGGATTCCTCTCCAGTGCTGACATGGATCTTGGGGTACTTCTGGAGTCTCCCCAGGGGAGTCAGTCTTCGTCTCGAATGCGAGCATGCACTTGCGCTTTCCTCCAGAGCGGTAGCAGCAGTGTCACGCAGTCCGCCGCGTGGATCAAAGGATCTATGGTTTTCCCTCGAGTCTTTCCCACGAGGCTTTCCCACGAGGCTTTCCACAGGGCTGTCCCACGTGCACACGTGGTGTGACTCGATCCTAGGCTTGAACGTCAAGGCAGTGCAGGGAAAACAGGTTCCTCTGGAATGGACTGACACATCTGGGGGACTCTTGGAATGGTGGCACGACCCTGGAGTTCCTCTCGCCTTTCCTGTGGAGAGCGCCTCCTCTTGAGATGCAACGGGAATGCCGGGAATTCTTTCCCTACGAAACAGGGAAAGGATCCCTCATCTCGAGCTAGGAGGCGGAAATGGGGCTCCCCTGGATGTTTGCGGGACCCCACGTGCTTCCTCTCGAGTGGAGACGGGTATGTCGGGGAACTTCTTGAGTTGCAGCAAGGGTGTGAAGGACCCTTTGGAAGTTCCAGTGGTTAGATGTGATTGGCCTCGAGAAGCCTCAGCGGAAATGGGCCTCATCTCGCCTGGAGGGCAAAACCTCCTGGATTTTCTCGAGTTGCGGCAGGTGCTCTCGACTTACGACGGGGACCTCAGGGACCCGCTCTGGTGGCCTCAGGAAAGGGCAGTCCCCATGCGACTTCCTCGGGGGCCTCTCGGGATTCCTCTCCCGTCGATGCCGGGGCCTAAGACCTTGTGTGGAGTCGGGGCCGGAACCAGAAGATTCCTCTCCAGTGCTGACATGGATGTTGGGGTACTTCTGGAGTCTCCCCAGGGGAGTCAGTCCTCGTTTCGAATGCGGGCATGCACTTGCGCTTTCCTCCAGAGCGGTAGCAGCAGTGTCACGCAGTCCGCCGCGTGGATCAAAGGATCTATGGTTTTCCCTCGAGTCTTTCCCACGAGGCTTTCCCACGAGGCTTTCCCACAGGGCTGTCCCACGTGCACACGTGGTGGGAGTCGATCCTCGGCTTGAACGTCAAGGCAGTGCAGGGAAAACAGGTTCCTCTGGAATGGACTGACACATATGGGGTCTCTTGGAATGGTGGCACGACCCTGGAGTTCCTCTCGCCTTTCCTGTGGGAGTGCCTCCTCTTGAGATGTGACGGGAACGCCGGGAATTCTTTCCCTACGAAACAGGGAAAGGATCCCTCATCTCGAGCTAGGAGGTGGAAACGGGGCTACCCTGGATGTGTGCGGGACCCCACGTGCTTCCTCTCGAGTGGAGACGGGTATGTCGGGGAACTTCTAGAGTTGCAGCAAGGGTGTGAAGGACCCTTTGGAAGTTCCGGTGGTTAGATGTGATTGGCCTCGAGAAGCCTCAGCGGAAATGGGCCTCATCTCGCCTGGAGGGCAAAACCTCCTGGATTTTCTCGAGTTACGGCAGGTGCTCTCGACTTACGACGGGGACCTCAGGGACCCGCTCTGGTGGCCTCAGGAAAGGCCAGTCCCCATGCGAGTTCCTCGGGGGCCTCTCGGGATTCCTCTCCCGTCGATGCCGGGGCCTAAGACCTTGTGTGGAGTCGGGGCCGGAACCTGAGGATTCCTCTCCAGTGCTGACATGGATCTTGGGGTACTTCTGGAGTCTCCCCAGGGGAGTCAGTCCTCGTCTCGAATGCGGGCATGCACTTGCGCTTTCCTCCAGAGCGGTAGCAGCAGTGTCACGCAGTCCGCCGCGTGGATCAAAGGATCTATGGTTTTCCCTCGAGTCTTTCCCACGAGGCTTTCACACGAGGCTTTCCCACAGGGCTGTCCCACGTGCACACGTGGTGGGAGTCGATCCTCGAGTTGAACGTCAAGGCAGTGCAGGGAAAACAGGTTCCTCTGGAATGGACTGACACATCTGGGGGACTCTTGGAATGGTGGCACGACCCTGGAGTTTCTCTCGCCTTTCCTGTGGAGAGCGCCTCCTCTTGAGATGCGACGGGAACGCCGGGAATTCTTTCCCTACGAAACAGGGAAAGGATCCCTCATCTCGAGCTAGGAGGCGGAAACGGGGCTCCCCTGGTTATGTGCGGGACCCTCGTGCTTCCTCTCGAGTGGAGACGGGTATGTCGGGGAACTTCTTGAGTTGCAGCAAGGGTGTGAAGGACCCTTTGGAAGTTCCAGTGGTTAGACGTGATTAGCCTCGAGAAGCCTCAGCAGAAATGGGCCTCATCTCGCCTGGAGGGCAAAACCTCTTGGATTTTCTCGAGTTGCGGCAGGTGCTCTCGACTTACGACCGGGACCTCAGGGACCCGCTCTGGTGGCCTCAGGAAAGGGCAGTCCCCATGCGACTTCCTCGGGGGCCTCTCGGGAGTCCTCTCCCGTCGATGCCGGGGCCTAAGACCTTGTGTGGAGTCGGGGCCGGAACCTGAGGATTCCTCTCCAGTGCTGACATGGATCTTGGGGTACTTCTGGAGTCTCCCCAGGGGAGTCAGTCTTCGTCTCGAATGCGAGCATGCACTTGCGCTTTCCTCCAGAGCGGTAGCAGCAGTGTCACGCAGTCCGCCGCGTGGATCAAAGGATCTATGGTTTTCCCTCGAGTCTTTCCCACGAGGCTTTCCCACGAGGCTTTCCACAGGGCTGTCCCACGTGCACACGTGGTGTGACTCGATCCTAGGCTTGAACGTCAAGGCAGTGCAGGGAAAACAGGTTCCTCTGGAATGGACTGACACATCTGGGGGACTCTTGGAATGGTGGCACGACCCTGGAGTTCCTCTCGCCTTTCCTGTGGAGAGCGCCTCCTCTTGAGATGCAACGGTAATGCCGGGAATTCTTTCCCTACGAAACAGGGAAAGGATCCCTCATCTCGAGCTAGGAGGCGGAAATGGGGCTCCCCTGAATGTTTGCGGGACCCCACGTGCTTCCTCTCGAGTGGAGACGGGTATGTCGGGGAACTTCTTGAGTTGCAGCAAGGGTGTGAAGGACCCTTTGGAAGTTCCAGTGGTTAGATGTGATTGGCCTCGAGAAGCCTCAGCGGAAATGGGCCTCATCTCGCCTGGAGGGCAAAACCTCCTGGATTTTCTCGAGTTGCGGCAGGTGCTCTCGACTTACGACCGGGACCTCAGGGACCCGCTCTGGTGGCCTCAGGAAAGGGCAGTCCCCATGCGACTTCCTCGGGGGCCTCTCGGGATTCCTCTCCCGTCGATGCCGGGGCCTAAGACCTTGTGTGGAGTCGGGGCCGGAACCAGAAGATTCCTCTCCAGTGCTGACATGGATCTTGGGGTACTTCTGGAGTCTCCCCAGGGGAGTCAGTCCTCGTTTCGAATGCGGGCATGCACTTGCGCTTTCCTCCAGAGCGGTAGCAGCAGTGTCACGCAGTCCGTCGCGTGGATCAAAGGGTCTATGGTTTTCCCTCGAGTCTTTCCCACGAGGCTTTCCCACGAGGCTTTCCCACAGGGCTGTCCCACGTGCACACGTGGTGGGAGTCGATCCTCGGCTTGAACGTCAAGGCAGTGCAGGGAAAACAGGTTCCTCTGGAATGGACTGACACATATGGGGTCTCTTGGAATGGTGGCACGACCCTGGAGTTCCTCTCGCCTTTCCTGTGGGAGTGCCTCCTCTTGAGATGCGACGGGAACGCCGGGAATTCTTTCCCTACGAAACAGGGAAAGGATCCCTCATCTCGAGCTAGGAGGTGGAAACGGGGCTACCCTGGATGTGTGCGGGACCCCACGTGCTTCCTCTCGAGTGGAGACGGGTATGTCGGGGAACTTCTAGAGTTGCAGCAAGGGTGTGAAGGACCCTTTGGAAGTTCCAGTGGTTAGATGTGATTGGCCTCGAGAAGCCTCAGCGGAAATGGGCCTCATCTCGCCTGGAGGGCAAAACCTCCTGGATTTTCTCGAGTTGCGGCAGGTGCTCTCGACTTACGACGGGGACCTCAGGGACCCGCTCTGGTGGCCTCAGGAAAGGCCAGTCCCCATGCGAGTTCCTCGGGGGCCTCTCGGGATTCCTCTCCCGTCGATGCCGGGGCCTAAGACCTTGTGTGGAGTCGGGGCCGGAACCTGAGGATTCTTCTCCAGTGCTGACATGGATCTTGGGGTACTTCTGGAGTCTCCCCAGGGGAGTCAGTCCTCGTCTCGAATGCGGGCATGCACTTGCGCTTTCCTCCAGAGCGGTAGCAGCAGTGTCACGCAGTCCGCCGCGTGGATCAAAGGATCTATGGTTTTCCCTTGAGTCTTTCTCACGAGGCTTTCCCACGAGGCTTTCCCACAGGGCTGTCCCACGTGCACAGGTGGTGGGAGTCGATCCTCGGCTTGAACGTCAAGGCAGTGCAGGAAAAACAGGTTCCTCTGGAATGGACTGACACATCTGGGGGACTCTTGGAATGGTGGCACGACCCTGGAGTTCCTCTCGCCTTTCCTGTGGAGAGCGCCTCCTCTTGAGATGCGACGGGAACGCCGGGAATTCTTTCCCTACGAAACAGGGAAAGGATCCCTCATCTCGAGCTAGGAGGCGGAAACGGGGCTCCCCTGGATGTGTGCGGGACCCCACGTGCTTCCTCTCGAGTGGAGACGGGTATGTCTGGGAACTTCTTGAGTTGCAGCAAGGGTGTGAAGGACCCTTTGGAAGTTCCAGTGGTTAGACGTGATTAGCCTCGAGAAGCCTCAGCGGAAATGGGCCTCATCTCGCCTGGAGGGCAAAACCTCCTGGATTTTCTCGAGTTGCGGCAGGTGCTCTCGACTTACGACGGGGACCTCAGGGACCCGCTCTGGTGGCCTCAGGAAAGGGCAGTCCCCATGCGACTTCCTCGGGGGCCTCTCGGGATTCCTCTCCCGTCGATGCCGGTGCCGAAGACCTTGTGTGGAGTCGGGGCCGGAACCTGAGGATTCCTCTCCAGTGCTGACATGGATCTTGGGGTACTTCTGGAGTCTCCCCAGGGGAGTCAGTCTTCGTCTCGAATGCGAGCATGCACTTGCGCTTTCCTCCAGAGCGGTAGCAGCAGTGTCACGCAGTCCGCCTCGTGGATCAAAGGATCTATGGTTTTCCCTCGAGTCTTTCCCACGAGGCTTTCCCACGAGGCTTTCCACAGGGCTGTCCCACGTGCACACGTGGTGTGACTCGATCCTAGGCTTGAACGTCAAGGCAGTGCAGGGAAAACAGGTTCCTCTGGAATGGACTGACACATCTGGGGGACTCTTGGAATGGTGGCACGACCCTGGAGTTCCTCTCGCCTTTCCTGTGGAGAGCGCCTCCTCTTGAGATGCAACGGGAATGCCGGGAATTCTTTCCCTACGAAACAGGGAAAGGATCCCTCATCTCGAGCTAGGAGGCGGAAATGGGGCTCCCCTGAATGTTTGCGGGACCCCACGTGCTTCCTCTCGAGTGGAGACGGGTATGTCGGGGAACTTCTTGAGTTGCAGCAAGGGTGTGAAGGACCCTTTGGAAGTTCCAGTGGTTAGATGTGATTGGCCTCGAGAAGCCTCAGCGGAAATGGGCCTCATCTCGCCTGGAGGGCAAAACCTCCTGGATTTTCTCGAGTTGCGGCAGGTGCTCTCGACTTACGACCGGGACCTCAGGGACCCGCTCTGGTGGCCTCAGGAAAGGGCAGTCCCCATGCGACTTCCTCGGGGGCCTCTCGGGATTCCTCTCCCGTCGATGCCGGGGCCTAAGACCTTGTGTGGAGTCGGGGCCGGAACCAGAAGATTCCTCTCCAGTGCTGACATGGATCTTGGGGTACTTCTGGAGTCTCCCCAGGGGAGTCAGTCCTCGTTTCGAATGCGGGCATGCACTTGCGCTTTCCTCCAGAGCGGTAGCAGCAGTGTCACGCAGTCCGTCGCGTGGATCAAAGGGTCTATGGTTTTCCCTCGAGTCTTTCCCACGAGGCTTTCCCACGAGGCTTTCCCACAGGGCTGTCCCACGTGCACACGTGGTGGGAGTCGATCCTCGGCTTGAACGTCAAGGCAGTGCAGGGAAAACAGGTTCCTCTGGAATGGACTGACACATATGGGGTCTCTTGGAATGGTGGCACGACCCTGGAGTTCCTCTCGCCTTTCCTGTGGGAGTGCCTCCTCTTGAGATGCGACGGGAACGCCGGGAATTCTTTCCCTACGAAACAGGGAAAGGATCCCTCATCTCGAGCTAGGAGGTGGAAACGGGGCTACCCTGGATGTGTGCGGGACCCCACGTGCTTCCTCTCGAGTGGAGACGGGTATGTCGGGGAACTTCTAGAGTTGCAGCAAGGGTGTGAAGGACCCTTTGGAAGTTCCGGTGGTTAGATGTGATTGGCCTCGAGAAGCCTCAGCGGAAATGGGCCTCATCTCGCCTGGAGGGCAAAACCTCCTGGATTTTCTCGAGTTACGGCAGGTGCTCTCGACTTACGACGGGGACCTCAGGGACCCGCTCTGGTGGCCTCAGGAAAGGCCAGTCCCCATGCGAGTTCCTCGGGGGCCTCTCGGGATTCCTCTCCCGTCGATGCCGGGGCCTAAGACCTTGTGTGGAGTCGGGGCCGGAACCTGAGGATTCCTCTCCAGTGCTGACATGGATCTTGGGGTACTTCTGGAGTCTCCCCAGGGGAGTCAGTCCTCGTCTCGAATGCGGGCATGCACTTGCGCTTTCCTCCAGAGCGGTAGCAGCAGTGTCACGCAGTCCGCCGCGTGGATCAAAGGATCTATGGTTTTCCCTCGAGTCTTTCCCACGAGGCTTTCACACGAGGCTTTCCCACAGGGCTGTCCCACGTGCACACGTGGTGGGAGTCGATCCTCGAGTTGAACGTCAAGGCAGTGCAGGGAAAACAGGTTCCTCTGGAATGGACTGACACATCTGGGGGACTCTTGGAATGGTGGCACGACCCTGGAGTTTCTCTCGCCTTTCCTGTGGAGAGCGCCTCCTCTTGAGATGCGACGGGAACGCCGGGAATTCTTTCCCTACGAAACAGGGAAAGGATCCCTCATCTCGAGCTAGGAGGCGGAAACGGGGCTCCGCTGGATGTGTGCGGGACCCCACGTGCTTCCTCTCGAGTGGAGACGGGTATGTCGGGGAACTTCTTGAGTTGCAACAAGGGTGTGAAGGACCCTTTGGAAGTTCCAGTGGTTAGACGTGATTAGCCTCGAGAAGCCTCAGTGGAAATGGGCCTCATCTCGCCTGGAGGGCAAAACCTCCTGAATTTTCTCGAGTTGCGGCAGGTGCTCTCGACTTACGACGGGGACCTCAGGGACCCGCTCTGGTGGCCTCAGGAAAGGCCAGTCCCCATGCGAGTTCCTCGGGGGCCTCTCGGGATTCCTCTCCCGTCGATGCCGGGGCCTAAGACCTTGTGTGGAGTCGGGGCCGGAACCTGAGGATTCCTCTCCAGTGCTGACATGGATCTTGGGGTACTTCTGGAGTCTCCCCAGGGGAGTCAGTCCTCGTCTCGAATGCGGGCATGCACTTGCGCTTTCCTCCAGAGCGGTAGCAGCAGTGTCACGCAGTCCGCCGCGTGGATCAAAGGATCTATGGTTTTCCCTCGAGTCTTTCCCACGAGGCTTTCCCACGAGGCTTTCCCACGAGGCTTTCCCACATGGCTGTCCCACGTGCACAGGTGGTGGGAGTCGATCCTCGGCTTGAACGTCAAGGCAGTGCAGGGAAAACAGGTTCCTCTGGAATGGACTGACCCATCTGGGCGTCTCTTGGAATGGTGGCACGACCCTGGAGTTCCTCTCGCCTCTCCTGTGGAGAGCGCCTCCTCTTGAGATGCGACGGGAACGCCGGGAATTCTTTCCCTAAGAAACAGGGAAAGGATCGCTCATCTCGAGCTAGGAGGCGGAAACGGGGCTCCCCTGGATGTGTGCGGGACCCCACGTGCTTCCTCTCGAGTGGAGACGGGTATGTCGGGGAACTTCTTGAGTTGCAGCAAGGGTGTGAAGGACCCTTTGGAAGTTCCAGTGGTTAGATGTGATTGGCCTCGAGAAGCCTCAGCGGAAATGGGCCTCATCTCGCCTGGAGGGCAAAACCTCCTGGATTTTCTCGAGTTGCGGCAGGTGCTCTCGACTTACGACGGGGACCTCAGGGACCCGCTCTGGTGGCCTCAGGAAAGGGCAGTCCCCATGCGACTTCCTCGGGGGCCTCTCGGGATTCCTCTCCCGTCGATGCCGGGGCCTAAGACCTTGTGTGGAGTCGGGGCCGGAACCAGAAGATTCCTCTCCAGTGCTGACATGGATGTTGGGGTACTTCTGGAGTCTCCCCAGGGGAGTCAGTCCTCGTTTCGAATGCGGGCATGCACTTGCGCTTTCCTCCAGAGCGGTAGCAGCAGTGTCACGCAGTCCGCCGCGTGGATCAAAGGATCTATGGTTTTCCCTCGAGTCTTTCCCACGAGGCTTTCCCACGAGGCTTTCCCACAGGGCTGTCCCACGTGCACACGTGGTGGGAGTCGATCCTCGGCTTGAACGTCAAGGCAGTGCAGGGAAAACAGGTTCCTCTGGAATGGACTGACACATATGGGGTCTCTTGGAATGGTGGCACGACCCTGGAGTTCCTCTCGCCTTTCCTGTGGGAGTGCCTCCTCTTGAGATGTGACGGGAACGCCGGGAATTCTTTCCCTACGAAACAGGGAAAGGATCCCTCATCTCGAGCTAGGAGGTGGAAACGGGGCTACCCTGGATGTGTGCGGGACCCCACGTGCTTCCTCTCGAGTGGAGACGGGTATGTCGGGGAACTTCTAGAGTTGCAGCAAGGGTGTGAAGGACCCTTTGGAAGTTCCGGTGGTTAGATGTGATTGGCCTCGAGAAGCCTCAGCGGAAATGGGCCTCATCTCGCCTGGAGGGCAAAACCTCCTGGATTTTCTCGAGTTACGGCAGGTGCTCTCGACTTACGACGGGGACCTCAGGGAACCGCTCTGGTGGCCTCAGGAAAGGCCAGTCCCCATGCGAGTTCCTCGGGGGCCTCTCGGGATTCCTCTCCCGTCGATGCCGGGGCCTAAGACCTTGTGTGGAGTCGGGGCCGGAACCTGAGGATTCCTCTCCAGTGCTGACATGGATCTTGGGGTACTTCTGGAGTCTCCCCAGGGGAGTCAGTCCTCGTCTCGAATGCGGGCATGCACTTGCGCTTTCCTCCAGAGCGGTAGCAGCAGTGTCACGCAGTCCGCCGCGTGGATCAAAGGATCTATGGTTTTCCCTCGAGTCTTTCCCACGAGGCTTTCACACGAGGCTTTCCCACAGGGCTGTCCCACGTGCACACGTGGTGGGAGTCGATCCTCGAGTTGAACGTCAAGGCAGTGCAGGGAAAACAGGTTCCTCTGGAATGGACTGACACATCTGGGGGACTCTTGGAATGGTGGCACGACCCTGGAGTTCCTCTCGCCTTTCCTGTGGAGAGCGCCTCCTCTTGAGATGCGACGGGAACGCCGGGAATTCTTTCCCTACGAAACAGGGAAAGGATCCCTCATCTCGAGCTAGGAGGCGGAAACGGGGCTCCGCTGGATGTGTGCGGGAACCCACGTGCTTCCTCTCGAGTGGAGACGGGTATGTCGGGGAACTTCTTGAGTTGCAACAAGGGTGTGAAGGACCCTTTGGAAGTTCCAGTGGTTAGACGTGATTAGCCTCGAGAAGCCTCAGTGGAAATGGGCCTCATCTCGCCTGGAGGGCAAAACCTCCTGAATTTTCTCGAGTTGCGGCAGGTGCTCTCGACTTACGACGGGGACCTCAGGGACCCGCTCTGGTGGCCTCAGGAAAGGCCAGTCCCCATGCGAGTTCCTCGGGGGCCTCTCGGGATTCCTCTCCCGTCGATGCCGGGGCCTAAGACCTTGTGTGGAGTCGGGGCCGGAACCTGAGGATTCCTCTCCAGTGCTGACATGGATCTTGGGGTACTTCTGGAGTCTCCCCAGGGGAGTCAGTCCTCGTCTCGAATGCGGGCATGCACTTGCGCTTTCCTCCAGAGCGGTAGCAGCAGTGTCACGCAGTCCGCCGCGTGGATCAAAGGATCTATGGTTTTCCCTCGAGTCTTTCCCACGAGGCTTTCCCACGAGGCTTTCCCACGAGGCTTTCCCACATGGCTGTCCCACGTGCACAGGTGGTGGGAGTCGATCCTCGGCTTGAACGTCAAGGCAGTGCAGGGAAAACAGGTTCCTCTGGAATGGACTGACCCATCTGGGCGTCTCTTGGAATGGTGGCACGACCCTGGAGTTCCTCTCGCCTCTCCTGTGGAGAGCGCCTCCTCTTGAGATGCGACGGGAACGCCGGGAATTCTTTCCCTAAGAAACAGGGAAAGGATCGCTCATCTCGAGCTAGGAGGCGGAAACGGGGCTCCCCTGGATGTGTGCGGGACCCCACGTGCTTCCTCTCGAGTGGAGACGGGTATGTCGGGGAACTTCTTGAGTTGCAGCAAGGGTGTGAAGGACCCTTTGGAAGTTCCAGTGGTTAGATGTGATTAGCCTCGAGAAGCCTCAGCGGAAATGGGCCTCATCTCGCCTGGAGGGCAAAACCTCCTGGATTTTCTCGAGTTGCGGCATGTGCTCTCGACTTACGACGGGGACCTCAGGACCCGCTCTGGTGACCTCAGGAAAGGCCAGTCCCCATGCGAGTTCCTCGGGGGCCTCTCGGCATTCCTCTCCCATTGATGCCGGGGCCTAAGACCTTGTGTGGAGTCAGGGCCGGAACCTGAGGATTCCTCTCCAGTGCTGACATGGATCTTGGGGTACTTCTGGAGCCTCCCCAGGGGAGTCAGTCCTCGTCTCGAATGCGGGCATGCACTTGCGCTTTCCTCCAGAGCGGTAGCAGCAGTGTCACGCAGTCCGCCGCGTGGATCAAAGGATCTATGGTTTTCCCTGGAGTCTTTCCCACGAGGCTTTCCCACGAGGCTTTCCCACAGGGCTGTCCCACGTGCACACGTGGTGGGAGTGGATCCTCGGCTTGAACGTCAAGGCAGTGCAGGGAAAACAGGTTCCTCTGGAATGGACTGACACATCTGGGGGACTCTTGGAATGGTGGCACGACCCTGGAGTTCCTCTCGCCTTTCCTGTGGAGAGCGCCTCCTCTTGAGATGCGACGGGAACGCCGGGAATTCTTTCCCTACGAAACAGTGAAAGGATCCCTCATCTCGAGCTAGGAGGCGGAAACGGGGCTCCCCTGGATGTGTGCGGGATACCACGTGCTTCCTATCGAGTGGAGACGGGTATGTCGGGGAACTTCTTGAGTTGCAGCAAGGGTGTGAAGGACCCTTTGGAAGTTCCAGTGGTTAGATGTGATTAGCCTCGAGAAGCCTCAGCGGAAATGGGCCTCATCTCGCCTGGAGGGCAAAACCTCCTGGATTTTCTCGAGTTGCGGCATGTGCTCTCGACTTACGACGGGGACCTCAGGACCCGCTCTGGTGACCTCAGGAAAGGCCAGTCCCCATGCGAGTTCCTCGGGGGCCTCTCGGGATTCCTCTCCCATTGATGCCGGGGCCTAAGACCTTGTGTGGAGTCGGGGCCGGAACCTGAGGATTACTCTCCTGTGCTGACATGGATCATGGGGTAATTCTGGAGTCTCCCCAGGGGAGTCAGTCCTCGTCTCGAATGCGGGCATGTACTTGCGCTTTCCTCCAGAGCGGTAGCAGCAGTGTCACGCAGTCCGCCGCGTGGATCAAAGGATCTATGGTTTTCCCTCGAGTCTTTCCCACGAGGCTTTCCCACGAGGCTTTCCCACAGGGCTGTCCCACGTGCACACGTGGTGGGAGTCGATCCTCGGCTTGAACGTCAAGGCAGTGCAGGGAAAACAGGTTCCTCTGGAATGGACTGACACACCTGGCGGACTCTTGGAATGGTGGCACGACCCTGGAGTTCCTCTCGCCTTTCCTGTGGAGAGCGCCTCCTCTTGAGATGCGACGGGAACGCCGGGAATTCTTTCCCTACGAAACAGGGAAAGGATCCCTCATCTCGAGCTAGGAGGCGGAAACGGGGCTCCGCTGGATGTGTGCGGGACCCCACGTGCTTCCTCTCGAGTGGAGACGGGTATGTCGGGGAACTTCTTGAGTTGCAACAAGGGTGTGAAGGACCCTTTGGAAGTTCCAGTGGTTAGACGTGATTAGCCTCGAGAAGCCTCAGTGGAAATGGGCCTCATCTCGCCTGGAGGGCAAAACCTCCTGAATTTTCTCGAGTTGCGGCAGGTGCTCTCGACTTACGACGGGGACCTCAGGGACCCGCTCTGGTGGCCTCAGGAAAGGCCAGTCCCCATGCGAGTTCCTCGGGGGCCTCTCGGGATTCCTCTCCCTTAGATGCCGGGGCCTAAGACCTTGTGTGGAGTCGGGGCCGGAACCTGAGGATTCCTCTCCAGTGCTGACATGGATCTTGGGGTACTTCTGGAGTCTCCCCAGGGGAGTCAGTCCTCGTCTCGAATGCGGGCATGCACTTGCGCTTTCCTCCAGAGCGGTAGCAGCAGTGTCACGCAGTCCGCCGCGTGGATCAAAGGATCTATGGTTTTCCCTCGAGTCTTTCCCACGAGGCTTTCCCACGAGGCTTTCCCACAGGGCTGTCCCACGTGCACAGGTGGTGGGAGTGGATCCTCGGCTTGAACGTCAAGGCAGTGCAGGGAAAACAGGTTCCTCTGGAATGGACTGACCCATCTGGGCGTCTCTTGGAATGGTGGCACGACCCTGGAGTTCCTCTCGCCTCTCCTGTGGAGAGCGCCTCCTCTTGAGATGCGACGGGAACGCCGGGAATTCTTTCCCTAAGAAACAGGGAAAGGATCCCTCATCTCGAGCTAGGAGGCGGAAACGGGGCTCCCCTGGATGTGTGCGGGACCCCACGTGCTTCCTCTCGAGTGGAGACGGGTATGTCGGGGAACTTCTTGAGTTGCAGCAAGGGTGTGAAGGACCCTTTGGAAGTTCCAGTGGTTAGATGTGATTAGCCTCGAGAAGCCTCAGCGGAAATGGGCCTCATCTCGCCTGGAGGGCAAAACCTCCTGGATTTTCTCGAGTTGCGGCATGTGCTCTCGACTTACGACGGGGACCTCAGGGACCCGCTCAGGTGACCTCAGGAAAGGCCAGTCCCCATGCGAGTTCCTCGGGGGCCTCTCGGCATTCCTCTCCCATTGATGCCGGGGCCTAAGACCTTGTGTGGAGTCAGGGCCGGAACCTGAGGATTCCTCTCCAGTGCTGACATGGATCTTGGGGTACTTCTGGAGCCTCCCCAGGGGAGTCAGTCCTCGTCTCGAATGCGGGCATGCACTTGCGCTTTCCTCCAGAGCGGTAGCAGCAGTGTCACGCAGTCCGCCGCGTGGATCAAAGGATCTATGGTTTTCCCTCGAGTCTTTCCCACGAGGCTTTCCCACGAGGCTTTCCCACAGGGCTGTCCCACGTGCACACGTGGTGGGAGTGGATCCTCGGCTTGAACGTCAAGGCAGTGCAGGGAAAACAGGTTCCTCTGGAATGGACTGACACATCTGGGGGACTCTTGGAATGGTGGCACGACCCTGGAGTTCCTCTCGCCTTTCCTGTGGAGAGCGCCTCCTCTTGAGATGCGACGGGAACGCCGGGAATTCTTTCCCTACGAAACAGTGAAAGGATCCCTCATCTCGAGCTAGGAGGCGGAAACGGGGCTCCCCTGGATGTGTGCGGGATACCACGTGCTTCCTATCGAGTGGAGACGGGTATGTCGGGGAACTTCTTGAGTAGCAGCAAGGGTGTGAAGGACCCTTTGGAAGTTCCAGTGGTTAGATGTGATTGGCCTCGAGAAGCCTCAGCGGAAATGGGCCTCATCTCGCCTGGAGGGCAAAACCTCCTGGATTTTCTCGAGTTACGGCAGGTGCTCTCGACTTACGACCGGGACCTCAGGGACCCGCTCTGGTGGCCTCAGGAAAGGCCAGTCCCCATGCGAGTTCCTCGGGGGCCTCTCGGGATTCCTCTCCCGTCGATGCCGGGGCCTAAGACCTTGTGTGGAGTCGGGGCCGGAACCTGAGGATTCCTCTCCAGTGCTGACATGGATCTTGGGGTACTTCTGGAGTCTCCCCAGGGGAGTCAGTCCTCGTCTCGAATGCGGGCATGCACTTGCGCTTTCCTCCAGAGCGGTAGCAGCAGTGTCACGCAGTCCGCCGCGTGGATCAAAGGATCTATGGTTTTCCCTGGAGTCTTTCCCACGAGGCTTTCCCACGAGGCTTTCCCACAGGGCTGTCCCACGTGCACAGGTGGTGGGAGTCGATCCTCGGCTTGAACGTCAAGGCAGTGCAGGGAAAACAGGTTCCTCTGGAATGGACTGACACATCTGGGGGACTCTTGGAATGGTGGCACGACCCTGGAGTTCCTCTCGCCTTTCCTGTGGAGAGCGCCTCCTCTTGAGATGCGACGGGAACGCCGGGAATTCTTTCCCTACGAAACAGGGAAAGGATCCCTCATCTCGAGCTAGGAGGCGGAAACGGGGCTCCCCTGGATGTGTGCGGGACCCCACGTGCTTCCTCTCGAGTGGAGACGGGTATGTCGGGGAACTTCTTGAGTTGCAGCAAGGGTGTGAAGGACCCTTTGGAAGTTCCAGTGGTTAGATGTGATTAGCCTCGAGAAGCCTCAGCGGAAATGGGCCTCATCTCGCCTGGAGGGCAAAACCTCCTTGATTGTCTCGAGTTGCGGCAGGTGCTCTCGACTTACGACGGGGACCTCAGGGACCCGCTCTGGGGGCCTCAGGAAAAACCAGTCCCCATGCGAGTTCCTCGGGGGCCTCTCGGGATTCCTCTCCCGTCGATGCCGGGGCCTAAGACCTTGTGTGGAGTCGGGGCCGGAACCTGAGGATTCCTCTCCAGTGCTGACATGGATCTTGGGGTACTTCTGGAGTCTCCCCAGGGGAGTCAGTCCTCGTCTCGAATGCGGGCATGCACTTGCGCTTTCCTCCAGAGCGGTAGCAGCAGTGTCACGCAGTCCGCCGCGTGGATCAAAGGATCTATGGTTTTCCCTCGAGTCTTTCCCACGAGGCTTTCCCACGAGGCTTTCCCACAGGGCTGTCCCACGTGCACAGGTGGTGGGAGTCGATCCTCGGCTTGAACGTCAAGGCAGTGCAGGGAAAACAGGTTCCTCTGGAATGGACTGACACATCTGGGCGTCTCTTGGAATGGTGGCACGACCCTGGAGTTCCTCTCGCCTCTCCTGTGGAGAGCGCCTCCTCTTGAGATGCGACGGGAACGCCGGGAATTCTTTCCCTAAGAAACAGGGAAAGGATCCCTCATCTCGAGCTAGGAGGCGGAAACGGGGCTCCCCTGGATGTGTGCGGGACCCCACGTGCTTCCTCTCGAGTGGAGACGGGTATGTCGGGGAACTTCTTGAGTTGCAGCAAGGGTGTGAAGGACCCTTTGGAAGTTCCAGTGGTTAGATGTGATTAGCCTCGAGAAGCCTCAGCGGAAATGGGCCTCATCTCGCCTGGAGGGCAAAACCTCCTGGATATTCTCGAGTTGCGGCATGTGCTCTCGACTTACGACGGGGACCTCAGTGACCCGCTCTGGTGACCTCAGGAAAGGCCAGTCCCCATGCGAGTTCCTCGGGGGCCTCTCGGGATTCCTCTCCCATTGATGCCGGGGCCTAAGACCTTGTGTGGAGTCGGGGCTGGAACCTGAGGATTCCTCTCCAGTGCTGACATGGATCATGGGGTACTTCTGGAGTCTCCCCAGGGGAGTCAGTCCTCGTCTCGAATGCGGGCATGCACTTGCGCTTTCCTCCAGAGCGGTAGCAGCAGTGTCACGCAGTCCGCCGCGTGGATCAAAGGATCTATGGTTTTCCCTCGAGTCTTTCCCACGAGGCTTTCCCACGAGGCTTTCCCACAGGGCTGTCCCACGTGCACAGGTGGTGGGAGTCGATCCTCGGCTTGAATGTCAAGGCAGTGCAGGGAAAACAGGTTCCTCTGGAATGGACTGACACATCTGGGGGACTCTTGGAATGGTGGCACGACCCTGGAGTTCCTCTCGCCTTTCCTGTGGAGAGCGCCTCCTCTTGAGATGCGACGGGAACGCCGGGAATTCTTTCCCTACGAAACAGGGAAAGGATCCCTCATCTCGAGCTAGGAGGCGGAAACGGGGCTCCCCTGGATGTGTGCGGGACCCCACGTGCTTCCTCTCGAGTGGAGACGGGTATGTCGGGGAACTTCTTGAGTTGCAGCAAGGGTGTGAAGGACCCTTTGGAAGTTCCAGTGGTTACACGTGATTAGCCTCGAGAAGACTCAGCGGAAATGGGCCTCATCTCGCCTGGAGGGCAAAACCTCCTGGATTTTCTCGAGTTGCGGCAGGTGCTCTCGACTTACGACGGGGACCTCAGGGACCCGCTCTGGTGGCCTCAGGAAAGGCCAGTCCCCATGCGAGTTCCTCGGGGGCCTCTCGGGATTCGTCTCCCGTCGTTGCCGGGGCCTAAGACCTTGTGTGGAGTCGGGGCCGGAACCTGAGGATTCCTCTCCAGTGCTGACATGGATCTTGGGGTACTTCTGGAGTCTCCCCAGGGGAGTCAGTCCTCGTCTCGAATGCGGGCATGCACTTGCGCTTTCCTCCAGAGCGGTAGCAGCAGTGTCACGCAGTCCGCCGCGTGGATCAAAGGATCTATGGTTTTCCCTCGAGTCTTTCCCACGAGGCTTTCCCACGAGGCTTTCCCACAGGGCTGTCCTACGTGCACAGGTGGTGGGAGTCGATCCTGGGCTTGAACGTCAAGGCAGTGCAGGGAAAACAGGTTCCTCTGGAATGGACTGACACATCTGGGCGTCTCTTGGAATGGTGGCACGACCCTGGAGTTCCTCTCGCCTCTCCTGTGGAGAGCGCCTCCTCTTGAGATGCGACGGGAACGCCGGGAATTCTTTCCCTAAGAAACAGGGAAAGGATCCCTCATCTCGAGCTAGGAGGCGGTAACGGGGCTCCCCTGGATGCGTGCGGGACCCCACGTGCTTCCTCTCGAGTGGAGACGGGTATGTCGGGGAACTTCTTGAGTTGCAGCAAGGGTGTGAAGGACCCTTTGGAAGTTCCAGTGGTTAGATGTGATTAGCCTCGAGAAGCCTCAGCGGAAATGGGCCTCATCTCGCCTGGAGGGCAAAACCTCCTGGATTTTCTCGAGTTGCGGCAGGTGCTCTCGATTTACGACGGGGACCTCAGGGACCCGCTCTGGGGGCCTCAGGAAAAGCCAGTCCCCATGCAAGTTCCTCGGGGGCCTCTCGGGATTCCTCTCCCGTCGAAGCCGGGGCCTAAGACCTTGTGTGGAGTCGGGGCCGGAACCTGAGGATTCCTCTCCAGTGCTGACATGGATCTTGGGGTACTTCTGGAGTCTCCCCAGGGGAGTCAGTCCTCGTCTCGAATGCGGGCATGCACTTGCGCTTTCCTCCAGAGCGGTAGCAGCAGTGTCACGCAGTCCGCCGCGTGGATCAAAGGATCTATGGTTTTCCCTCGAGTCTTTCCCACGAGGCTTTCCCACGAGGCTTTCCCACAGGGCTGTCCCACGTGCACAGGTGGTGGGAGTCGATCCTCGGCTTGAACGTCAAGGCAGTGCAGGGAAAACAGGTTCCTCTGGAATGGACTGACACATATGGGCGTCTCTTGGAATGGTGGCACGACCCTGGAGTTCCTCTCGCCTCTCCTGTGGAGAGCGCCTCCTCTTGAGATGCGACGGGAACGCCGGGAATTCTTTCCCTAAGAAACAGGGAAAGGATCCCTCATCTCGAGCTAGGAGGCGGAAACGGGGCTCCCCTGGATGTGTGCGGGACCCCACGTGCTTCCTCTCGAGTGGAGACGGGTATGTCGGGGAACTTCTTGAGTTGCAGCAAGGGTGTGAAGGACCCTTTGGAAGTTCCAGTGGTTAGATGTGATTAGCCTCGAGAAGCCTCAGCGGAAATGGGCCTCATCTCGCCTGGAGGGCAAAACCTCCTGGATTTTCTCGAGTTGCGGCATGTGCTCTCGACTTACGACGGGGACCTCAGTGACCCGCTCTGGTGACCTCAGGAAAGGCCAGTCCCCATGCGAGTTCCTCGGGGGCCTCTCGGGATTCCTCTCCCATTGATGCCGGGGCCTAAGACCTTGTGTGGAGTCGGGGCCGGAACCTGAGGATTCCTCTCCAGTGCTGACATGGATCATGGGGTACTTCTGGAGTCTCCCCAGGGGAGTCAGTCCTCGTCTCGAATGCGGGCATGTACTTGCGCTTTCCTCCAGAGCGGTAGAAGCAGTGTCACGCAGTCCGCCGCGTGGATCAAAGGATCTATGGTTTTCCTTCGAGTCTTTCCCACGAGGCTTTCCCACGAGGCTTTCCCACAGGGCTGTCCCACGTGCACACGTGGTGGTAGTCGATCCTCGGCTTGAACGTCAAGGCAGTGCAGGGAAAACAGGTTCCTCTGGAATGGACTGACACATCTGGGGGACTCTTGGAATGGTGGCACGACCCTGGAGTTCCTCTCGCCTTTCCTGTGGAGAGCGCCTCCTCTTGAGATGCGACGGGAACGCCGGGAATTCTTTCCCTACGAAACAGGGAAAGGATCCCTCATCTCGAGCTAGGAGGCGGAAACGGGGCTCCCCTGGATGTGTGCGGGACCCCACGTGCTTCCTATCGAGTGGAGACGGGTATGTCGGGGAACTTCTTGAGTAGCAGCAAGGGTGTGAAGGACCCTTTGGAAGTTCCAGTGGTTAGATGTGATTGGCCTCGAGAAGCCTCAGCGGAAATGTGCCTCATCTCGCCTGGAGGGCAAAACCTCCTGGATTTTCTCGAGTTACGGCAGGTGCTCTCGACTTACGACGGGGACCTCAGGGACCCGCTCTGGTGGCCTCAGGAAAGGCCAGTCCCCATGCGAGTTCCTCGGGGGCCTCTCGGGATTCCTCTCCCGTCGATGCCGGGGCCTAAGACCTTGTGTGGAGTCGGGGCCGGAACCTGAGGATTCCTCTCCAGTGCTGACATGGATCTTGGGGTACTTCTGGAGTCTCCCCAGGGGAGTCAGTCCTCGTCTCGAATGCGGGCATGCACTTGCGCTTTCCTCCAGAGCGGTAGCAGCAGTGTCACGCAGTCCGCCGCGTGGATCAAAGGATCTATGGTTTTCCCTCGAGTCTTTCCCACGAGGCTTTCCCACGAGGCTTTCCCACAGGGCTGTCCCACGTGCACAGGTGGTGGGAGTCGATCCTCGGCTTGAACGTCAAGGCAGTGCAGGGAAAACAGGTTCCTCTGGAATGGACTGACACATCTGGGCGTCTCTTGGAATGGTGGCACGACCCTGGAGTTCCTCTCGCCTCTCCTGTGGAGAGCGCCTCCTCTTGAGATGCGACGGGAACGCCGGGAATTCTTTCCCTAAGAAACAGGGAAAGGATCCCTCATCTCGAGCTAGGAGGCGGAAACGGGGCTCCCCTGGATGTGTGCGGGACCCCACGTGCTTCCTCTCGAGTGGAGACGGGTATGTCGGGGAACTTCTTGAGTTGCAGCAAGGGTGTGAAGGACCCTTTGGAAGTTCCAGTGGTTAGATGTGATTAGCCTCGAGAAGCCTCAGCGGAAATGGGCCTCATCTCGCCTGGAGGGCAAAACCTCCTGGATTTTCTCGAGTTGCGGCATGTGCTCTCGACTTACGACGGGGACCTCAGTGACCCGCTCTGGTGACCTCAGGAAAGGCCAGTCCCCATGCGAGTTCCTCGGGGGCCTCTCGGGATTCCTCTCCCATTGATGCCGGGGCCTAAGACCTTGTGTGGAGTCGGGGCCGGAACCTGAGGATTACTCTCCTGTGCTGACATGGATCATGGGGTACTTCTGGAGTCTCCCCAGGGGAGTCAGTCCTCGTCTCGAATGCGGGCATGTACTTGCGCTTTCCTCCAGAGCGGTAGAAGCAGTGTCACGCAGTCCGCCGCGTGGATCAAAGGATCTATGGTTTTCCTTCGAGTCTTTCCCACGAGGCTTTCCCACGAGGCTTTCCCACAGGGCTGTCCCACGTGCACACGTGGTGGTAGTCGATCCTCGGCTTGAACGTCAAGGCAGTGCAGGGAAAACAGGTTCCTCTGGAATGGACTGACACATCTGGGGGACTCTTGGAATGGTGGCACGACCCTGGAGTTCCTCTCGCCTTTCCTGTGGAGAGCGCCTCCTCTTGAGATGCGACGGGAACGCCGGGAACTCTTTACCTACGAAACAGGGAAAGGATCCCTCATCTCGAGCTAGGAGGCGGAAACGGGGCTCCCCTGGATGTGTGCGGGACCCCACGTGCTTCCTCTCGAGTGGAGACGGGTATGTCAGGGAACATCTTGAATTGCAGCAAGGGTGTGAAGGACCCTTTGGAAATTCCAGTGGTTAGACGTGATTAGCCTCGAGAAGCCTCAGCGGAAATGGGCCTCATCTCGCCTGGAGGGCAAAACCTCCTGGATTTTCTCGAGTTGCGGCAGGTGCTCTCGACTTACGACGGGGACCTCAGGGACCCGCTCTGGTGGCCTCAGGAAAGGCCAGTCCCCATGCGAGTTCCTCGGGAGCCTCTCGGGATTCCTCTCCCATCGATGCCGGGGCCTAAGACCTTGTGTGGAGTCGGGGCCGGAACCTGAGGATTCCTCTCCAGTGCTGACATGGATCTTGGGGTACTTCTGGAGTCTCCCCAGGGAGTCAGTCCTCGTCTCGAATGCGGGCATGCACTTGCCCTTTCCTCCAGAGCGGTAGCAGCAGTGTCACGCAGTCCGCCGCGTGGATCAAAGGATCTATGGTTTTCCCTCGAGTCTTTCCCACGAGGCTTTCCCACGAGGCTTTCCCACAGGGCTGTCCCACGTGCACACGTGGTGGGAGTCGATCCTCGGCTTGAACGTCAAGGCAGTGCAGGGAAAACAGGTTCCTCTGGAATGGACTGACACATTTGGGGGACTCTTGGAATGGTGGCACGACCCTGGAGTTCCTCTCGCCTTTCCTGTGGAGAGCGCCTCCTCTTGAGATGCGACGGGAACACCGGGAATTCTTTCCCTACGAAACAGGGAAAGGATCCCTCATCTCGAGCTAGGAGGCGGAAACGGGGCTCCGCTGGATGTGTGCGGGACCCCACGTGCTTCCTCTCGAGTGGAGACGGGTATGTCGGGGAACTTCTTGAGTTGCAACAAGGGTGTGAAGGACCCTTTGGAAGTTCCAGTGGTTAGACGTGATTAGCCTCGAGAAGCCTCAGCGGAAATGGGCCTCATCTCGCCTGGAGGGCAAAACCTCCTGAATTTTCTCGAGTTGCGGCAGGTGCTCTCGACTTACGACGGGGACCTCAGGGACCCGCTCTGGTGGCCTCAGGAAAGGCCAGTCCCCATGCGAGTTCCTCGGGGGCCTCTCGGGATTCCTCTCCCGTCGATGCCGGGGCCTAAGACCTTGTGTGAAGTCGGGGCCGGAACCTGAGGATTCCTCTCCAGTGCTGACATGGATCTTGGGGTACTTCTGGAGTCTCCCCAGGGGAGTCAGTCCTCGTCTCGAATGCGGGCATGCACTTGCGCTTTCCTCCAGAGCGGTAGCAGCAGTGTCACGCAGTCCGCCGCGTGGATCAAAGGATCTATGGTTTTCCCTCGAGTCTTTCCCACGAGGCTTTCCCACGAGGCTTTCCCACAGGGCTGTCCCACGTGCACAGGTGGTGGGAGTCGATCCTCGGCTTGAACGTCAAGGCAGTGCAGGGAAAACAGGTTCCTCTGGAATGGACTGACCCATCTGGGCGTCTCTTGGAGTGGTGGCACGACCCTGGAGTTCCTCTCGCCTCTCCTGTGGAGAGCGCCTCCTCTTGAGATGCGACGGGAACGCCGGGAATTCTTTCCCTAAGAAACAGGGAAAGGATCCCTCATCTCGAGCTAGGAGGCGGAAACGGTGCTCCCCTGGATGTGTGCGGGACCCCACGTGCTTCCTCTCGAGTGGAGACGGGTATGTCGGGGAACTTCTTGAGTTGCAGCAAGGGTGTGAAGGACCCTTTGGAAGTTCCAGTGGTTAGATGTGATTAGCCTCGAGAAGCCTCAGCGGAAATGGGCCTCATCTCGCCTGGAGGGCAAAACCTCCTGGATTTTCTCGAGTTGCGGCAGGTGCTCTCGACTTACGACGGGGACCTCAGGGACCCGCTCTGGTGGCCTCAGGAAAGGCCAGTCCCCATGCGAGTTCCTCGGGGGCCTCTCGGGATTCCTCTCCCGTCGTTGCCGGGGCCTAAGACCTTGTGTGGAGTCGGGGCCGGAACCTGAGGATTCCTCTCCAGTGCTGACATGGATCTTGGGGTACTTCTGGAGTCTCCCCAGGGGAGTCAGTCCTCGTCTCGAATGCGGGCATGCACTTGCGCTTTCCTCCAGAGCGGTAGCAGCAGTGTCACGCAGTCCGCCGCGTGGATCAAAGGATCTATGTTTTTCCCTTGAGTCTTTCCCAAGAGGCTTTCCCACGAGGCTTTCCCACAGGGCTGTCCCACGTGCACACGTGGTGGGAGTGGATCCTCGGCTTGAACGTCAAGGCAGTGCAGGGAAAACAGGTTCCTCTGGAATGGACTGACACATCTGGGGGACTCTTGGAATGGTGGCACGACCCTGGAGTTCCTCTCGCCTTTCCTGTGGAGAGCGCCTCCTCTTGAGATGCGACGGGAACGCCGGGAATTCTTTCCCTAAGAAACAGGGAAAGGATCCCTCATCTCGAGCTAGGAGGCGGAAACGGGGCTCCCCTGGATGTGTGCGGGATACCACGTGCTTCCTATCGAGTGGAGACAGGTATGTCGGGGAACTTCTTGAGTAGCAGCAAGGGTGTGAAGGACCCTTTGGAAGTTCCAGTGGTTAGATGTGATTGGCCTCGAGAAGCCTCAGCGGAAATGTGCCTCATCTCGCCTGGAGGGCAAAACCTCCTGGATTTTCTCGAGTTACGGCAGGTGCTCTCGACTTACGACGGGGACCTCAGGGACCCGCTCTGGTGGCCTCAGGAAAGGCCAGTCCCCATGCGAGTTCCTCGGGGGCCTCTCGGGATTCCTCTCCCATCGTTGCCGGGGCCTAAGACCTTGTGTGGAGTCGGGGCCGGAACCTGAGGATTCCTCTCCAGTGCTTACATGGATCTTGGGGTACTTCTGGAGTCTCCCCAGGGGAGTCAGTCCTCGTCTCGAATGCGGGCATGCACTTGCGCTTTCTTCCAGAGCGGTAGCAGCAGTGTCACGCAGTCCGCCGCGTGGATCAAAGGATCTATGGTTTTCCCTCGAGTCTTTCCCACGAGGCTTTCCCACGAGGCTTTCCCACAGGGCTGTCCCACGTGCACAAGTGGTGGGAGTCGATCCTCGGCTTGAACGTCAAGGCAGTGCAGGGAAAACAGGTTCCTCTGGAATGGACTGACACATCTGGGGGACTCTAGGAATGGTGGCACGACCCTGGAGTTCCTCTCGCCTTTCCTGTGGAGAGCGCCTCCTCTTGAGATGCGACGGGAACGCCGGGAATTCTTTCCCTACGAAACAGGGAAAGGATCCCTCATCTCGAGCTAGGAGGCGGAAACGGGGCTCCCCTGGATGTGTGCGGGACCCCACGTGCTTCCTCTCGAGTGGAGACGGGTATGTCGGGGAACTTCTTGAGTTGCAGCAAGGGTGTGAAGGACCCTTTGGAAGTTCCAGTGGTTAGACGTGATTAGCCTCGAGAAGCCTCAGCGGAAATGGGCCTCATCTCGCCTGGAGGGCAAAACCTCCTGGATTTTCTCGAGTTGCGGCAGGTGCTCTCGACTTACGACGGGGACCTCAGGGACCCGCTCTGGTGGCCTCAGGAAAGGCCAGTCCCCATGCGAGTTCCTCGGGGGCCTCTCGGGATTACTCTCCCGTCGATGCCGGGGCCTAAGACCTTGTGTGGAGTCGGGGCCGGAACCTGAGGATTCCTCTCCAGTGCTGACATGGATCTTGGGGTACTTCTGGAGTCTCCCCAGGGGAGTCAGTCCTCGTCTCGAATGCGGGCATGCACTTGCGCTTTCCTCCAGAGCGGTAGCAGCAG
The DNA here is from genome assembly GCF_042477335.2 of Ovis canadensis. Taxonomy (NCBI): domain Eukaryota; kingdom Metazoa; phylum Chordata; class Mammalia; order Artiodactyla; family Bovidae; genus Ovis; species Ovis canadensis. The sequence continues at coordinate 4,233,283 of NC_091261.1, read as the reverse complement.
TGTCACGCAGTCCGCCGCGTGGATCAAAGGATCTATGGTTTTCCCTCGAGTCTTTCTCACGAGGCTTTCCCACGAGGCTTTCCCACAGGGCTGTCCCAAGTGCACACGTGGTGGGAGTCGATCCTCGGCTTGAACGTCAAGGCAGTGCAGGGAAAACAGGTTCCTCTGGAATGGACTGACACATCTGGGGGACTCTTGGAATGGTGGCACGACCCTGGAGTTCCTCTCGCCTTTCCTGTGGAGAGCGCCTCCTCTTGAGATGCGACGGGAACGCCGGGAATTCTTTCCCTACGAAACAGGGAAAGGATCCCTCATCTCGAGCTAGGAGGCGGAAACGGGGCTCCCCTGGATGTGTGCGGGACCCCACGTGCTTCCTCTCGAGTGGAGACGGGTATGTCGGGGAACTTCTTGAGTTGCAGCAAGGGTGTGAAGGACCCTTTGGAAGTTCCAGTGGTTAGACGTGATTCGCCTCGAGAAGCCTCAGCGGAAATGGGCCTAATCTCGCCTGGAGGGCAAAACCTCCTGGATTTTCTCGAGTTGCGGCAGGTGCTCTCGACTTACGACGGGGACGTCAGGGACCCGCTCTGGTGGCCTCAGGAAAGGCCAGTCCCCATGCGAGTTCCTCGGGGGCCTCTCGGGATTCCTCTCCCGTCGATGCCGGGGCCTAAGACCATGTGTGGAGTCGGGGCCGGAACCTGAGGATTCCTCTCCAGTGCTGACATGGATCTTGGGGTACTTCTGGAGTCTCCCCAGGGGAGTCAGTCCTCGTCTCGAATGCGGGCATGCACTTGCGCTTTCCTCCAGAGCGGTAGCAGCAGTGTCACGCAGTTCCCCGCGTGGATCAAAGGATCTATGGTTTTCCCTCGAGTCTTTCCCACGAGGCTTTCCCACGAGGCTTTCCCACAGGGCTGTTCCACGTGCACACGTGGTGGGAGTGGATCCTCGGCTTGAACGTCAAGGCAGTGCAGGGAAAACAGGTTCCTCTGGAATGGACTGACACATCTGGGGGACTCTTGGAATGGTGGTACGACCCTGGAGTTCCTCTCGCCTTTCCTGTGGAGAGCGCCTCCTCTTGAGATGCGACGGGAACGCCGGGAATTCTTTCCCTACGAAACAGGGAAAGGATCCCTCATCTCGAGCTAGGAGGCGGAAACGGGGCTCCCCTGGATGTGTGCGGGACCCCACGTGCTTCCTCTCGAGTGGAGACGGGTATGTCGGGGAATTCTTGAGTTGCAGCAAGGGTGTGAAGGACCCTTTGGAAGTTCCAGTGGTTAGACGTGATTCGCCGCGAGAAGCCTCAGCGGAAATGGGCCTCATCTCGCCTGGAGGGCAAAACCTGCTGGATTTTCTCGAGTTGCGGCAGGTGCTCTCGACTTACGACGGGGACCTCAGGGACCCGCTCTGGTGGCCTCAGGAAAGGCCAGTCCCCATGCGAATTCCTCGGGGGCCTCTCGGGATTACTCTCCCGTCGATGCCGGGGCCTAAGACCTTGTGTGGAGTCGGGGCCGGAACCTGAGGATTCCTCTCCAGTGCTGACATGGATCTTGGGGTACTTCTGGAGTCTCCCCAGGGGAGTCAGTCCTCGTCTCGAATGCGGGCATGCACTTGCGCTTTCCTCTAGAGCGGTAGCAGCAGTGTCACGCAGTCCGCCGCGTGGATCAAAAGATCTATGGTTTTCCCTCGAGTCTTTCCCACGAGGCTTTCCCACGAGGCTTTCCCACAGGGCTGTCCCACGTGCACAGGTGTTGGGAGTCGATCCTCGGCTTGAACGTCAAGGCAGTGCAGGGAAAACAGGTTCCTCTGGAATGGACTGACACATCTGGGGGACTCTTGGAATGGTGGCACGACCCTGGAGTTCCTCTCGCCTTTCCTGTGGAGAGCGCCTCTTCTTGAGATGCGACGGGAACGCCGGGAATTCTTTCCCTACGAAACAGGGAAAGGATCCCTCATCTCGAGCTAGGAGGCGGAAACGGGGCTCACCTGGATGTGTGCGGGACACCACGTGCTTCCTATCGAGTGGAGACGGGTATGTCGGGGAACTTCTTGAGTAGCAGCAAGGGTGTGAAGGACCCTTTGGAAGTTCCAGTGTTTAGATGTGATTGGCATCGAGAAGCCTCAGCGGAAATGGGCCTCATCTCGCCTGGAGGGCAAAACCTCCTGGATTTTCTCGAGTTACGGCAGGTGTTCTCGACTTACGACGGGGACCTCAGGGACCCGCTCTGGTGGCCTCAGGAAAGGCCAGTCCCCATGCGAGTTCCTCGGGGTCCTCTCGGGATTCCTCTCCCGTCGATGCCGGGGCCTAAGACCTTGTGTGGAGTCGGGGCCGGAACCTGAGGATTCCTCTCCAGTGCTGACATGGATCTTGGGGTACTTCTGGAGTCTCCCCAGGGGAGTCAGTCCTCGTCTCGAATGCGGGCATGCACTTGCGCTTTCTTCCAGAGCGGTAGCAGCAGTGTCACGCAGTCCTCCTCGTGGATCAAAGGATCTATGTTTTTCCCTCGAGTCTTTCCCACGAGGCTTTCCCACGAGGCTTTCCCACAGGGCTGTCCCACGTGCACACGTGGTGGGAGTCGATCCTCGGCTTGAACGTCAGGCAGTGCAGGGAAAACAGGTTCCTCTGGAATGGACTGACACATCTGGGGGTCTCTTGGAATGGTGCCACGACCCTGGAGTTCCTCTCGCCTTTCCTGTGGATAGCGCCACCTCTTGAGATGCGACGGGAACGCCGGGAATTCTTTCCCTACGAAACAGGGAAAGGATCCCTCATCTCGAGCTAGGAGGCGGAAACGGGGCTCCCCTGGATGGGTGCGGGACCCCACGTGCTTCCTCTCGAGTGGAGACGGGTATGTCGGGGAACTTCTTGAGTTGCAGCAATGGTGTGAAGGACCCTTTGGAAGTTCCAGCGGTTTGATGTGATTAGCCTCGAGAAGCCTCAGCGGAAATGGGCCTCATCTCGCCTGGAGGGCAAAACCTCCTGGATTTTCTCGAGTTGCGGCAGGTGCTCTCGACTTACGACGGGGACGTCAGGGACCCGCTCTGGTGGCCTCAGGAAAGGCCAGTCCCCATGCGAGTTCCTCGGGGGCCTCTCGGGATTCCTCTCCCGTCGATGCCGGGGCCTAAGACCATGTGTGGAGTCGGGGCCGGAACCTGAGGATTCCTCTCCAGTGCTGACATGGATCTTGGGGTACTTCTGGAGTCTCCCCAGGGGAGTCAGTCCTCGTCTCGAATGCGGGCATGCACTTGCGCTTTCCTCCAGAGCGGTAGCAGCAGTGTCACGCAGTCCGCCGCGTGGATCAAAGGATCTATGGTTTTCCCTCGAGTCTTTCCCACGAGGTTTTCCCACGAGGCTTTCCCACAGGGCTGTCCCACGTGCACACGTGGTGGGAGTCGATCCTCGGCTTGAACGTCAAGGCAGTGCAGGGAAAACAGGTTCCTCTGTAATGGACTGACATATCTGGGGGTCTCTTGGAATGGTGGCATGACCCTGGAGTTCCTCTCCCCTTTCCTGTGGAGAGCGCCTCCTCTTGAGATGCGACGGGAACGCCGGGAATTCTTTCCCTATGAAACAGGGAAAGGATCCCTCATCTCGATCTAGGAGGCGGAAACGGTGCTCCCCTGGATGTGTGCGGGACCCCACGTGCTTCCTCTGGAGTGGAGACGGGTATGTTGGGGAACTTCTTTAGTCCCAGCAAGGGTGTGAAGGACCAGTTGGAAGTTCCAGTATTTAGAGGTGATTAGCCTCGAGAAGCCTCAGCGGAAATGGGCCTCATCTCGCCTGGAGGGCAAAACCTCCTGGATTTTCTCGAGTTGCGGCAGGTGCTCTCGACTTACGACGGGGACCTCTGGGACCCGCTCTGGTGGCCTCAGGAAAGGCCAGTCCCCATGCGAGTTCCTCGGGGGCCTCTGGGGATTCCTCTCCCATCAATGCCGGTGCCTAAGACCTTGTGTGGAGTTGGGGCCGGAACCTGAGGATTCCTCTCCAGTGCTGACATGGATCTTGGGGTACTTCTGGAGTCTCCCCAGGGGAGTCAGTCCTCGTCTCGAATGCGGGCATGCACTTGCGCTTTCCTCCAGAGAGGTAGCAGCAGTGTCACGCAGTCCGCCGCGTGGATCAAAGGATCTATGGTTTTCCCTCGAGTCTTTCCCACGAGGCTTTCCCACAGGGCTGTCCCACGTGCACACGTGGTGAGAGTCGATCCTCGGCTTGAACGTCAAGGCAGTGCAGGGAAAACAGGTTCCTCTGGAATGGACTGACACATCCTGGGGACTCTTGGAATGGTGGAACGACCCCGGAGTTCCTCTCACCTTTCCTGTGGAGAGCGCCTCCTCTTGAGATGCGACGGGAACGCCGGGAATTCTTTCCCTACGAAACAGGGAAAGGATCGCTCATCTCGAGCTAGGAATCGGAAACGGGGCTCCCCTGGATGTGTGCGGGACCCCACGTGATTCCTCTCGAGTGGAGACGGGTATGTCGGGGAACTTCTTGAGTTGCAGCAAGGGTGTGAAGGACCCGTTGGACGTTCCAGTATTTAGACGTGATTAGCCTCGAGAAGCCTCAGCGGAAATGGGCCTCATCTCGCCTGGAGGGCAAAACCTCCTGGATTTTCTCGTGTTTCGGCAGGTGCTCTCGACTTACGACGGGGAACTCAGGGAACCGCTCTGGTGGCCTCAGGAAAGGCCAGTCCCCATGCGAGTTCCTCGGGGGCCTCTGGGGATTCCTCTCCCGTCGATGCCGGGGCCTAAGACCTTGTGTGGAGTCGGGGCCGGAACCTGAGGATTCCTCTCCAGTGCTGACATGGATCTTGGGGTACTTCTGGAGTCTCCCCAGGGGAGTCAGTCCTCGTCTCGAATGCGGGCATGCACTTGCGCTTTCCTCCAGAGCGGTAGCAGCAGTGTCACGCAGTCCGCCGCGTGGATCAAAGGATCTATGGTTTTCCCTCGAGTCTTTCCCACGCGGCTTTCCCACAGGGCTGTCCCACGTGCACACGTGGTGGGAGTCGATCCTTGGCTTGAACGTCAAGGCAGTGCAGGGAAAACAGGTTCCTCTGGAATGGACTGACACATCTGGGGGACTCTTGGAATGGTGGCACGACCCTGGAGTTCCTCTCAACTTTCCTGTGGAGAGCGCCTCCTCTTGAGATGCGACGGGAACGCCGGGAATTCGTTCCCTAAGAAACAGGGAAAGGATCCCTCATCTCGAGCTAGGAGGCGGAAACGGGGATCCCCTGGATGTGTGCGGGGCCCCACGTGCTTCCTCTCGAGTCTAGACAGGTATGTCGGGGAACTTCTTGAGTTGCAGCAAGGGTGTGAAGGACCCGTTGGACGTTCCAGTATTTAGACGTGATTAGCCTCGAGAAGCCTCAGCGGAAATGGGCCTCATCTCGCCTGGAGGGCAAAACCTCCTGGATTTTCTCGAGTTGCGGCAGGTGCTCTCGACTTACGACGGGGACCTCTGGGACCCGCTCTGGTGGCCTCAAGAAAGGCCAGTCCCCTTGCGAGTTCCTCGGGGGCCTCTCGGGATTCCTCTCCCGTCGTTGCCGGGGCCTAAGACCTTGTGTGGAGTCGGGGCCGGAACCTGAGGATTCCTCTCCAGTGCTGACATGGATCTTGGGGTACTTCTGGAGTCTCCCCAGGGGAGTCAGTCCTCGTCTCGAATGCGGGCATGCATTTGCGCTTTCCTCCAGAGCGGTAGCAGCAGTGTCACGCAGTCCACCGCGTGGATCAAAGGATCTATGGTTTTCCCTCGAGTTTTCCCACGAGGCTTTCCCACGATGCTTTCCCACAGGGCTGTCCCACGTGCACACGTGGTGGGAGTGGATCCTCGGCTTGAACGTCAAGGCAGTGCAGGGAAAACAGGTTCCTCTGGAATGGACTGACACATCTGGGGGACTCTTGGAATGGTGTCTCGACCCTGGAGTTCCTCTCGCCTTTCCTGTGGAGAGCGCCTCCTCTTGAGATGCGACGGGAACGCCGGGAATTCTTTCCCTACGAAACAGGGAAAGGATCCCTCATCTCGAGCTAGGAGGCGGAAACGGGGCTCCCCTGGATGTGTGCGGGACACCACGTGCTTCCTATCGAGTGGAGACGGGTATGTCGGGGAACTTCTTGAGTAGCAGCAAGGGTGTGAAGGACCCTTGGGAAGTTCCAGTGTTTAGATGTGATTGGCCTCGAGAAGCCTCAGCGGAAATGGGCCTCATCTCTCCTGGAGGGCAAAACCTCCTGGATTTTCTCGAGTTACGGCAGGTGTTCTCAACTTACGACGGGGACCTCAGGGACCCGCTCTGGTGGCCTCAGGAAAGGCCAGTCCCCATGCGAGTTCCTCGGGGGCCTCTCGGGATTCCTCTCCCGTCGATGCCGGGGCCTAAGACCTTGTGTGGAGTCGGGGCCGGAACCTGAGGATTCCTCTCCAGTGCTGACATGGATCTTGGGGTACTTCTGGAGTCTCCCCAGGGGAGTCAGTCCTCGTCTCGAATGCGGGCATGCACTTGCGCTTTCCTCCAGAGCGGTAGCAGCAGTGTCACGCGGTCCGCCGCGTGGATCAAAGGATCTATGGTTTTCCCTCGAGTCTTTCCCACGAGGCTTTCCCACGAGGCTTTCCCACAGGGCTGTCCCACGTGCACACGTGGTGGGAGTCGATCCTCGGCTTGAACGTCAGGCAGTGCAGGGAAAACAGGTTCCTCTGGAATGGACTGACACATCTGGGGGACTCTTGGAATGGTGCCACGACCCTGGAGTTCCTCTCGCCTTTCCTGTGGAGAGCGCCACCTCTTGAGATGCGACGGGAACGACGGGAATTCTTTCCCTACGAAACAGGGAAAGGATCCCTCATCTCGAGCTAGAAGGCGGAAACGGGGCTCCCCTGGATGTGTGCGGGACCCCACGTGCTTCCTCTCGAGTGGAGACGGGTATGTCGGGGAACTTCTTGAGTTGCAGCAATGGTGTGAAGGACCCTTTGGAAGTTCCAGCGGTTAGATGTGATTAGCCTCGAGAAGCCTCAGCGGAAATGGGCCTCATCTCGCCTGGAGGGCAAAACCTCCTGGATTTTCTCGAGTTGTGGCAGGTGCTCTCGACTTACGATGGGGACCTCAGGGACCCGCTCTGGTGGCCTCAGGAAAGGCCAGTCCCCATGCGAGTTCCTCGGGGGCCTCTCGGCATTCCTCTCCCGTCGATGCAGGGGCCTTAGACCTTGTGTGGAGTCGGGGCCGGAACCTGAGGATTCCTCTCCAGTGCTGACATGGATCTTGGGGTACTTCTGGAGTCTCCCCAGGGGAGTCAGTCCTCGTCTCGAATGCGGGCATGCACTTGCGCTTTCCTCCAGAGCGGTAGCAGCAGTGTCACGCAGTCCACCGCGTGGATCAAAGGATCTATGGTTTTCCCTGGAGTCTTTCCCACGAGGCTTTCCCACGAGGCTTTCCCACAGGGCTGTCCCACGTGCACACGTGGTGGGAGTGGATCCTCGGCTTGAACGTCAAGGCAGTGCAGGGAAAACAGGTTCCTCTGGGATGGACTGACACATCTGGGGGACTCTTGGAATGGTGGCACGACCCTGGAGTTCCTCTCGCCTTTCCTGTGGAGAGCGCCTCCTCTTGAGATGCGACGGGAACGCCGGGAATTCTTTCCCTACGAAACAGGGAAAGGATCCCTCATCTCGAGCTACGAGGCGGAAACGGGGCTCCCCTGGATGTGTGCGGGACCCCACGTGCTTCCTCTCGAGTGGAGACGGGTATGTCGGGGAACTTCTGGAGTTGCAGCAAGGGTGTGAAGGACCCTTTGGAAGTTCCAGTGGTTAGACGTGATTAGCCTCGAGAAGCCTCAGCGGAAATGGGCCTCATCTCGCCTGGAGGGCAAAACCTCCTGGATTTTCTCGAGTTGCGGCAGGTGCTCTCGACTTACGACGGGGACCTCAGGGACCCGCTCTGGTGGCCTCAGGAAAGGCCAGTCCCCATGCGAGTTCCTCGGGGGCCTCTCGGGATTCCTCTCCCGTCGATGCCGGGGCCTAAGACCTTGTGTGGAGTCGGGGCCGGAACCTGAGGATTCCTCTCCAGTGCTGACATGGATCTTGGGGTACTTCTGGAGTCTCCCCAGGGGAGTCAGTCCTCGTCTCGAATGCGGGCATGCACTTGCGCTTTCCTCCAGAGCGGTAGCAGCAGTGTCACGCAGTCCGCCGCGTGGATCAAAGGATCTATGGTTTTCCCTCGAGTCTTTCCCACGAGGCTTTCCCACGAGGCTTTCCCACAGGGCTGTCCAAGTGCACACGTGGTGGGAGTGGATCCTCGGCTTGAACGTCAAGGCAGTGCAGGGAAAACAGGTTCCTCTGGAATGGACTGACACATCTGGGGGACTCTTGGAATGGTGGCACGACCCTGGAGTTCCTCTCGCCTTTCCTGTGGAGAGCGCCTCCTCTTGAGATGCGACGAGAACGCCGGGAATTCTTTCCCTACGAAACAGGGAAAGGATCCCTCATCTCGAGCTAGGAGGCGGAAACGGGGCTCCCCTGGATGTGTGCGGGACCCCACGTGCTTCCTCTCGATTGGAGACGGGTATGTCGGGAAACTTCTTGAGATGCAGCAAGGGTGTGAAGGACCCTATGGAAGTTCCAGTGGTTAGACGTGATTAGCCTCGAGAAGCCTCAGCGGAAATGGGCCTCATCTCGCCTGGAGGGCAAAACCTCCTGGATTTTCTCGAGTTGCGGCAGGTGCTCTCGACTTACGACGGGGACCTCAGGGACCCGCTCTGGTGGCCTCAGGAAAGGCCAGTCCCCATGCGAGTTCCTCGGGGGCCTCTCGGGATTCCTCTCCCGTCGATGCCGGGGCCTAAGACCTTGTGTGGAGTCGGGGCCGGAACCTGAGGATTCCTCTCCAGTGCTGACATGGATCTTGGGGTACTTCTGGAGCCTCCACTGGGGAGTCAGTCCTCGTCTCGAATGCGGGCATGCACTTGCGCTTTCCTCCAGAGCGGTAGCAGCAGTGTCACGCAGTCCGCCGCGTGGATCAAAGGATCTATGGTTTTCCCTCGAGTCTTTCCCACGAGGCTTTCCCACGAGGCTTTCCCACAGGGCTGTCCCACGTGCACACGTGGTGGGAGTCGATCCTCGGCTTGAACGTCAAGGCAGTGCAGGGAAAACAGGTTCCTCTGGAATGGACTGACACATCTGGGGGACTCTTGGAATGGTGGCACGACCCTGGAGTTCCTCTCGCCTTTCCTGTGGAGAGCGCCTCCTCTTGAGATGCGACGGGAACGCCGGGAATTCTTTCCCTACGAAACAGGGAAAGGATCCCTCATCTCGAGCTAGGAGGCGGAAACGGGGCTCCCCTGGATGTGTGCGGGACCCCACGTGCTTCCTCTCGAGTGGAGACGGGTATGTCGGGGAACTTCTTGAGATGCAGCAAGGATGTGAAGGACCCTTTGGAAGTTCCAGTGGTTAGACGTGATTAGCCTCGAGAAGCCTCATCAGAAATGGGCCTCATCTCGCCTGGAGGGCAAAACCTCCTGGATTTTCTCGAGTTGCGGCAGGTGCTCTCGACTTACGACGGGGACCTCAGGGACCCGCTCTGGTGGCCTCAGGAAAGGCTAGTCCCCATGCGAGTTCCTCGGGGGCCTCTCGGGATTCCTCTCCCGTCGATGCCGGGGCCTAAGACCTTGTGTGGAGTCGGGGCCGGAACCTGAGGATTCCTCTCCAGTGCTGACATGGATCTTGGGGTACTTCTGGAGTCTCCCCATGGGAGTCAGTCCTCGTCTCGAATGCGGGCATGCACTTGCGCTTTCCTCCAGAGCGGTAGCAGCAGTGTCACGCAGTCCGCCGCGTGGATCAAAGGATCTATGGTTTTCCCTCGAGTCTTTCCCACGAGGCTTTCCCACGAGGCTTTCCCACGAGGCTTTCCCACAGGGCTGTCCCACGTGCACACGTGGTGGGATTCGATCCTCGGCTTGAACGTCAAGGCAGTGAAGGGAAAACAGGTTCCTCTGGAATGGACTGACACATATGGGGGACTCTTGGAATGGTGGCACGACCCTGGAGTTCCTCTCGCCTTTTCTGAGGAGAGCGCCTCCTCTTGAGATGCGGCGGGAACGCCGGGAATTCTTTCCCTACGAAACAGGGAAAGGATCCCTCATCTCGAGCTAGGAGGCGGAAACGGGTCTCCCCTGGATGTGTGCGGGACCCCACGTGCTTCCTCTCGAGTGGAGACGGGTATGTCGGGGAACTTCTTGAGTTGAAGCAAGGGTGTGAAGGACCCTTTGGAAGTTCCAGTGGTTAGACGAGATTAGCCTCGAGAAGCCTCAGCGGAAATGGGCCTCATCTCGCCTGGAGGGCAAAACCTCCTGGATTTTCTCGAGTTGCGTCAGGTGCTCTCGACTTACGACGGGGACCTCAGGGACCCGCTCTGGTGGCCTCAGGAAAGGCCAGTCCCCATGCGAGTTCCTCGGGGGCCTCTCGTGATTCCTCTCCCGGCGATGCCGGGGCCTAAGACCTTGTGTGGAGTCGGGGCCGGAACCTGAGGATTCCTCTCCAGTGCTGACATGGATCTTGGGGTACTTCTGGAGTCTCCCCAGGGGAGTCAGTCCTCGTCTCGAATGCGGGCATGCACTTGCGCTTTCCTCCAGAGCGTTAGCAGCAGTGTCACGCAGTCCGCCGCGTGGATCAAAGGATCTATGGTTTTCCCTCGAGTCTTTCCCACGAGTCTTTCCCACGAGGCTTTCCCACGAGGCTTTCCCGCAGGGCTCTCCCACGTGCACACGTGGTGGGAGTGGATCATCGGCTTGAACGTCAAGGCAGTGCAGGGAAACCAGGTTCCTCTGGAATGGACTGACACATCTGGGGGACTCTTGGAATGGTGGCACGACCCTGGAGTTCCTCTCGCCTTTCCTGTGGAGAGCGCCTCCTCTTGAGATGCGACGGGAACGCCGGGAATTCTTTCCCTACGAAACAGGGAAAGGATCCCTCATCTCGAGCTAGGAGGCGGAAACGGGGCTCCCCTGGATGTGTGCGGGACCCCACGTGCTTCCTCTCGAGTGGAGACGGGTATGTCGGGGAACTTCTTGAGTTGCAGCAAGGGTGTGAAGGACCCTTTGGAAGTTCCAGTGGTTAGACGTGATTGGCCTCGAGAAGCCTCAGCGGAAATGGGCCTCATCTCGCCTGGAGGGCAAAACCTCCTGGATTTTCTCGAGTTGCGGCAGGTGCTCTCGACTTACGACGGGGACCTCAGGGACCCGCTCTGGTGGCCTCAGGATAGGCCAGTCCCCATGCGAGTTCCTCGGGGGCCTCTCGGGATTACTCTCCCGTCGATGCCGGGGCCTAAGACCTTGTGTGGAGTCGGGGCCGGAACCTGAGGATTCCTCTCCAGTGCTGACATGGATCTTGGGGTACTTCTGGAGTCTCCCCAGGGGAGTCAGTCCTCGTGTCGAATGCGGGCATGCACTTGCGCTTTCCTCCAGAGCGGTAGCAGCAGTGTCACGCAGTCCGCCGCGTGGATCAAAGGATCTATGGTTTTCCCTCGAGTCTTTCCCACGAGGCTTTCCCACGAGGCTTTCCCTCAGGGCTGTCCCACGTGCACACGTGGTGGGAGTCGATCCTCGGCTTGAACGTCAAGGCAGTGCAGGGAAAACAGGTTCCTCTGGAATGGACTGACACATCTGGGGGACTCTTGGAATGGTGGCACGACCCTGGAGTTCCTCTCGCCTTTCCTGTGGAGAGCGCCTCCTCTTGAGATGCGACGGGAACGCCGGGAATTCTTTCCCTACGAAACAGGGAAAGGATCCCTCATCTCGAGCTAGGAGGCGGAAACGGGGCTCCCCTGGATGTGTGCGGGACCCTCGTGCTTCCATTCGAGTGGAGACGGGTATGTCGGGGAACTTCTTGAGTTGCAGCAAGGGTGTGAAGGACCCTTTGGAAGTTCCAGTGGTTAGATGTGATTAGCCATGAGAAGCCTCAGCGGAAATGGGCCTCATCTCGCCTGGAGGGCAAAACCTCCTGGATTTTCTCGAGTTGCGGCAAGTGCTCTCGACCTAAGACGGGGACCTCAGGGACCCACTCCGGTGGCCACAGGAAAGGCCAGTCCCCATGCGAGTTCCTCGGGGGCCTCTGGGGATTCCTCTCCCGTCGATGCCGGGGCCTAAGACCTTGTGTGGAGTAGGGGCCGGAACCTGAAGATTCCTCTCCAGTGCTGACATGGATCTTGGGGTACTTCTGGAGTCTCCCCAGGGGAGTCAGTCCTCGCCTCGAATGCGGGCATGCACTTGCGCTTTCCTCCAGAGCGGTAGCAGCAGTGTCACGCAGTCCTCCGCGTGGATCAATGGATCTATGGTTTTCCCTGGAGTCTTTCCCACGAGGCTTTCCCACGAGGCTTTCCCACAGGGCTGTCCCACGGCACACGTGGTGGGAGTGGATCCTCGGCTTGAACGTCAAGGCAGTGCAGGGAAAACAGGTTCCTCTGTAATGGACTGACATATCTGGGGGTCTCTTGGAATGGTGGCATGACCCTGGAGTTCTTCTCCCCTTTCCTGTGGAGAGCACCTCCTCTTGAGATGCGACGGGAACGCCGGGAATTCTTTCCCTATGAAACAGGGAAAGGATCCCTCATCTCGAGCTAGGAGGCGGAAACGGTGCTCCCCTGGATGTGTGCGGGACCCCACGTGCTTCCTCTGGAGTGGAGACGGGTATGTTGGGGAACTTCTTTAGTCGCAGCAAGGGTGTGAAGGACCCGTTGGAAGTTCCAGTATTTAGAGGTGATTAGCCTCGAGAAGCCTCAGCGGAAATGGGCCTCATCTCGCCTGGAGGGCAAAACCTCCTGAATTTTCTCGAGTTGCGGCAGGTGCTCTCGACTTACGACGGGGACCTCAGGGACCAGCTCTGGTGGCCTCAGGAAAGGCCAGTCCCCATGCGAGTTCCTCGGGGGCCTCTGGGAATTCCTCTCCCATCGATGCCGGTGCCTAAGACCTTGTGTGGAGTCGGGGCCGGAACCTGAGGATTCCTCTCCAGTGCTGACATGGATCTTGGGGTACTTCTGGAGTCTCCCCAGGGGAGTCAGTCCTCGTCTCGAATGCGGGCATGCACTTGCGCTTTCCTCCAGAGCGGTAGCAGCAGTGTCACGCAGTCCGCCGCGTGGATCAAAGGATCTATGGTTTTCCCTCGAGTCTTTCCCACGCGGCTTTCCCACAGGGCTGTCCCACGTGCACACGTGGTGGGAGTCGATCCTTGGCTTGAACGTCAAAGCAGTGCAGGGAAAACAGGTTCCTCTGGAATGGACTGACACATCTGGGGGACTCTTGGAATGGTGGCACGACCCTGGAGTTCCTCTCAACTTTCCTGTGGAGAGCGCCTCCTCTTGAGATGCGACGGGAACGCCGGGAATTCTTTCCCTACGAAACAGGGAAAGGATCCCTCATCTCGAGCTAGGAGGCGGAAACGGGGCTCCCCTGGATGTGTGCGGGACCCCACGTGCTTCCTCTCGAGTGGAGACGGGTATGTCGGCGACCTTCTTGAGTTGCAGCAAGGGTGTGAAGGACCCTTTGGAAGTTCCAGTGGTTAGATGTGATTAGCCTTGAGAAGCCTCAGCGGAAATGGGCCTCATCTCGCCTGGAGGGCAAAACCTCCTGGATTTTCTCGATTTGCGGCAGGTGCTCTCGACTTACGACGGGGAACTCAGGGACACGCTCTGGTGACCTCAGGAAAGGCCAGTCCCCATGCGAGTTCCTCGGCGGCCTCTCGGGATTCCTCTCCCGTCGATGCCGGGGCCTAAGACCTTGTGTGGAGTCGGGGCCGGAACCTGAGGATTCCTCTCCAGTGCTGACATGGATCTTGGGGTACTTCTGGAGTCTCCCCAGGGGAGTCAGTCCTCGTCTCTAATGCGGGCATGCACTTGCGCTTTCCTCCAGAGCGGTAGCAGCAGTGTCACGCAGTCCGCCGCGTGGATCAAAGGATCTACGGTTTTCCCTCGAGTCTTTCCCACGAGGCTTTCTCACGAGGCTTTCCCACAGGGCTGTCCCACGTGCACACGTGGTGAGAGTCGATCCTCGGCTTGAACGTCAAGGCAGTGCAGGGAAAACAGGTTCCTCTGGAATGGACTGACACATCTGGGGGACTCTTGGAATGGTGGCACGACCCTGGAGTTCCTCTCGCCTTTCCTGTGGAGAGCGCCCCCTCTTGAGATGCGACGGGAACGCCGGGAATTCTTTCCCTACGAAACAGGGAAAGGATCCCTCATCTCGAGCTAGGAGGCGGAAAAGGGGCTCCCCTGGATGTGTGCCGGACCCCACGTGCTTCCTCTCGAGTGGAGACGGGTATGTCGGGGAACTTCTTGAGTTGCAGCAAGGGTGTGAAGGACCCTTTGGAAGTTCCAGTGGTTAGATGTGATTGGCCTCGAGAAGCCTCAGCGGAAATGGGCTTCACCTCGCCTCGAGGGCAAAACCGCCTGGATTTTCTCGAGTTGCGGCAGGTGCTCTCGACTTACGACGGGGACCTCAGGGACCCGCTCTGGTGGCCTCAGGAAAGGCCAGTCCCCATGCGAGTTCCTCTGGGGATTCCTCTCCCGTCGATGCCGGGGCCTAAGACCTTGTGTGAAGTCGGGGCCGGAACCTGAGGATTCCTCTCCAGTGCTGACATGGATCTTGGGGTACTTCTGGAGTCTCCCCAGGGGAGTCAGTCCTCGTCTCGAATGCGGGCATGCACTTGCGCTTTCCTCCAGAGCCGTAGCAGCAGTGTCACGGAGCCCGCCTCGTGGATCAAAGGATCTATGGTTTTCCCTCGAGTCTTTCCCACGAGGCTTTCCCACGAGGCTTTCCCACAGGGCTGTCCCACGTGCACACGTGGTGGGAGTCGATCCTCGGCTTGAAAGTCAAGGCAGTGCAGGGAAAACAGGTTCCTCTATAATGGACTGACACATCTGGGGGTCTCGTGGAATGGTGTCACGACCCTGGAGTTCCTCTCGCCTTTCCTGTGGAGAGCGCCTCCTCTTGAGATGCGACGGGAACGCCGGGAATTCTTTCCCTACGAAACAGGGAAAGGATCCCTCATCTCGAGCTAGGAGGCGGAAACGGGGCTCCCCTGGATGTGTGCGGGAGCCCACGTGCTTCCTCTCGAGTGGAGACGGGTATGTCGGGGAACTTCTTTAGTCGCAGCAAGGGTGTGAAGGACCCGTTGGAAGTTCCAGTATTTAGAGGTGATTAGCCTCGAGAAGCCTCATCGGAAATGGGCCTCATCTCGCCTGGAGGGCAAAACCTCCTGGATTTTCTCGAGTTGCGGCAGGTGCTCTCGACTTACGACGGGGACCTCAGGGACCCGCTCTGGTGGCCTCAGGAAAGGCCAGTCCCCATGCGAGTTCCTCGGGGGCCTCTGGGGATTCCTCTCCCATCGATGCCGGTGCCTAAGACCTTGTGTGGAGTCGGGGCCGGAACCTGAGGATTCCTCTCCAGTGCTGACATGGATCTTGGGGTACTTCTGGAGTCTCCCCAGGGGAGTCAGTCCTCGTCTCGAATGCGGGCATGCACTTGCGCTTTCCTCCAGAGCGGTAGCAGCAGTGTCACGCAGTCCGCCCAATGGATCAAAGGATCTATGGTTTTCCCTCGAGGCTTTCCCACGAGGCTTTCCCACGAGGCTTTCCCTCAGGGCTGTCCCACGTGCACACGTGGTGGGAGTCGATCCTCGGCTTGAACGTCAAGGCAGTGCAGGGAAAACAGGTTCCTCTGGAATGGACTGACACATCTGGGGGACTCTTGGAATGGTGGCATGACCCTGGAGTTCCTCTCGCCTTTCCTGTGGAGAGCGCCTCCTCTTGAGATGCGACGGGAACGCCGGGAATTCTTTCTCTACGAAACAAGGAAAGGATCCCTCATCTCGAGCTAGGAGGCGGAAACGGGGCTCCCCTGGATGTGTGCGGGACAACACGTGCTTCCTTTCGAGTGGAGACGGGTATGTCGGGGAACTTCTTGAGTTGCAGCAAGGGTGTGAAGGACCCTTTGGAAGATCCAGTGTTTAGACTTGATTAGCCTCGAAAACCTCTGCGGAAATGAGCCTCATCTCGCCTGGAGGGCAAAACATCCTGGATTTTCTGGAGTTGCGGCAGGTGATCTCGACTTATGACGGGGACCTCAGGGACCCGCTCTGGTGGCCTCAGGAAAAGCCATCCCCATGCGAGTTCCTCGGGGGCCTCTCGGGATCCCTCTCCCGTCGATGCCGGGGCCTAAGTCCTTGTGTGGAGTCGGGGCCGGAACCTGAGGATTCCTCTCCAGTGCTGACATGGATCTTGGGGCACTTCTGGAGTCTCCCCAGGGGAGTCAGTCCTCGTCTCGAATGCGGGCATGCACTTGCGCTTTCCTCCAGAGCGGTAGCAGCAGTGTCACGGAGCCCGCCGCGTGGATCAAAGGATCTATGGTTTTCCCTCGAGTCTTTCCCACGAGGCTTTCCCACGAGGCTTTCCCAGAGGGCTGTCCCACGTGCACACGTGGTGGGAGTCGATCCTTGGCTTGAACGTCAAGGCAGTGCAGGGAAAACAGGTTCCTCTGGAATGGACTGACACATCTGGGGGTCTCTTGGAATGGTGGCACGACCCTGGAGTTCCTCTCCCCTTTCCTGTGGAGAGCGCCTCCTCTTGAGATGCGACGGGAACGCCGGGAATTCTTTCCCTACGAAACAGGGAAAGGATCCCTCATCTCGAGCTAGGAGGCGAAACGGGGCTCCCCTGGATGTGTGCGGAACACCACGTGCTTCCTCTCGAGTGGAGACGGGTATGTCGGGGAACTTCTTGAGCTGCAGCAAGGGTGTGAAGGACCCTTTGGAAGTTCATGTGGTTCGATGTGATTGGCCTCGAGAAGCCTCAGCGGAAATGGGCCTCATCTCGCCTGGAGGGCAAAACCTCCTGGATTTTCTCGAGTTGCGGCAGGTGCTCTCGACTTTCGACGGGGACCTCAGGGACCCGCTCTGGTGGCCTCAGGAAAGGCCAGTCCCCATGCGAGTTCCTCGGGGGCCTCTGGGGATTCCTCTCCCGTCGATGCCGGGGCCTAAGACCTTGTGTGGAGTCGGGGCCGGAACCTGAGGATTCCTCTCCAGTGCTGACATGGATCTTGGGGTACTTCTGGAGTCTCCCCAGGGGAGTCAGTCCTCGTCTCGAATGCGGGCATGCACTTGCGCTTTCCACCAGAGCGGTAGCAGCAGTGTCACGCAGTCCGCCGCGTGGATCAAAGGATCTATGGTTTTCCCTGGAGTCTTTCCCACGAGGCTTTCCCACGAGGCTTTTCCACAGGGCTGTCCCACGTGCACACGTGGTGGGAGTCGATCCTCGGCTTGAACGTCAAGGCAGTGCAGGGAAAACAGGTTCCTCTGGAATGGACTGACACATCTGGGGGACTCTTGGAATGGTGTCACGACCCTGGAGTTCCTCTCGCCTTTCCTGTGGAGAGCGCCTCCTCTTGAGATGCGACGGGAACGCCGGGAATTCTTTCCCTACGAAACAGGGAAAGGATCCCTCATCTCGAGCTAGGAGGCGGAAACGTGGCGCCCCTGGATGTGTGCCGGACCCCACGTGCTTCCTCTCGAGTGGAGACGGGTATGTCGGGGAACTTCTTGAGTTGCAGCAAGGGTGTGAAGCACCCTTTGGAAGTTCCAGTGGTTAGATGTGATTGGCTTCGTGAAGCCTCAGCGGAAATGGGCCTCATCTCGCCTGGAGGGCAAAACCTCCTGGATTTTCTCGAGTTGCGGCAGGTGCTCTCGATTACGACGGGGACCTCAGGGACCCGCTCTGGTGGCCTCAGGAAAGGCCAGTCCCGATGCGAGTTCCTCGGGGGCCTCTGGGGATTCCTCTCCCATCGATGCCGGTGCCTAAGACCTTGTGTGGAGTCGGGGCCGGAACCTGAGGATTCCTCTCCAGTGCTGACATGGATCTTGGGGTATTTCTGTTGTCTCCCCAGGAGAGTCAGTCCTCGTCTCGAATGCGGGCATGCACTTGCGCTTTCCTCCAGAGCGGTAGCAGCAGTGTCACGCAGTCCGCCGCGTGGATCAAATGATCTATGGTTTTCCCTCGAGTCTTTCAAACGAGGCTTTCCCACGAGGCTTTCCCACAGGGCTGTCCCACGTGCACACGTGGTGGGAGTCGATCCTCGGCTTGAACGTCAAGGCAGTGCAGGGAAAACAGGTTACTCTGGAATGGACTGACACATCTGGGGGACTCTTGGAATGGTGGCACGACCCTTCAGTTCCTCTCGCCTTTCCTGTGGAGAGCGCCTCCTCTTGAGATGCGACCGGATCGCCGGGATTTCTTTCCCTTCGAAACAGGGAAAGGATCCCTCATCTCGAGCTAGGAGGCGGAAACGGGGCTCCCCTGGATGTGTGCGGGAAACCACGTGCTTCCTCTCGAGTGGAGACGGGTATGTCGGGGAACTTCTTGAGTTGCAGCAATGGTGTGAAGGACCCTTTGGAAGTTCCAGTGGTTAGATGTGATTGGCCTTGAAAAGCCTCAGCGGAAATGGGCCTCATCTCGCCTGGAGGGCAAAACCTCCTGGATTTTCTCGAGTTGCGGCAGGTGCTCTCGACTTACGACGGGGACCTCAGGGAACCGCTCTGGTGGCCTCAGGAAAGGCCAGTCCCCATGCGAGTTCCTCGGGGGCCTCTCGGGATTCCTCTCCCGTCGATGGCGGGGCCTAAGACCTTGTGTGGAGTCGAGCCCGGAACCTGAGGATTCCTCTCCAGTGCTGACATGGATCTTGGGGTACTTCTGGAGTCTCCCCAGGGGAGTCAGTCCTCGTCTCGAATGCGGGCATGCACTTGCGCTTTCCTCCAGAGCGGTAGCAGCAGTGTCACGCAGTCCGCCGTGTGGATCAAAGGATCTATGGTTTTCCCTCGAGTCTTTCCCACGAGGCTTTCCCACGAGGCTTTCCCACAGGGCTGTCCCACGTGCACACGTGGTGGGAGTCGATCCTCGGCTTGAACGTCAACGCAGTGCAGGGAAAACAGGTTCCTCTGGAATGGACTGACACCTCTGGGGGACTCTTGGAATGGTGGCACGACCCTGGATTTCCTCTCCCCTTTCCTGTGGAGAGCGCCTCCTCTTGAGATGCGACGGGAACGCCGGGAATTCTTTCCCTTCGAAACAGGGAAAGGATCCCTCATCTCGAGCTAGAAGGCGGAAACGGGGCTCCCCTGGATGGGTGCGGGACCCCACGTGCTTCCTCTCGAGTGGAGACGGGTATGTCGGGGAACTTCTTGAGTTGCAGCAATGGTGTGAAGGACCCTTTGGAAGTTCCAGCGGTTAGATGTGATTAGCCTCGAGAAGCCTCAGCGGAAATGGGCCTCATCTCGCCTGGAGGGCAAAACCTCCTGGATTTTCTCGAGTTGTGGCAGGTGCTCTCGACTTACGATGGGGACCTCAGGGACCCGCTCTGGTGGCCTCAGGAAAGGCCAGTCCCCATGCGAGTTCCTCGGGGGCCTCTCGGCATTCCTCTCCCGTCGATGCAGGGGCCTTAGACCTTGTGTGGAGTCGGGGCCGGAACCTGAGGATTCCTCTCCAGTGCTGACATGGATCTTGGGGTACTTCTGGAGTCTCCCCAGGGGAGTCAGTCCTCGTCTCGAATGCGGGCATGCACTTGCGCTTTCCTCCAGAGCGGTAGCAGCAGTGTCACGCAGTCCACCGCGTGGATCAAAGGATCTATGGTTTTCCCTGGAGTCTTTCCCACGAGGCTTTCCCACGAGGCTTTCCCACAGGGCTGTCCCACGTGCACACGTGGTGGGAGTGGATCCTCGGCTTGAACGTCAAGGCAGTGCAGGGAAAACAGGTTCCTCTGGGATGGACTGACACATCTGGGGGACTCTTGGAATGGTGGCACGACCCTGGAGTTCCTCTCGCCTTTCCTGTGGAGAGCGCCTCCTCTTGAGATGCGACGGGAACGCCGGGAATTCTTTCCCTACGAAACAGGGAAAGGATCCCTCATCTCGAGCTACGAGGCGGAAACGGGGCTCCCCTGGATGTGTGCGGGACCCCACGTGCTTCCTCTCAAGTGGAGACGGGTATGTCGGGGAACTTCTTGAGTTGCAGCAAGGGTGTGAAGGACCCTTTGGAAGTTCCAGTGGTTAGACGTGATTAGCCTCGAGAAGCCTCAGCGGAAATGGGCCTCATCTCGCCTGGAGGGCAAAACCTCCTGGATTTTCTCGAGTTGCGGCAGGTGCTCTCGACTTACGACGGGGACCTCAGGGACCCGCTCTGGTGGCCTCAGGAAAGGCCAGTCCCCATGCGAGTTCCTCGGGGGCCTCTCGGGATTCCTCTCCCGTCGATGCCGGGGCCTAAGCCCTTGTGTGGAGTCGGGGCCGGAACCTGAGGATTCCTCTCCAGTGCTGACATGGATCTTGGGGTAATTCTGGAGTCTCCCCAGGGGAGTCAGTCCTCGTCTCGAATGCGGGCATGCACTTGCGCTTTCCTCCAGAGCGGTAGCAGCAGTGTCACGCAGTCCGCCGCGTGGATCAAAGGATCTATGGTTTTCCCTCGAGTCTTTCCCACGAGGCTTTCCCACGAGGCTTTCCCACAGGGCTGTCCAAGTGCACACGTGGTGGGAGTGGATCCTCGGCTTGAACGTCAAGGCAGTGCAGGGAAAACAGGTTCCTCTGGAATGGACTGACACATCTGGGGGACTCTTGGAATGGTGGCACGACCCTGGAGTTCCTCTCGCCTTTCCTGTGGAGAGCGCCTCCTCTTGAGATGCGACGAGAACGCCGGGAATTCTTTCCCTACGAAACAGGGAAAGGATCCCTCATCTCGAGCTAGGAGGCGGAAACGGGGCTCCCCTGGATGTGTGCGGGACCCCACGTGCTTCCTCTCGAGTGGAGACGGGTATGTCGGGGAACTTCTTGAGATGCAGCAAGGATGTGAAGGACCCTTTGGAAGTTCCAGTGGTTAGACGTGATTAGCCTCGAGAAGCCTCATCAGAAATGGGCCTCATCTCGCCTGGAGGGCAAAACCTCCTGGATTTTCTCGAGTTGCGGCAGGTGCTCTCGACTTACGACGGGGACCTCAGGGACCCGCTCTGGTGGCCTCAGGAAAGGCTAGTCCCCATGCGAGTTCCTCGGGGGCCTCTCGGGATTCCTCTCCCGTCGATGCCGGGGCCTAAGACCTTGTGTGGAGTCGGGGCCGGAACCTGAGGATTCCTCTCCAGTGCTGACATGGATCTTGGGGTACTTCTGGAGTCTCCCCATGGGAGTCAGTCCTCGTCTCGAATGCGGGCATGCACTTGCGCTTTCCTCCAGAGCGGTAGCAGCAGTGTCACGCAGTCCGCCGCGTGGATCAAAGGATCTATGGTTTTCCCTCGAGTCTTTCCCACGAGGCTTTCCCACGAGGCTTTCCCACGAGGCTTTCCCACAGGGCTGTCCCACGTGCACACGTGGTGGGATTCGATCCTCGGCTTGAACGTCAAGGCAGTGAAGGGAAAACAGGTTCCTCTGGAATGGACTGACACATATGGGGGACTCTTGGAATGGTGGCACGACCCTGGAGTTCCTCTCGCCTTTTCTGAGGAGAGCGCCTCCTCTTGAGATGCGGCGGGAACGCCGGGAATTCTTTCCCTACGAAACAGGGAAAGGATCCCTCATCTCGAGCTAGGAGGCGGAAACGGGTCTCCCCTGGATGTGTGCGGGACCCCACGTGCTTCCTCTCGAGTGGAGACGGGTATGTCGGGGAACTTCTTGAGTTGAAGCAAGGGTGTGAAGGACCCTTTGGAAGTTCCAGTGGTTAGACGAGATTAGCCTCGAGAAGCCTCAGCGGAAATGGGCCTCATCTCGCCTGGAGGGCAAAACCTCCTGGATTTTCTCGAGTTGCGGCAGGTGCTCTCGACTTTCGACGGGGACCTCAGGGACCCGCTCTGGTGGCCTCAGGAAAGGCCAGTCCCCATGCGAGTTCCTCGGGGGCCTCTGGGGATTCCTCTCCCGTCGATGCCGGGGCCTAAGACCTTGTGTGGAGTCGGGGCCGGAACCTGAGGATTCCTCTCCAGTGCTGACATGGATCTTGGGGTACTTCTGGAGTCTCCCCAGGGGAGTCAGTCCTCGTCTCGAATGCGGGCATGCACTTGCGCTTTCCACCAGAGCGGTAGCAGCAGTGTCACGCAGTCCGCCGCGTGGATCAAAGGATCTATGGTTTTCCCTGGAGTCTTTCCCACGAGGCTTTCCCACGAGGCTTTTCCACAGGGCTGTCCCACGTGCACACGTGGTGGGAGTCGATCCTCGGCTTGAACGTCAAGGCAGTGCAGGGAAAACAGGTTCCTCTGGAATGGACTGACACATCTGGGGGACTCTTGGAATGGTGTCACGACCCTGGAGTTCCTCTCGCCTTTCCTGTGGAGAGCGCCTCCTCTTGAGATGCGACGGGAACGCCGGGAATTCTTTCCCTACGAAACAGGGAAAGGATCCCTCATCTCGAGCTAGGAGGCGGAAACGTGGCGCCCCTGGATGTGTGCCGGACCCCACGTGCTTCCTCTCGAGTGGAGACGGGTATGTCGGGGAACTTCTTGAGTTGCAGCAAGGGTGTGAAGCACCCTTTGGAAGTTCCAGTGGTTAGATGTGATTGGCTTCGTGAAGCCTCAGCGGAAATGGGCCTCATCTCGCCTGGAGGGCAAAACCTCCTGGATTTTCTCGAGTTGCGGCAGGTGCTCTCGATTACGACGGGGACCTCAGGGACCCGCTCTGGTGGCCTCAGGAAAGGCCAGTCCCGATGCGAGTTCCTCGGGGGCCTCTGGGGATTCCTCTCCCATCGATGCCGGTGCCTAAGACCTTGTGTGGAGTCGGGGCCGGAACCTGAGGATTCCTCTCCAGTGCTGACATGGATCTTGGGGTATTTCTGTTGTCTCCCCAGGAGAGTCAGTCCTCGTCTCGAATGCGGGCATGCACTTGCGCTTTCCTCCAGAGCGGTAGCAGCAGTGTCACGCAGTCCGCCGCGTGGATCAAAGGATCTATGGTTTTCCCTCGAGTCTTTCAAACGAGGCTTTCCCACGAGGCTTTCCCACAGGGCTGTCCCACGTGCACACGTGGTGGGAGTCGATCCTCGGCTTGAACGTCAAGGCAGTGCAGGGAAAACAGGTTACTCTGGAATGGACTGACACATCTGGGGGACTCTTGGAATGGTGGCACGACCCTTCAGTTCCTCTCGCCTTTCCTGTGGAGAGCGCCTCCTCTTGAGATGCGACCGGATCGCCGGGATTTCTTTCCCTTCGAAACAGGGAAAGGATCCCTCATCTCGAGCTAGGAGGCGGAAACGGGGCTCCCCTGGATGTGTGCGGGAAACCACGTGCTTCCTCTCGAGTGGAGACGGGTATGTCGGGGAACTTCTTGAGTTGCAGCAATGGTGTGAAGGACCCTTTGGAAGTTCCAGTGGTTAGATGTGATTGGCCTTGAAAAGCCTCAGCGGAAATGGGCCTCATCTCGCCTGGAGGGCAAAACCTCCTGGATTTTCTCGAGTTGCGGCAGGTGCTCTCGACTTACGACGGGGACCTCAGGGAACCGCTCTGGTGGCCTCAGGAAAGGCCAGTCCCCATGCGAGTTCCTCGGGGGCCTCTCGGGATTCCTCTCCCGTCGATGGCGGGGCCTAAGACCTTGTGTGGAGTCGAGCCCGGAACCTGAGGATTCCTCTCCAGTGCTGACATGGATCTTGGGGTACTTCTGGAGTCTCCCCAGGGGAGTCAGTCCTCGTCTCGAATGCGGGCATGCACTTGCGCTTTCCTCCAGAGCGGTAGCAGCAGTGTCACGCAGTCCGCCGTGTGGATCAAAGGATCTATGGTTTTCCCTCGAGTCTTTCCCACGAGGCTTTCCCACGAGGCTTTCCCACAGGGCTGTCCCACGTGCACACGTGGTGGGAGTCGATCCTCGGCTTGAACGTCAACGCAGTGCAGGGAAAACAGGTTCCTCTGGAATGGACTGACACCTCTGGGGGACTCTTGGAATGGTGGCACGACCCTGGATTTCCTCTCCCCTTTCCTGTGGAGAGCGCCTCCTCTTGAGATGCGACGGGAACGCCGGGAATTCTTTCCCTTCGAAACAGGGAAAGGATCCCTCATCTCGAGCTAGAAGGCGGAAACGGGGCTCCCCTGGATGGGTGCGGGACCCCACGTGCTTCCTCTCGAGTGGAGACGGGTATGTCGGGGAACTTCTTGAGTTGCAGCAATGGTGTGAAGGACCCTTTGGAAGTTCCAGCGGTTAGATGTGATTAGCCTCGAGAAGCCTCAGCGGAAATGGGCCTCATCTCGCCTGGAGGGCAAAACCTCCTGGATTTTCTCGAGTTGTGGCAGGTGCTCTCGACTTACGATGGGGACCTCAGGGACCCGCTCTGGTGGCCTCAGGAAAGGCCAGTCCCCATGCGAGTTCCTCGGGGGCCTCTCGGCATTCCTCTCCCGTCGATGCAGGGGCCTTAGACCTTGTGTGGAGTCGGGGCCGGAACCTGAGGATTCCTCTCCAGTGCTGACATGGATCTTGGGGTACTTCTGGAGTCTCCCCAGGGGAGTCAGTCCTCGTCTCGAATGCGGGCATGCACTTGCGCTTTCCTCCAGAGCGGTAGCAGCAGTGTCACGCAGTCCACCGCGTGGATCAAAGGATCTATGGTTTTCCCTGGAGTCTTTCCCACGAGGCTTTCCCACGAGGCTTTCCCACAGGGCTGTCCCACGTGCACACGTGGTGGGAGTGGATCCTCGGCTTGAACGTCAAGGCAGTGCAGGGAAAACAGGTTCCTCTGGGATGGACTGACACATCTGGGGGACTCTTGGAATGGTGGCACGACCCTGGAGTTCCTCTCGCCTTTCCTGTGGAGAGCGCCTCCTCTTGAGATGCGACGGGAACGCCGGGAATTCTTTCCCTACGAAACAGGGAAAGGATCCCTCATCTCGAGCTACGAGGCGGAAACGGGGCTCCCCTGGATGTGTGCGGGACCCCACGTGCTTCCTCTCAAGTGGAGACGGGTATGTCGGGGACCTTCTTGAGTTGCAGCAAGGGTGTGAAGGACCCTTTGGAAGTTCCAGTGGTTAGACGTGATTAGCCTCGAGAAGCCTCAGCGGAAATGGGCCTCATCTCGCCTGGAGGGCAAAACCTCCTGGATTTTCTCGAGTTGCGGCAGGTGCTCTCGACTTACGACGGGGACCTCAGGGACCCGCTCTGGTGGCCTCAGGAAAGGCCAGTCCCCATGCGAGTTCCTCGGGGGCCTCTCGGGATTCCTCTCCCGTCGATGCCGGGGCCTAAGACCTTGTGTGGAGTCGGGGCCGGAACCTGAGGATTCCTCTCCAGTGCTGACATGGATCTTGGGGTACTTCTGGAGTCTCCCCAGGGGAGTCAGTCCTCGTCTCGAATGCGGGCATGCACTTGCGCTTTCCTCCAGAGCGGTAGCAGCAGTGTCACGCAGTCCGCCGCGTGGATCAAAGGATCTATGGTTTTCCCTCGAGTCTTTCCCACGAGGCTTTCCCACGAGGCTTTCCCACAGGGCTGTCCAAGTGCACACGTGGTGGGAGTGGATCCTCGGCTTGAACGTCAAGGCAGTGCAGGGAAAACAGGTTCCTCTGGAATGGACTGACACATCTGGGGGACTCTTGGAATGGTGGCACGACCCTGGAGTTCCTCTCGCCTTTCCTGTGGAGAGCGCCTCCTCTTGAGATGCGACGAGAACGCCGGGAATTCTTTCCCTATGAAACAGGGAAAGGATCCCTCATCTCGAGCTAGGAGGCGGAAACGGGGCTCCCCTGGATGTGTGCGGGACCCCACGTGCTTCCTCTCGATTGGAGACGGGTATGTCGGGAAACTTCTTGAGATGCAGCAAGGGTGTGAAGGACCCTATGGAAGTTCCAGTGGTTAGACGTGATTAGCCTCGAGAAGCCTCAGCGGAAATGGGCCTCATCTCGCCTGGAGGGCAAAACCTCCTGGATTTTCTCGAGTTGCGGCAGGTGCTCTCGACTTACGACGGGGACCTCAGGGACCCGCTCTGGTGGCCTCAGGAAAGGCCAGTCCCCATGCGAGTTCCTCGGGGGCCTCTCGGGATTCCTCTCCCGTCGATGCCGGGGCCTAAGACCTTGTGTGGAGTCGGGGCCGGAACCTGAGGATTCCTCTCCAGTGCTGACATGGATCTTGGGGTACTTCTGGAGCCTCCACTGGGGAGTCAGTCCTCGTCTCGAATGCGGGCATGCACTTGCGCTTTCCTCCAGAGCGGTAGCAGCAGTGTCACGCAGTCCGCCGCGTGGATCAAAGGATCTATGGTTTTCCCTCGAGTCTTTCCCACGAGGCTTTCCCACGAGGCTTTCCCACAGGGCTGTCCCACGTGCACACGTGGTGGGAGTCGATCCTCGGCTTGAACGTCAAGGCAGTGCAGGGAAAACAGGTTCCTCTGGAATGGACTGACACATCTGGGGGACTCTTGGAATGGTGGCACGACCCTGGAGTTCCTCTCGCCTTTCCTGTGGAGAGCGCCTCCTCTTGAGATGCGACGGGAACGCCGGGAATTCTTTCCCTACGAAACAGGGAAAGGATCCCTCATCTCGAGCTAGGAGGCGGAAACGGGGCTCCCCTGGATGTGTGCGGGACCCCACGTGCTTCCTCTCGAGTGGAGACGGGTATGTCGGGGAACTTCTTGAGATGCAGCAAGGATGTGAAGGACCCTTTGGAAGTTCCAGTGGTTAGACGTGATTAGCCTCGAGAAGCCTCATCAGAAATGGGCCTCATCTCGCCTGGAGGGCAAAACCTCCTGGATTTTCTCGAGTTGCGGCAGGTGCTCTCGACTTACGACGGGGACCTCAGGGACCCGCTCTGGTGGCCTCAGGAAAGGCTAGTCCCCATGCGAGTTCCTCGGGGGCCTCTCGGGATTCCTCTCCCGTCGATGCCGGGGCCTAAGACCTTGTGTGGAGTCGGGGCCGGAACCTGAGGATTCCTCTCCAGTGCTGACATGGATCTTGGGGTACTTCTGGAGTCTCCCCATGGGAGTCAGTCCTCGTCTCGAATGCGGGCATGCACTTGCGCTTTCCTCCAGAGCGGTAGCAGCAGTGTCACGCAGTCCGCCGCGTGGATCAAAGGATCTATGGTTTTCCCTCGAGTCTTTCCCACGAGGCTTTCCCACGAGGCTTTCCCACGAGGCTTTCCCACAGGGCTGTCCCACGTGCACACGTGGTGGGATTCGATCCTCGGCTTGAACGTCAAGGCAGTGAAGGGAAAACAGGTTCCTCTGGAATGGACTGACACATATGGGGGACTCTTGGAATGGTGGCACGACCCTGGAGTTCCTCTCGCCTTTTCTGAGGAGAGCGCCTCCTCTTGAGATGCGGCGGGAACGCCGGGAATTCTTTCCCTACGAAACAGGGAAAGGATCCCTCATCTCGAGCTAGGAGGCGGAAACGGGTCTCCCCTGGATGTGTGCGGGACCCCACGTGCTTCCTCTCGAGTGGAGACGGGTATGTCGGGGAACTTCTTGAGTTGAAGCAAGGGTGTGAAGGACCCTTTGGAAGTTCCAGTGGTTAGACGAGATTAGCCTCGAGAAGCCTCAGCGGAAATGGGCCTCATCTCGCCTGGAGGGCAAAACCTCCTGGATTTTCTCGAGTTGCGTCAGGTGCTCTCGACTTACGACGGGGACCTCAGGGACCCGCTCTGGTGGCCTCAGGAAAGGCCAGTCCCCATGCGAGTTCCTCGGGGGCCTCTCGTGATTCCTCTCCCGGCGATGCCGGGGCCTAAGACCTTGTGTGGAGTCGGGGCCGGAACCTGAGGATTCCTCTCCAGTGCTGACATGGATCTTGGGGTACTTCTGGAGTCTCCCCAGGGGAGTCAGTCCTCGTCTCGAATGCGGGCATGCACTTGCGCTTTCCTCCAGAGCGGTAGCAGCAGTGTCACGCAGTCCGCCGCGTGGATCAAAGGATCTATGGTTTTCCCTCGAGTCTTTCCCACGAGTCTTTCCCACGAGGCTTTCCCACGAGGCTTTCCCGCAGGGCTCTCCCACGTGCACACGTGGTGGGAGTGGATCATCGGCTTGAACGTCAAGGCAGTGCAGGGAAAACAGGTTCCTCTGGAATGGACTGACACATCTGGGGGACTCTTGGAATGGTGGCACGACCCTGGAGTTCCTCTCGCCTTTCCTGTGGAGAGCGCCTCCTCTTGAGATGCGACGGGAACGCCGGGAATTCTTTCCCTACGAAACAGGGAAAGGATCCCTCATCTCGAGCTAGGAGGCGGAAACGGGGCTCCCCTGGATGTGTGCGGGACCCCACGTGCTTCCTCTCGAGTGGAGACGGGTATGTCGGGGAACTTCTTGAGTTGCAGCAAGGGTGTGAAGGACCCTTTGGAAGTTCCAGTGGTTAGACGTGATTGGCCTCGAGAAGCCTCAGCGGAAATGGGCCTCATCTCGCCTGGAGGGCAAAACCTCCTGGATTTTCTCGAGTTGCGGCAGGTGCTCTCGACTTACGACGGGGACCTCAGGGACCCGCTCTGGTGGCCTCAGGATAGGCCAGTCCCCATGCGAGTTCCTCGGGGGCCTCTCGGGATTACTCTCCCGTCGATGCCGGGGCCTAAGACCTTGTGTGGAGTCGGGGCCGGAACCTGAGGATTCCTCTCCAGTGCTGACATGGATCTTGGGGTACTTCTGGAGTCTCCCCAGGGGAGTCAGTCCTCGTGTCGAATGCGGGCATGCACTTGCGCTTTCCTCCAGAGCGGTAGCAGCAGTGTCACGCAGTCCGCCGCGTGGATCAAAGGATCTATGGTTTTCCCTCGAGTCTTTCCCACGAGGCTTTCCCACGAGGCTTTCCCTCAGGGCTGTCCCACGTGCACACGTGGTGGGAGTCGATCCTCGGCTTGAACGTCAAGGCAGTGCAGGGAAAACAGGTTCCTCTGGAATGGACTGACACATCTGGGGGACTCTTGGAATGGTGGCACGACCCTGGAGTTCCTCTCGCCTTTCCTGTGGAGAGCGCCTCCTCTTGAGATGCGACGGGAACGCCGGGAATTCTTTCCCTACGAAACAGGGAAAGGATCCCTCATCTCGAGCTAGGAGGCGGAAACGGGGCTCCCCTGGATGTGTGCGGGACCCTCGTGCTTCCATTCGAGTGGAGACGGGTATGTCGGGGAACTTCTTGAGTTGCAGCAAGGGTGTGAAGGACCCTTTGGAAGTTCCAGTGGTTAGATGTGATTATCCATGAGAATCCTCAGCGGAAATGGGCCTCATCTCGCCTGGAGGGCAAAACCTCCTGGATTTTCTCGAGTTGCGGCAAGTGCTCTCGACCTAAGACGGGGACCTCAGGGACCCACTCCGGTGGCCACAGGAAAGGCCAGTCCCCATGCGAGTTCCTCGGGGGCCTCTGGGGATTCCTCTCCCGTCGATGCCGGGGCCTAAGACCTTGTGTGGAGTAGGGGCCGGAACCTGAAGATTCCTCTCCAGTGCTGACATGGATCTTGGGGTACTTCTGGAGTCTCCCCAGGGGAGTCAGTCCTCGTCTCGAATGCGGGCATGCACTTGCACTTTCCTCCAGAGCGGTAGCAGCAGTGTCACGCAGTCCTCCGCGTGGATCAATGGATCTATGGTTTTCCCTGGAGTCTTTCCCACGAGGCTTTCCCACGAGGCTTTCCCACAGGGCTGTCCCACGGCACACGTGTTGGGAGTGGATCCTCGGCTTGAACGTCAAGGCAGTGCAGGGAAAACAGGTTCCTCTGTAATGGACTGACATATCTGGGGGTCTCTTGGAATGGTGGCATGACCCTGGAGTTCCTCTCCCCTTTCCTGTGGAGAGCACCTCCTCTTGAGATGCGACGGGAACGCCGGGAATTCTTTCCCTATGAAACAGGGAAAGGATCCCTCATCTCGAGCTAGGAGGCGGAAACGGTGCTCCCCTGGATGTGTGCGGGACCCCACGTGCTTCCTCTGGAGTGGAGACGGGTATGTTGGGGAACTTCTTTAGTCGCAGCAAGGGTGTGAAGGACCCGTTGGAAGTTCCAGTATTTAGAGGTGATTAGCCTCGAGAAGCCTCAGCGGAAATGGGCCTCATCTCGCCTGGAGGGCAAAACCTCCTGAATTTTCTCGAGTTGCGGCAGGTGCTCTCGACTTACGACGGGGACCTCAGGGACCAGCTCTGGTGGCCTCAGGAAAGGCCAGTCCCCATGCGAGTTCCTCGGGGGCCTCTGGGAATTCCTCTCCCATCGATGCCGGTGCCTAAGACCTTGTGTGGAGTCGGGGCCGGAACCTGAGGAGTCCTCTCCAGTGCTGACATGGATCTTGGGGTACTTCTGGAGTCTCCCCAGGGGAGTCAGTCCTCGTCTCGAATGCGGGCATGCACTTGCGCTTTCCTCCAGAGCGGTAGCAGCAGTGTCACGCAGTCCGCCGCGTGGATCAAAGGATCTATGGTTTTCCCTCGAGTCTTTCCCACGCGGCTTTCCCACAGGGCTGTCCCACGTGCACACGTGGTGGGAGTCGATCCTTGGCTTGAACGTCAAAGCAGTGCAGGGAAAACTGGTTCCTCTGGAATGGACTGACACATCTGGGGGACTCTTCGAATGGTGGCACGACCCTGGAGTTCCTCTCGCCTTTCCTGTGGAGAGCGCCTCCTCTTGAGATGCGACGGGAACGCCGGGAATTCTTTCCCTACGAAACAGGGAAAGGATCCCTCATCTCGAGCTAGGAGGCGGAAACGGGGCTCCCCTGGATGTGTGCGGGACCCCACGTGCTTCCTCTCGAGTGGAGACGGGTATGTCGGGGAACTTCTTGAGTTGCAGCAAGGGTGTGAAGGACCCTTTGGAAGTTCCAGTGGTTAGACGTGATTGGCCTCGAGAAGCCTCAGCGGAAATGGGCCTCATCTCGCCTGGAGGGCAAAACCTCCTGGATTTTCTCGAGTTGCGGCAGGTGCTCTCGACTTACGACGGGGACCTCAGGGACCCGCTCTGGTGGCCTCAGGATAGGCCAGTCCCCATGCGAGTTCCTCGGGGGCCTCTCGGGATTACTCTCCCGTCGATGCCGGGGCCTAAGACCTTGTGTGGAGGCGGGGCCGGAACCTGAGGATTCCTCTCCAGTGCTGACATGGATCTTGGGGTACTTCTGGAGTCTCCCCAGGGGAGTCAGTCCTCGTGTCGAATGCGGGCATGCACTTGCGCTTTCCTCCAGAGCGGTAGCAGCAGTGTCACGCAGTCCGCCGCGTGGATCAAAGGATCTATGGTTTTCCCTCGAGTCTTTCCCACGAGGCTTTCCCACGAGGCTTTCCCTCAGGGCTGTCCCACGTGCACACGTGGTGGGAGTCGATCCTCGGCTTGAACGTCAAGGCAGTGCAGGGAAAACAGGTTCCTCTGGAATGGACTGACACATCTGGGGGACTCTTGGAATGGTGGCACGACCCTGGAGTTCCTCTCGCCTTTCCTGTGGAGAGCGCCTCCTCTTGAGATGCGACGGGAACGCCGGGAATTCTTTCCCTACGAAACAGGGAAAGGATCCCTCATCTCGAGCTAGGAGGCGGAAACGGGGCTCCCCTGGATGTGTGCGGGACCCTCGTGCTTCCATTCGAGTGGAGACGGGTATGTCGGGGAACTTCTTGAGTTGCAGCAAGGGTGTGAAGGACCCTTTGGAAGTTCCAGTGGTTAGATGTGATTAGCCATGAGAAGCCTCAGCGGAAATGGGCCTCATCTCGCCTGGAGGGCAAAACCTCCTGGATTTTCTCGAGTTGCGGCAAGTGCTCTCGACCTAAGACGGGGACCTCAGGGACCCACTCCGGTGGCCACAGGAAAGGCCAGTCCCCATGCGAGTTCCTCGGGGGCCTCTGGGGATTCCTCTCCCGTCGATGCCGGGGCCTAAGACCTTGTGTGGAGTAGGGGCCGGAACCTGAAGATTCCTCTCCAGTGCTGACATGGATCTTGGGGTACTTCTGGAGTCTCCCCAGGGGAGTCAGTCCTCGTCTCTAATGCGGGCATGCACTTGCGCTTTCCTCCAGAGCGGTAGCAGCAGTGTCACGCAGTCCGCCGCGTGGATCAAAGGATCTACGGTTTTCCCTCGAGTCTTTCCCACGAGGCTTTCTCACGAGGCTTTCCCACAGGGCTGTCCCACGTGCACACGTGGTGAGAGTCGATCCTCGGCTTGAACGTCAAGGCAGTGCAGGGAAAACAGGTTCCTCTGGAATGGACTGACACATCTGGGGGACTCTTGGAATGGTGGCACGACCCTGGAGTTCCTCTCGCCTTTCCTGTGGAGAGCGCCCCCTCTTGAGATGCGACGGGAACGCCGGGAATTCTTTCCCTACGAAACAGGGAAAGGATCCCTCATCTCGAGCTAGGAGGCGGAAAAGGGGCTCCCCTGGATGTGTGCCGGACCCCAAGTGCTTCCTCTCGAGTGGAGACGGGTATGTCGGGGAACTTCTTGAGTTGCAGCAAGGGTGTGAAGGACCCTTTGGAAGTTCCAGTGGTTAGATGTGATTGGCCTCGAGAAGCCTCAGCGGAAATGGGCTTCACCTCGCCTCGAGGGCAAAACCGCCTGGATTTTCTCGAGTTGCGGCAGGTGCTCTCGACTTACGACGGGGACCTCAGGGACCCGCTCTGGTGGCCTCAGGAAAGGCCAGTCCCCATGCGAGTTCCTCTGGGGATTCCTCTCCCGTCGATGCCGGGGCCTAAGACCTTGTGTGAAGTCGGGGCCGGAACCTGAGGATTCCTCTCCAGTGCTGACATGGATCTTGGGGTACTTCTGGAGTCTCCCCAGGGGAGTCAGTCCTCGTCTCGAATGCGGGCATGCACTTGCGCTTTCCTCCAGAGCCGTAGCAGCAGTGTCACGGAGCCCGCCTCGTGGATCAAAGGATCTATGGTTTTCCCTCGAGTCTTTCCCACGAGGCTTTCCCACGAGGCTTTCCCACAGGGCTGTCCCACGTGCACACGTGGTGGGAGTCGATCCTCGGCTTGAAAGTCAAGGCAGTGCAGGGAAAACAGGTTCCTCTATAATGGACTGACACATCTGGGGGTCTCGTGGAATGGTGTCACGACCCTGGAGTTCCTCTCGCCTTTCCTGTGGAGAGCGCCTCCTCTTGAGATGCGACGGGAACGCCGGGAATTCTTTCCCTACGAAACAGGGAAAGGATCCCTCATCTCGAGCTAGGAGGCGGAAACGGGGCTCCCCTGGATGTGTGCCGGACCCCACGTGCTTCCTCTCGAGTGGAGACGGGTATGTCGGGGAACTTCTTTAGTCGCAGCAAGGGTGTGAAGGACCCGTTGGAAGTTCCAGTATTTAGAGGTGATTAGCCTCGAGAAGCCTCATCGGAAATGGGCCTCATCTCGCCTGGAGGGCAAAACCTCCTGGATTTTCTCGAGTTGCGGCAGGTGCTCTCGACTTTCGACGGGGACCTCAGGGACCCGCTCTGGTGGCCTCAGGAAAGGCCAGTCCCCATGCGAGTTCCTCGGGGGCCTCTGGGGATTCCTCTCCCGTCGATGCCGGGGCCTAAGACCTTGTGTGGAGTCGGGGCCGGAACCTGAGGATTCCTCTCCAGTGCTGACATGGATCTTGGGGTACTTCTGGAGTCTCCCCAGGGGAGTCAGTCCTCGTCTCGAATGCGGGCATGCACTTGCGCTTTCCACCAGAGCGGTAGCAGCAGTGTCACGCAGTCCGCCGCGTGGATCAAAGGATCTATGGTTTTCCCTGGAGTCTTTCCCACGAGGCTTTCCCACGAGGCTTTCCCACAGGGCTGTCCCACGTGCACACGTGGTGGGAGTCGATCCTCGGCTTGAACGTCAAGGCAGTGCAGGGAAAACAGGTTCCTCTGGAATGGACTGACACATCTGGGGGACTCTTGGAATGGTGTCACGACCCTGGAGTTCCTCTCGCCTTTCCTGTGGAGAGCGCCTCCTCTTGAGATGCGACGGGAACGCCGGGAATTCTTTCCCTACGAAACAGGGAAAGGATCCCTCATCTCGAGCTAGGAGGCGGAAACGTGGCGCCCCTGGATGTGTGCCGGACCCCACGTGCTTCCTCTCGAGTGGAGACGGGTATGTCGGGGAACTTCTTGAGTTGCAGCAAGGGTGTGAAGCACCCTTTGGAAGTTCCAGTGGTTAGATGTGATTGGCTTCGTGAAGCCTCAGCGGAAATGGGCCTCATCTCGCCTGGAGGGCAAAACCTCCTGGATTTTCTCGAGTTGCGGCAGGTGCTCTCGATTACGACGGGGACCTCAGGGACCCGCTCTGGTGGCCTCAGGAAAGGCCAGTCCCGATGCGAGTTCCTCGGGGGCCTCTGGGGATTCCTCTCCCATCGATGCCGGTGCCTAAGACCTTGTGTGGAGTCGGGGCCGGAACCTGAGGATTCCTCTCCAGTGCTGACATGGATCTTGGGGTATTTCTGTTGTCTCCCCAGGAGAGTCAGTCCTCGTCTCGAATGCGGGCATGCACTTGCGCTTTCCTCCAGAGCGGTAGCAGCAGTGTCACGCAGTCCGCCGCGTGGATCAAAGGATCTATGGTTTTCCCTCGAGTCTTTCAAACGAGGCTTTCCCACGAGGCTTTCCCACAGGGCTGTCCCACGTGCACACGTGGTGGGAGTCGATCCTCGGCTTGAACGTCAAGGCAGTGCAGGGAAAACAGGTTACTCTGGAATGGACTGACACATCTGGGGGACTCTTGGAATGGTGGCATGACCCTGGAGTTCCTCTCGCCTTTCCTGTGGGGAGCGCCTCCTCTTGAGATGCGACGGGAACGCCGGGAATTCTTTCCCTACGAAACAGGGAAAGGATCCCTCATCTCGAGCTAGGAGGTGGAAACGGGGCTCCCCTCGATGTGTGGGGGACCCTCGTGCTTCCCCTCGAGTGGAGACGGTATGTCGGGGAACTTCTTGAGTTGCAGCAATGGTGTGAAGGACCCTTTGGAAGTTCCAGTGGTTAGATGTGATTGGCCTCGAGAAGCCTCAGCGGAAATGGGCCTCATCTCGCCTGGAGGGCAAAACCTCCTGGATTTTCTCGAGTTGCGGCAGGTGCTCTCGACTTACGACGGGGACCTCAGGGACCCGCTCTGGTGGCCTCAGAACAGGCCAGTCCCCATGCGAGTTCCTCGGGGGCCTCTCGGGATTCCTCTCCCGTCGATGCCGGGGCCTAAGACCTTGTGTGGAGTCGGGGCCGGAACCTGAGGATTCCTCTCCAGTGCTGACATGGATCTTGGGGTACTTCTGGAGTCTCCCCAGGGGAGTCAGTCCTCGTCTCGAATGCGGGCATGCACTTGCGCTTTCCTCCAGAGCGGTAGCAGCAGTGTCACGCAGTCCGCCGCGTGGATCAAAGGATCTATGGTTTTCCCTCGAGTCTTTCCCACGAGGCTTTCCCACGAGGCTTTCCCACAGGGCTGTCCCACGTGCACACGTGGTGGGAGTCGATCCTCGGCTTGAACGTCAAGGCAGTGCAGGGAAAACAGGTTCCTATGGAATGGACTGACACATCTGGGGGACTCTTGGAATGGTGGCACGACCCTGGAGTTCCTCTCGCCTTTCCTGTGGAGAGCGCCTCCTCTTGAGATGCGACGGGAACGCCGGGAATTCTTTCCCTACGAAACAGGGAAAGGATCCCTCATCTCGAGCTAGGAGGCGGAAACGGGGCTCCCCTGGATGTGTGCGGGACCCCACGTGCTTCCTCTCGACTGCAGACGGGTATGTCGGGGAACTTCTTGAGTTGCAGCAAGGGTGTGAAGGACCCTTTGGAAGTTCCAGTGGTTAGACGTGATTGGCCTCGAGAAGCCTCAGCGGAAATGGGCCTCATCTCGCCTGGAGGGCAAAACCTCCTGGATTTTCTCGAGTTGCGGCAGGTGCTCTCGACTTACGACGGGGACCTCAGGGAACCGCTCTGGTGGCCTCAGGAAAGGCCAGTCCCCATGCGAGTTCCTCGGGGGCGTCTCGGGATTCCTCTCCCGTCGATTCCGGGGCCAAGACCTTGTGTGGAGTCGGGGCCGGAACCTGAGGATTCCTCTCCAGTGCTGACATGGATCTTGGGGTACTTCTGGAGTCTCCCCAGGGGAGTCAGTCCTCGTCTCGAATGCGGGCATGCACTTGCGCTTTCCTCCAGAGCGGTAGCAGCAGTGTCACGCAGTCCGCCGCGTGGATCAAAGGATCTATGGTTTTCCCTCGAGTCTTTCCCACGAGGCTTTCCCACGAGGCTTTCCCACAGGGCTGTCCCACGTGCACACGTGGTGGGAGTCGATCCTCGGCTTGAACGTCAAGGCAGTGCAGGGAAAACAGGTTCCTCTGGAATGGACTGACACATCTGGGGGACTCTTGGAATGGTGGCAAGACCCTGGAGTTCCTTTCGCCTTTCCTGTGGAGAGCGCCTTCTCTTGAGATGCGACGGGAACGCCGGGAATTCTTTCCCTACGAAACAGATAAAGGATCCCTCATCTCGAGCTAGGAGGCGGAAACGGGGCTCCCCTGGATGTGTGCGGGACCCCACGTGCTTCCTCTCGAGCGGAGACGGGTATGTCGGGGAACTTCTTGAGTTGCAGCAAGGGTGTGAAGGACCCTTTGGAAGTTCCAGTGGTTAGATGTGATTGGACTCGAGAAGCCTCAGCGGAAATGGGCCTCATCTCGCCTGGAGAGCAAAACCTCCTGGATTTTCTCGAGTTGCGGCAGGTGCTCTCGACTTACGACGGGGACCTCAGGGACCCGATCTGGTGGCCTCAGGAAAGGCCAGTCCCCATGCGAGTTCCTCGGGGGCGTCTCGGGATTCCTCTCCCGTCGATTCCGGGGCCTAAGACCTTGTGTGGAGTCGGGGCCGGAACCTGAGGATTCCTCTCCAGTGCTGACATGGATCTTGGGGTAGTTCTGGAGTCTCCCCAGGGGAGTCAGTCCTCGTCTCGAATGCGGGCATGCACTTGCGCTTTCCTCCAGAGCGGTAGCAGCAGTGTCACGCAGTCCGCCGCGTGTATCAAAGGATCTATGGTTTTCCCTCGAGTCTTTCCCACGAGGCTTTCCCACGAGGCTTTCCCACAGGGCTGTCCCACGTGCACACGTGGTGGGAGTCGATCCTCGGCTTGAACGTCAAGGCAGTGCAGGGAAAACAGGTTCCTCTGGAATGGACTGACACATCTGGGGGACTCTTGGAATGGTGGCAAGACCCTGGAGTTCCTCTCGCCTTTCCTGTGGAGAGCGCCTCCTCTTGAGATGCGACGGGAACGCCGGGAATTCTTTCCCTACGAAACAGATAAAGGATCCCTCATCTCGAGCTAGGAGGCGGAAACGGGGCTCCCCTGGATGTGTTCGGGACCCCACGTGCTTCCCCTCGAGTGGAGACGGGTATGTCGGGGAACTTCTTGAGTTGCAGCAATGGTGTGAAATACCCTTTGGAAGTTCCAGTGGTTAGATGTGATTGGCCTCGAGAAGCCTCAGCAGAAATGGGCCTCATCTCGCCTGGAGGGCAAAACCTCCTGGATTTTCTCGAGTTGCGGCAGGTGCTCTCGACTTACGACGGGGACCTCAGGGACCCGCTCTGGTGGCCTCAGGAAAGGCCAGTCCCCATGCGAGTTCCTCGGGGGCCTCTCGTGATTCCTCTCCCGGCGATGCCGGGGCCTAAGACCTTGTGTGGAGTCGGGGCCGGAACCTGAGGATTCCTCTCCAGTGCTGACATGGATCTTGGGGTACTTCTGGAGTCTCCCCATGGGAGTCAGTCCTCGTCTCGAATGCGGGCATGCACTTGCGCTTTCCTCCAGAGCGGTAGCAGCAGTGTCACGCAGTCCGCCGCGTGGATCAAAGGATCTATGGTTTTCCCTCGAGTCTTTCCCACGAGTCTTTCCCACGAGGCTTTCCCACGAGGCTTTCCCGCAGGGCTCTCCCACGTGCACACGTGGTGGGAGTGGATCATCGGCTTGAACGTCAAGGCAGTGCAGGGAAAACAGGTTCCTCTGGAATGGACTGACACATCTGGGGGACTCTTGGAATGGTGGCACGACCCTGGAGTTCCTCTCGCCTTTCCTGTGGAGAGCGCCTCCTCTTGAGATGCGACGGGAACGCCGGGAATTCTTTCCCTACGAAACAGGGAAAGGATCCCTCATCTCGAGCTAGGAGGCGGAAACGGGGCTCCCCTGGATGTGTGCGGGACCCCACGTGCTTCCTCTCGAGTGGAGACGGGTATGTCGGGGAACTTCTTGAGTTGCAGCAAGGGTGTGAAGGACCCTTTGGAAGTTCCAGTGGTTAGACGTGATTGGCCTCGAGAAGCCTCAGCGGAAATGGGACTCATCTCGCCTGGAGGGCAAAACCTCCTGGATTTTCTCGAGTTGCGGCAGGTGCTCTCGACTTACGACGGGGACCTCAGGGACCCGCTCTGGTGGCCTCAGGATAGGCCAGTCCCCATGCGAGTTCCTCGGGGGCCTCTCGGGATTACTCTCCCGTCGATGCCGGGGCCTAAGACCTTGTGTGGAGTCGGGGCCGGAACCTGAGGATTCCTCTCCAGTGCTGACATGGATCTTGGGGTACTTCTGGAGTCTCCCCAGGGGAGTCAGTCCTCGTGTCGAATGCGGGCATGCACTTGCGCTTTCCTCCAGAGCGGTAGCAGCAGTGTCACGCAGTCCGCCGCGTGGATCAAAGGATCTATGGTTTTCCCTCGAGTCTTTCCCACGAGGCTTTCCCACGAGGCTTTCCCTCAGGGCTGTCCCACGTGCACACGTGGTGGGAGTCGATCCTCGGCTTGAACGTCAAGGCAGTGCAGGGAAAACAGGTT
Organism: Ovis canadensis; assembly: GCF_042477335.2. NCBI lineage: Eukaryota > Metazoa > Chordata > Mammalia > Artiodactyla > Bovidae > Ovis > Ovis canadensis. The sequence goes on along the minus strand of NC_091261.1, from coordinate 4,194,688 downwards.
CCTCTGGAATGGACTGACACATCTGGGGGACTCTTGGAATGGTGGCACGACCCTGGAGTTCCTCTCGCCTTTCCTGTGGAGAGCGCCTCCTCTTGAGATGCGACGGGAACGCCGGGAATTCTTTCCCTACGAAACAGGGAAAGGATCCCTCATCTCGAGCTAGGAGGCGGAAACGGGGCTCCCCTGGATGTGTGCGGGACCCTCGTGCTTCCATTCGAGTGGAGACGGGTATGTCGGGGAACTTCTTGAGTTGCAGCAAGGGTGTGAAGGACCCTTTGGAAGTTCCAGTGGTTAGATGTGATTATCCATGAGAATCCTCAGCGGAAATGGGCCTCATCTCGCCTGGAGGGCAAAACCTCCTGGATTTTCTCGAGTTGCGGCAAGTGCTCTCGACCTAAGACGGGGACCTCAGGGACCCACTCCGGTGGCCACAGGAAAGGCCAGTCCCCATGCGAGTTCCTCGGGGGCCTCTGGGGATTCCTCTCCCGTCGATGCCGGGGCCTAAGACCTTGTGTGGAGTAGGGGCCGGAACCTGAAGATTCCTCTCCAGTGCTGACATGGATCTTGGGGTACTTCTGGAGTCTCCCCAGGGGAGTCAGTCCTCGTCTCGAATGCGGGCATGCACTTGCACTTTCCTCCAGAGCGGTAGCAGCAGTGTCACGCAGTCCTCCGCGTGGATCAATGGATCTATGGTTTTCCCTGGAGTCTTTCCCACGAGGCTTTCCCACGAGGCTTTCCCACAGGGCTGTCCCACGGCACACGTGTTGGGAGTGGATCCTCGGCTTGAACGTCAAGGCAGTGCAGGGAAAACAGGTTCCTCTGTAATGGACTGACATATCTGGGGGTCTCTTGGAATGGTGGCATGACCCTGGAGTTCCTCTCCCCTTTCCTGTGGAGAGCACCTCCTCTTGAGATGCGACGGGAACGCCGGGAATTCTTTCCCTATGAAACAGGGAAAGGATCCCTCATCTCGAGCTAGGAGGCGGAAACGGGTCTCCCCTGGATGTGTGCGGGACCCCACGTGCTTCCTCTCGAGTGGAGACGGGTATGTCGGGGAACTTCTTGAGTTGAAGCAAGGGTGTGAAGGACCCTTTGGAAGTTCCAGTGGTTAGACGAGATTAGCCTCGAGAAGCCTCAGCGGAAATGGGCCTCATCTCGCCTGGAGGGCAAAACCTCCTGGATTTTCTCGAGTTGCGTCAGGTGCTCTCGACTTACGACGGGGACCTCAGGGACCCGCTCTGGTGGCCTCAGGAAAGGCCAGTCCCCATGCGAGTTCCTCGGGGGCCTCTCGTGATTCCTCTCCCGGCGATGCCGGGGCCTAAGACCTTGTGTGGAGTCGGGGCCGGAACCTGAGGATTCCTCTCCAGTGCTGACATGGATCTTGGGGTACTTCTGGAGTCTCCCCATGGGAGTCAGTCCTCGTCTCGAATGCGGGCATGCACTTGCGCTTTCCTCCAGAGCGGTAGCAGCAGTGTCACGCAGTCCGCCGCGTGGATCAAAGGATCTATGGTTTTCCCTCGAGTCTTTCCCACGAGTCTTTCCCACGAGGCTTTCCCACGAGGCTTTCCCGCAGGGCTCTCCCACGTGCACACGTGGTGGGAGTGGATCATCGGCTTGAACGTCAAGGCAGTGCAGGGAAAACAGGTTCCTCTGGAATGGACTGACACATCTGGGGGACTCTTGGAATGGTGGCACGACCCTGGAGTTCCTCTCGCCTTTCCTGTGGAGAGCGCCTCCTCTTGAGATGCGACGGGAACGCCGGGAATTCTTTCCCTACGAAACAGGGAAAGGATCCCTCATCTCGAGCTAGGAGGCGGAAACGGGGCTCCCCTGGATGTGTGCGGGACCCCACGTGCTTCCTCTCGAGTGGAGACGGGTATGTCGGGGAACTTCTTGAGTTGCAGCAAGGGTGTGAAGGACCCTTTGGAAGTTCCAGTGGTTAGACGTGATTGGCCTCGAGAAGCCTCAGCGGAAATGGGCCTCATCTCGCCTGGAGGGCAAAACCTCCTGGATTTTCTCGAGTTGCGGCAGGTGCTCTCGACTTACGACGGGGACCTCAGGGACCCGCTCTGGTGGCCTCAGGATAGGCCAGTCCCCATGCGAGTTCCTCGGGGGCCTCTCGGGATTACTCTCCCGTCGATGCCGGGGCCTAAGACCTTGTGTGGAGTCGGGGCCGGAACCTGAGGATTCCTCTCCAGTGCTGACATGGATCTTGGGGTACTTCTGGAGTCTCCCCAGGGGAGTCAGTCCTCGTGTCGAATGCGGGCATGCACTTGCGCTTTCCTCCAGAGCGGTAGCAGCAGTGTCACGCAGTCCGCCGCGTGGATCAAAGGATCTATGGTTTTCCCTCGAGTCTTTCCCACGAGGCTTTCCCACGAGGCTTTCCCTCAGGGCTGTCCCACGTGCACACGTGGTGGGAGTCGATCCTCGGCTTGAACGTCAAGGCAGTGCAGGGAAAACAGGTTCCTCTGGAATGGACTGACACATCTGGGGGACTCTTGGAATGGTGGCACGACCCTGGAGTTCCTCTCGCCTTTCCTGTGGAGAGCGCCTCCTCTTGAGATGCGACGGGAACGCCGGGAATTCTTTCCCTACGAAACAGGGAAAGGATCCCTCATCTCGAGCTAGGAGGCGGAAACGGGGCTCCCCTGGATGTGTGCGGGACCCTCGTGCTTCCATTCGAGTGGAGACGGGTATGTCGGGGAACTTCTTGAGTTGCAGCAAGGGTGTGAAGGACCCTTTGGAAGTTCCAGTGGTTAGATGTGATTATCCATGAGAATCCTCAGCGGAAATGGGCCTCATCTCGCCTGGAGGGCAAAACCTCCTGGATTTTCTCGAGTTGCGGCAAGTGCTCTCGACCTAAGACGGGGACCTCAGGGACCCACTCCGGTGGCCACAGGAAAGGCCAGTCCCCATGCGAGTTCCTCGGGGGCCTCTGGGGATTCCTCTCCCGTCGATGCCGGGGCCTAAGACCTTGTGTGGAGTAGGGGCCGGAACCTGAAGATTCCTCTCCAGTGCTGACATGGATCTTGGGGTACTTCTGGAGTCTCCCCAGGGGAGTCAGTCCTCGTCTCGAATGCGGGCATGCACTTGCACTTTCCTCCAGAGCGGTAGCAGCAGTGTCACGCAGTCCTCCGCGTGGATCAATGGATCTATGGTTTTCCCTGGAGTCTTTCCCACGAGGCTTTCCCACGAGGCTTTCCCACAGGGCTGTCCCACGGCACACGTGTTGGGAGTGGATCCTCGGCTTGAACGTCAAGGCAGTGCAGGGAAAACAGGTTCCTCTGTAATGGACTGACATATCTGGGGGTCTCTTGGAATGGTGGCATGACCCTGGAGTTCCTCTCCCCTTTCCTGTGGAGAGCACCTCCTCTTGAGATGCGACGGGAACGCCGGGAATTCTTTCCCTATGAAACAGGGAAAGGATCCCTCATCTCGAGCTAGGAGGCGGAAACGGTGCTCCCCTGGATGTGTGCGGGACCCCACGTGCTTCCTCTGGAGTGGAGACGGGTATGTTGGGGAACTTCTTTAGTCGCAGCAAGGGTGTGAAGGAACCGTTGGAAGTTCCAGTATTTAGAGGTGATTAGCCTCGAGAAGCCTCAGCGGAAATGGGCCTCATCTCGCCTGGAGGGCAAAACCTCCTGAATTTTCTCGAGTTGCGGCAGGTGCTCTCGACTTACGACGGGGACCTCAGGGACCAGCTCTGGTGGCCTCAGGAAAGGCCAGTCCCCATGCGAGTTCCTCGGGGGCCTCTGGGAATTCCTCTCCCATCGATGCCGGTGCCTAAGACCTTGTGTGGAGTCGGGGCCGGAACCTGAGGATTCCTCTCCAGTGCTGACATGGATCTTGGGGTACTTCTGGAGTCTCCCCAGGGGAGTCAGTCCTCGTCTCGAATGCGGGCATGCACTTGCGCTTTCCTCCAGAGCGGTAGCAGCAGTGTCACGCAGTCCGCCGCGTGGATCAAAGGATCTATGGTTTTCCCTCGAGTCTTTCCCACGCGGCTTTCCCACAGGGCTGTCCCACGTGCACACGTGGTGGGAGTCGATCCTTGGCTTGAACGTCAAAGCAGTGCAGGGAAAACAGGTTCCTCTGGAATGGACTGACACATCTGGGGGACTCTTGGAATGGTGGCACGACCCTGGAGTTCCTCTCGCCTTTCCTGTGGAGAGCGCCTCCTCTTGAGATGCGACGGGAATGCCGGGAATTCTTTCCCTACGAAACAGGGAAAGGATCCCTCATCTCGAGCTAGGAGGCGGAAACGGGGCTCCCCTGGATGTGTGCGGGACCCCACGTGCTTCCTCTCGAGTGGAGACGGGTATGTCGGGGAACTTCTTGAGTTGCAGCAAGGGTGTGAAGGACCCTTTGGAAGTTCCAGTGGTTAGACGTGATTGGCCTCGAGAAGCCTCAGCGGAAATGGGCCTCATCTCGCCTGGAGGGCAAAACCTCCTGGATTTTCTCGAGTTGCGGCAGGTGCTCTCGACTTACGACGGGGACCTCAGGGACCCGCTCTGGTGGCCTCAGGATAGGCCAGTCCCCATGCGAGTTCCTCGGGGGCCTCTCGGGATTACTCTCCCGTCGATGCCGGGGCCTAAGACCTTGTGTGGAGTCGGGGCCGGAACCTGAGGATTCCTCTCCAGTGCTGACATGGATCTTGGGGTACTTCTGGAGTCTCCCCAGGGGAGTCAGTCCTCGTGTCGAATGCGGGCATGCACTTGCGCTTTCCTCCAGAGCGGTAGCAGCAGTGTCACGCAGTCCGCCGCGTGGATCAAAGGATCTATGGTTTTCCCTCGAGTCTTTCCCACGAGGCTTTCCCACGAGGCTTTCCCTCAGGGCTGTCCCACGTGCACACGTGGTGGGAGTCGATCCTCGGCTTGAACGTCAAGGCAGTGCAGGGAAAACAGGTTCCTCTGGAATGGACTGACACATCTGGGGGACTCTTGGAATGGTGGCACGACCCTGGAGTTCCTCTCGCCTTTCCTGTGGAGAGCGCCTCCTCTTGAGATGCGACGGGAACGCCGGGAATTCTTTCCCTACGAAACAGGGAAAGGATCCCTCATCTCGAGCTAGGAGGCGGAAACGGGGCTCCCCTGGATGTGTGCGGGACCCTCGTGCTTCCATTCGAGTGGAGACGGGTATGTCGGGGAACTTCTTGAGTTGCAGCAAGGGTGTGAAGGACCCTTTGGAAGTTCCAGTGGTTAGATGTGATTAGCCATGAGAAGCCTCAGCGGAAATGGGCCTCATCTCGCCTGGAGGGCAAAACCTCCTGGATTTTCTCGAGTTGCGGCAAGTGCTCTCGACCTAAGACGGGGACCTCAGGGACCCACTCCGGTGGCCACAGGAAAGGCCAGTCCCCATGCGAGTTCCTCGGGGGCCTCTGGGGATTCCTCTCCCGTCGATGCCGGGGCCTAAGACCTTGTGTGGAGTAGGGGCCGGAACCTGAAGATTCCTCTCCAGTGCTGACATGGATCTTGGGGTACTTCTGGAGTCTCCCCAGGGGAGTCAGTCCTCGTCTCTAATGCGGGCATGCACTTGCGCTTTCCTCCAGAGCGGTAGCAGCAGTGTCACGCAGTCCGCCGCGTGGATCAAAGGATCTACGGTTTTCCCTCGAGTCTTTCCCACGAGGCTTTCTCACGAGGCTTTCCCACAGGGCTGTCCCACGTGCACACGTGGTGAGAGTCGATCCTCGGCTTGAACGTCAAGGCAGTGCAGGGAAAACAGGTTCCTCTGGAATGGACTGACACATCTGGGGGACTCTTGGAATGGTGGCACGACCCTGGAGTTCCTCTCGCCTTTCCTGTGGAGAGCGCCCCCTCTTGAGATGCGACGGGAACGCCGGGAATTCTTTCCCTACGAAACAGGGAAAGGATCCCTCATCTCGAGCTAGGAGGCGGAAAAGGGGCTCCCCTGGATGTGTGCCGGACCCCACGTGCTTCCTCTCGAGTGGAGACGGGTATGTCGGGGAACTTCTTGAGTTGCAGCAAGGGTGTGAAGGACCCTTTGGAAGTTCCAGTGGTTAGATGTGATTGGCCTCGAGAAGCCTCAGCGGAAATGGGCTTCACCTCGCCTCGAGGGCAAAACCGCCTGGATTTTCTCGAGTTGCGGCAGGTGCTCTCGACTTACGACGGGGACCTCAGGGACCCGCTCTGGTGGCCTCAGGAAAGGCCAGTCCCCATGCGAGTTCCTCTGGGGATTCCTCTCCCGTCGATGCCGGGGCCTAAGACCTTGTGTGAAGTCGGGGCCGGAACCTGAGGATTCCTCTCCAGTGCTGACATGGATCTTGGGGTACTTCTGGAGTCTCCCCAGGGGAGTCAGTCCTCGTCTCGAATGCGGGCATGCACTTGCGCTTTCCTCCAGAGCCGTAGCAGCAGTGTCACGGAGCCCGCCTCGTGGATCAAAGGATCTATGGTTTTCCCTCGAGTCTTTCCCACGAGGCTTTCCCACGAGGCTTTCCCACAGGGCTGTCCCACGTGCACACGTGGTGGGAGTCGATCCTCGGCTTGAAAGTCAAGGCAGTGCAGGGAAAACAGGTTCCTCTATAATGGACTGACACATCTGGGGGTCTCGTGGAATGGTGTCACGACCCTGGAGTTCCTCTCGCCTTTCCTGTGGAGAGCGCCTCCTCTTGAGATGCGACGGGAACGCCGGGAATTCTTTCCCTACGAAACAGGGAAAGGATCCCTCATCTCGAGCTAGGAGGCGGAAACGGGGCTCCCCTGGATGTGTGCCGGACCCCACGTGCTTCCTCTCGAGTGGAGACGGGTATGTCGGGGAACTTCTTTAGTCGCAGCAAGGGTGTGAAGGACCCGTTGGAAGTTCCAGTATTTAGAGGTGATTAGCCTCGAGAAGCCTCATCGGAAATGGGCCTCATCTCGCCTGGAGGGCAAAACCTCCTGGATTTTCTCGAGTTGCGGCAGGTGCTCTCGACTTTCGACGGGGACCTCAGGGACCCGCTCTGGTGGCCTCAGGAAAGGCCAGTCCCCATGCGAGTTCCTCGGGGGCCTCTGGGGATTCCTCTCCCGTCGATGCCGGGGCCTAAGACCTTGTGTGGAGTCGGGGCCGGAACCTGAGGATTCCTCTCCAGTGCTGACATGGATCTTGGGGTACTTCTGGAGTCTCCCCAGGGGAGTCAGTCCTCGTCTCGAATGCGGGCATGCACTTGCGCTTTCCACCAGAGCGGTAGCAGCAGTGTCACGCAGTCCGCCGCGTGGATCAAAGGATCTATGGTTTTCCCTGGAGTCTTTCCCACGAGGCTTTCCCACGAGGCTTTCCCACAGGGCTGTCCCACGTGCACACGTGGTGGGAGTCGATCCTCGGCTTGAACGTCAAGGCAGTGCAGGGAAAACAGGTTCCTCTGGAATGGACTGACACATCTGGGGGACTCTTGGAATGGTGTCACGACCCTGGAGTTCCTCTCGCCTTTCCTGTGGAGAGCGCCTCCTCTTGAGATGCGACGGGAACGCCGGGAATTCTTTCCCTACGAAACAGGGAAAGGATCCCTCATCTCGAGCTAGGAGGCGGAAACGTGGCTCCCCTGGATGTGTGCCGGACCCCACGTGCTTCCTCTCGAGTGGAGACGGGTATGTCGGGGAACTTCTTGAGTTGCAGCAAGGGTGTGAAGCACCCTTTGGAAGTTCCAGTGGTTAGATGTGATTGGCTTCGTGAAGCCTCAGCGGAAATGGGCCTCATCTCGCCTGGAGGGCAAAACCTCCTGGATTTTCTCGAGTTGCGGCAGGTGCTCTCGATTACGACGGGGACCTCAGGGACCCGCTCTGGTGGCCTCAGGAAAGGCCAGTCCCGATGCGAGTTCCTCGGGGGCCTCTGGGGATTCCTCTCCCATCGATGCCGGTGCCTAAGACCTTGTGTGGAGTCGGGGCCGGAACCTGAGGATTCCTCTCCAGTGCTGACATGGATCTTGGGGTATTTCTGTTGTCTCCCCAGGAGAGTCAGTCCTCGTCTCGAATGCGGGCATGCACTTGCGCTTTCCTCCAGAGCGGTAGCAGCAGTGTCACGCAGTCCGCCGCGTGGATCAAAGGATCTATGGTTTTCCCTCGAGTCTTTCAAACGAGGCTTTCCCACGAGGCTTTCCCACAGGGCTGTCCCACGTGCACACGTGGTGGGAGTCGATCCTCGGCTTGAACGTCAAGGCAGTGCAGGGAAAACAGGTTACTCTGGAATGGACTGACACATCTGGGGGACTCTTGGAATGGTGGCATGACCCTGGAGTTCCTCTCGCCTTTCCTGTGGGGAGCGCCTCCTCTTGAGATGCGACGGGAACGCCGGGAATTCTTTCCCTACGAAACAGGGAAAGGATCCCTCATCTCGAGCTAGGAGGTGGAAACGGGGCTCCCCTCGATGTGTGGGGGACCCTCGTGCTTCCCCTCGAGTGGAGACGGTATGTCGGGGAACTTCTTGAGTTGCAGCAATGGTGTGAAGGACCCTTTGGAAGTTCCAGTGGTTAGATGTGATTGGCCTCGAGAAGCCTCAGCGGAAATGGGCCTCATCTCGCCTGGAGGGCAAAACCTCCTGGATTTTCTCGAGTTGCGGCAGGTGCTCTCGACTTACGACGGGGACCTCAGGGACCCGCTCTGGTGGCCTCAGAACAGGCCAGTCCCCATGCGAGTTCCTCGGGGGCCTCTCGGGATTCCTCTCCCGTCGATGCCGGGGCCTAAGACCTTGTGTGGAGTCGGGGCCGGAACCTGAGGATTCCTCTCCAGTGCTGACATGGATCTTGGGGTACTTCTGGAGTCTCCCCAGGGGAGTCAGTCCTCGTCTCGAATGCGGGCATGCACTTGCGCTTTCCTCCAGAGCGGTAGCAGCAGTGTCACGCAGTCCGCCGCGTGGATCAAAGGATCTATGGTTTTCCCTCGAGTCTTTCCCACGAGGCTTTCCCACGAGGCTTTCCCACAGGGCTGTCCCACGTGCACACGTGGTGGGAGTCGATCCTCGGCTTGAACGTCAAGGCAGTGCAGGGAAAACAGGTTCCTATGGAATGGACTGACACATCTGGGGGACTCTTGGAATGGTGGCACGACCCTGGAGTTCCTCTCGCCTTTCCTGTGGAGAGCGCCTCCTCTTGAGATGCGACGGGAACGCCGGGAATTCTTTCCCTACGAAACAGGGAAAGGATCCCTCATCTCGAGCTAGGAGGCGGAAACGGGGCTCCCCTGGATGTGTGCGGGACCCCACGTGCTTCCTCTCGACTGCAGACGGGTATGTCGGGGAACTTCTTGAGTTGCAGCAAGGGTGTGAAGGACCCTTTGGAAGTTCCAGTGGTTAGACGTGATTGGCCTCGAGAAGCCTCAGCGGAAATGGGCCTCATCTCGCCTGGAGGGCAAAACCTCCTGGATTTTCTCGAGTTGCGGCAGGTGCTCTCGACTTACGACGGGGACCTCAGGGAACCGCTCTGGTGGCCTCAGGAAAGGCCAGTCCCCATGCGAGTTCCTCGGGGGCGTCTCGGGATTCCTCTCCCGTCGATTCCGGGGCCAAGACCTTGTGTGGAGTCGGGGCCGGAACCTGAGGATTCCTCTCCAGTGCTGACATGGATCTTGGGGTACTTCTGGAGTCTCCCCAGGGGAGTCAGTCCTCGTCTCGAATGCGGGCATGCACTTGCGCTTTCCTCCAGAGCGGTAGCAGCAGTGTCACGCAGTCCGCCGCGTGGATCAAAGGATCTATGGTTTTCCCTCGAGTCTTTCCCACGAGGCTTTCCCACGAGGCTTTCCCACAGGGCTGTCCCACGTGCACACGTGGTGGGAGTCGATCCTCGGCTTGAACGTCAAGGCAGTGCAGGGAAAACAGGTTCCTCTGGAATGGACTGACACATCTGGGGGACTCTTGGAATGGTGGCAAGACCCTGGAGTTCCTTTCGCCTTTCCTGTGGAGAGCGCCTTCTCTTGAGATGCGACGGGAACGCCGGGAATTCTTTCCCTACGAAACAGATAAAGGATCCCTCATCTCGAGCTAGGAGGCGGAAACGGGGCTCCCCTGGATGTGTGCGGGACCCCACGTGCTTCCTCTCGAGCGGAGACGGGTATGTCGGGGAACTTCTTGAGTTGCAGCAAGGGTGTGAAGGACCCTTTGGAAGTTCCAGTGGTTAGATGTGATTGGACTCGAGAAGCCTCAGCGGAAATGGGCCTCATCTCGCCTGGAGAGCAAAACCTCCTGGATTTTCTCGAGTTGCGGCAGGTGCTCTCGACTTACGACGGGGACCTCAGGGACCCGATCTGGTGGCCTCAGGAAAGGCCAGTCCCCATGCGAGTTCCTCGGGGGCGTCTCGGGATTCCTCTCCCGTCGATTCCGGGGCCTAAGACCTTGTGTGGAGTCGGGGCCGGAACCTGAGGATTCCTCTCCAGTGCTGACATGGATCTTGGGGTAGTTCTGGAGTCTCCCCAGGGGAGTCAGTCCTCGTCTCGAATGCGGGCATGCACTTGCGCTTTCCTCCAGAGCGGTAGCAGCAGTGTCACGCAGTCCGCCGCGTGTATCAAAGGATCTATGGTTTTCCCTCGAGTCTTTCCCACGAGGCTTTCCCACGAGGCTTTCCCACAGGGCTGTCCCACGTGCACACGTGGTGGGAGTCGATCCTCGGCTTGAACGTCAAGGCAGTGCAGGGAAAACAGGTTCCTCTGGAATGGACTGACACATCTGGGGGACTCTTGGAATGGTGGCAAGACCCTGGAGTTCCTCTCGCCTTTCCTGTGGAGAGCGCCTCCTCTTGAGATGCGACGGGAACGCCGGGAATTCTTTCCCTACGAAACAGATAAAGGATCCCTCATCTCGAGCTAGGAGGCGGAAACGGGGCTCCCCTGGATGTGTTCGGGACCCCACGTGCTTCCCCTCGAGTGGAGACGGGTATGTCGGGGAACTTCTTGAGTTGCAGCAATGGTGTGAAATACCCTTTGGAAGTTCCAGTGGTTAGATGTGATTGGCCTCGAGAAGCCTCAGCAGAAATGGGCCTCATCTCGCCTGGAGGGCAAAACCTCCTGGATTTTCTCGAGTTGCGGCAGGTGCTCTCGACTTACGACGGGGACCTCAGGGACCCGCTCTGGTGGCCTCAGGAAAGGCCAGTCCCCATGCGAGTTCCTCGGGGGCCTCTCGGGATTCCTCTCCCGTCGATGCCGGGGCCTAAGACCTTGTGTGGAGTCGGGGCCGGAACCTGAGGATTCCTCTCCAGTGCTGACATGGATCTTGGGGTACTTCTGGAGTCTCCCCAGGGGAGTCAGTCCTCGTCTGGAATGCGGGCATGCACTTGCGCTTTCCCCAGAGCGGTAGCAGCAGTGTCACGCAGTCCGCCGCGTGGATCAAAGGATCTATGGTTTTCCCTCGAGTCTTTCCCACGAGGCTTTCCCACGAGGCTTTCCCACAGGGCTGTCCCACGTGCACACGTGGTGGGAGTCGATCCTCGGCTTGAACGTCAAGGCAGTGCAGGGAAAACAGGTTCCTCTGGAATGGACTGGCATATCTGGGGGACTCTTGGAATGGTGTCACGACCCTGGAGTTCCTCTCGCCTTTCCTGTGGAGAGCGCCTCCTCTTGAGATGCGACGGGAACGCCGGGAATTCTTTCCCTACGAAACAGGGAAAGGATCCCTCATCTCGAGCTAGGAGGCGGAAACGGGGCTCCCCTGGATGTGTGCGGGACCCCACGTGCTTCCTCTCGAGTGGAGACGGGTATGTCGGGGAACTTCTTGAGTTGCAGCTATGGTGTGAAGGACCCTTTGGAAGTTCCAGTGGATAGAAGTGATTGGCCTCGAGAAGCCTCAGCGGAAATGGGCCTCATCTCGCCTGGAGGGCAAAACCTCCTGGATTTTCTCGAGTTGCGGCAGGTGTTCTCGACTTACGACGGGGACCTCAGGGACCCGCTCTGGGGGCCTCAGGAAAGGCCAGTCCCCATGCGAGTTCCTCGGGGGCCTCTCGGGATTCCTCTCCCGTCGATGCCGGGTCCTAAGACCTTGTGTGGAGTCGGGGCCGGAACCTGAGGATTCCTCTCCAGTGCTGACATGGATCTTGGGGTACTTCTGGAGTCTCCCCAGGGGAGTCAGTCCTCGTCTCGAATGCGGGCATGCACTTGCGCTTTACTCCAGAGAGGTAGCAGCAGTGTCACGCAGTCCGCCTCGTGGATCAAATGATCTATGGTTTTCCTTCGAGTCTTTCCCACGAGGCTTTCCCACGAGGCTTTCCCACAGGGCTGTCCCACGTGCACACGTGGTGGGAGTCGATCCTCGGCTTGAACGTCAAGGCAGTGCAGGGAAAACAGGTTCCTCTGGAATGGACTGACACATCTGGGGGACTCTTGGAATGGTGGCATGACCCTGGAGTTCCTCTCGCCTTTCCTGTGGAGAGCGCCTCCTCTTGAGATGCGACGGGAACGCCGGGAATTCTTTCCCTACGAAACAGGGAAAGGATCCCTCATCTCGAGCTAGGAGGCGGAAACGGGGCTCCCCTGGATGTGTGCGGGACACCACGTGCTTCCTCTCGAGTGCAGACGGGTATGTCGGGGAACTTCTTGAGTTGCAGCAAGGGTGTGAAGGACCCTTTGGAAGTTCCAGTGGTTAGATGTGATTGGCCTCGAGAAGCCTCAGCGGAAATGGGCCTCATCTCGCCTGGAGGGCAAAACCTCCTGGATTTTCTCGAGTTGCGGCAGGTGCTCTCGACTTACGACGGGGACCTCAGGGACCCGCTCTGGTGGCCTCAGAACAGGCCAGTCCCCATGCGAGTTCCTCGGGGGCCTCTCGGGATTCCTCTCCCGTCGATGCCGGGGCCTAAGACCTTGTGTGGACTCGGGGCCGGAACCTGAGGATTCCTCTCCAGTGCTGACATGGATCTTGGGGTACTTCTGGAGTCTCCCCAGGGGAGTCAGTCCTCGTCTCGAATGCGGGCATGCACTTGCGCTTTCCTCCAGAGCGGTAGCAGCAGTGTCACGCAGTCCGCCGTGTGGATCAAAGGATCTATGTTTTTCCCTCGAGTCTTTCCCACGAGGCTTTCCCACGAGGCTTTCCCACAGGGCTGTCCCACGTGCACACGTGGTGGGAGTCGATCCTCGGCTTGAACGTCAACGCAGTACAGGGAAAACAGGTTCCTCTGGAATGGACTGGCACATCTGGGGGACTCTTGGAATGGTGGCACGACCCTGGAGTTCCTCTCGCCTTTCCTGTGGAGAGCGCCTCCTCTTGAGATGCGACGGGAACGCCGGGAATTCTTTCCCTACGAAACAGGGAAAGGATCCCTCATCTCGAGCTAGGAGGCGGAAACGGGGCTCCCCTGGATGTGTGCGGGACCCCACGTGCTTCCTCTCGAGTGGAGACGGGTATGTCGGGGAACTTCTTGAGTTGCAGCAATGGTGTGAAGGACCCTTTGGAAGTTCCAGTGGATAGATGTGATTGGCCTCGAGAAGCCTCAGCAGAAATGGGCCTCATCTCGCCTGGAGGGCAAAACCTCCTGGATTTTCTCGAGTTGCGGCAGGTGCTCTCGACTTACGACGGGGACCTCAGGGACCCGCTCTGGGGGCCTCAGGAAAGGCCAGTCCCCATGCGAGTTCCTCGGGGGCCTCTCGGGATTCCTCTCCCGTCGATGCCGGGGCCTAAGACCTTGTGTGGAGTCGGGGCCGGAACCTGAGGATTCCTCTCCAGTGCTGACATGGATCTTGGGGTACTTCTGGAGTCTCCCCAGGGGAGTCAGTCCTCGTCTCGAATGCGGGCATGCACTTGCGCTTTCCTCCAGAGCGGTAGCAGCAGTGTCACGCAGTCCGCCGTTTGGATCAAAGGATCTATGGTTTTCCCTCGAGTCTTTCCCACGAGGCTTTCCCACGAGGCTTTCCCACAGGGCTGTCCCACGTGCACACGTGGTGGGAGTCGATCCTCGGCTTGAACGTCAAGGCAGTGCAGGGAAAACAGGTTCCTCTGGAATGGACTGACACATCTGGGGGACTCTTGGAATTGTGGCATGACCCTGGAGTTCCTCTCGCCTTTCCTGTGGAGAGCGCCTCCTCTTGAGATGCGACGGGAACGCCGGGAATTCTTTCCCTACGAAACAGGGAAAGGATCCCTCATCTCGAGCTAGGAGGCTGAAACGGGGCTCCCCTGGATGTGTGCGGGACACCACGTGCTTCCTCTCGACTGCAGACGGGTATGTCGGGGAACTTCTTGAGTTGCAGCAAGGGTGTGAAGGACCCTTTGGAAGTTCCAGTGGTTAGACGTGATTGGCCTCGAGAAGCCTCAGCGGAAATGGGCCTCATCTCGCCTGGAGGGCAAAACCTCCTGGATTTTCTCGAGTTGCGGCAGGTGCTCTCGACTTACGACGGGGACCTCAGGGAACCGCTCTGGTGGCCTCAGGAAAGGCCAGTCCCCATGCGAGTTCCTCGGGGGCGTCTCGGGATTCCTCTCCCGTCGATTCCGGGGCCAACACCTTGTGTGGAGTCGGGGCCGGAACCTGAGGATTCCTCTCCAGTGCTGACATGGATCTTGGGGTACTTCTGGAGTCTCCCCAGGGGAGTCAGTCCTCGTCTCGAATGCGGGCTTGCACTTGCGCTTTCCTCCAGAGCGGTAGCAGCAGTGTCACGCAGTCCGCCGCGTGGATCAAAGGATCTATGGTTTTCCCTCGAGTCTTTCCCACGAGGCTTTCCCACGAGGCTTTCCCACAGGGCTGTCCCACGTGCACACGTGGTGGGAGTCGATCCTCGGCTTGAACGTCAAGGCAGTGCAGGGAAATCAGGTTCCTCTGGAATGGACTGACACATCTGGGGGACTCTTGGAATGGTGGCAAGACCCTGGAGTTCCTTTCGCCTTTCCTGTGGAGAGCGCCTTCTCTTGAGATGCGACGGGAACGCCGGGAATTCTTTCCCTACGAAACAGATAAAGGATCCCTCATCTCGAGCTAGGAGGCGGAAACGGGGCTCCCCTGGATGTGTGCGGGACCCCACGTGCTTCCTCTCGAGCGGAGACGGGTATGTCGGGGAACTTCTTGAGTTGCAGCAAGGGTGTGAAGGACCCTTTGGAAGTTCCAGTGGTTAGATGTGATTGGACTCGAGAAGCCTCAGCGGAAATGGGCCTCATCTCGCCTGGAGGGCAAAACCTCCTGGATTTTCTCGAGTTGCGGCAGGTGCTCTCGACTTACGACGGGGACCTCAGGGACCCGATCTGGTGGCCTCAGGAAAGGCCAGTCCCCATGCGAGTTCCTCGGGTGCGTCTCGGGATTCCTCTCCCGTCGATTCCGGGGCCAAGACCTGTGTGGAGTCGGGGCCGGAACCTGAGGATTCCTCTCCAGTGCTGACATGGATCTTGGGGTACTTCTGGAGTCTCCCCAGGGGAGTCAGTCCTCGTCTCGAATGCGGGCATGCACTTGCGCTTTCCTCCAGAGCGGTAGCAGCAGTGTCACGCAGTCCGCCGCGTGTATCAAAGGATCTATGGTTTTCCCTCGAGTCTTTCCCACGAGGCTTTCACACGAGGCTTTCCCACAGGGCTGTCCCACGTGCACACGTGGTGGGAGTCGATCCTCGGCTTGAACGTCAAGGCAGTGCAGGGAAAACAGGTTCCTCTGGAATGGACTGACACATCTGGGGGACTCTTGGAATGGTGGCAAGACCCTGGAGTTCCTCTCGCCTTTCCTGTGGAGAGCGCCTCCTCTTGAGATGCGACGGGAACGCCGGGAATTCTTTCCCTACGAAACAGATAAAGGATCCCTCATCTCGAGCTAGGAGGCGGAAACGGGGCTCCCCTGGATGTGTTCGGGACCCCACGTGCTTCCCCTCGAGTGGAGACGGGTATGTCGGGGAACTTCTTGAGTTGCAGCAATGGTGTGAAGGACCCTTTGGAAGTTCCAGTGGTTAGATGTGATTGGCCTCGAGAAGCCTCAGCAGAAATGGGCCTCATCTCGCCTGGAGGGCAAAACCTCCTGGATTTTCTCGAGTTGCGGCAGGTGCTCTCGACTTACGACGGGGACCTCAGGGACCCGCTCTGGTGGCCTCAGGAAAGGCCAGTCCCCATGCGAGTTCCTCGGGGGCCTCTCGGGATTCCTCTCCCGTCGATGCCGGGGCCTAAGACCTTGTGTGGAGTCGGGGCCGGAACCTGAGGATTCCTCTCCAGTGCTGACATGGATCTTGGGGTACTTCTGGAGTCTCCCCAGGGGAGTCAGTCCTCGTCTCGAATGCGGGCATGCACTTGCGCTTTCCCCAGAGCGGTAGCAGCAGTGTCACGCAGTCCGCCGCGTGGATCAAAGGATCTATGGTTTTCCCTCGAGTCTTTCCCACGAAGCTTTCCCACGAGGCTTTCCCACAGGGCTGTCCCACGTGCACACGTGGTGGGAGTCGATCCTCGGCTTGAACGTCAAGGCAGTGCAGGGAAAACAGGTTCCTCTGGAATGGACTGGCACATCTGGGGGACTCTTGGAATGGTGTCACGACCCTGGAGTTCCTCTCGCCTTTCCTGTGGAGAGCGCCTCCTCTTGAGATGCGACGGGAACGCCGGGAATTCTTTCCCTACGAAACAGGGAAAGGATCCCTCATCTCGAGCAAGGAGGCGGAAACGGGGCTCCCCTGGATGTGTGCGGGACCCCACGTGCTTCCTCTCGAGTGGAGACGGGTATGTCGGGGAACTTCTTGAGTTGCAGCAATGGTGTGAAGGACCCTTTGGAAGTTCCAGTGGATAGATGTGATTGGCCTCGAGAAGCCTCAGCGGAAATGGGCCTCATCTCGCCTGGAGGGCAAAACCTCCTGGATTTTCTCGAGTTGCGGCAGGTGCTCTCGACTTACGACGGGGACCTCAGGGACCCGCTCTGGGGGCCTCAGGAAAGGCCAGTCCCCATGCGAGTTCCTCGGGGGCCTCTCGGGATTCCTCTCCCGTCGATGCCGGGGCCTAAGACCTTGTGTGGAGTCGGGGCCGGAACCTGAGGATTCCTCTCCAGTGCTGACATGGATCTTGGGGTACTTCTGGAGTCTCCCCAGGGGAGTCAGTCCTCGTCTGGAATGCGGGCATGCACTTGCGCTTTCCCCAGAGCGGTAGCAGCAGTGTCACGCAGTCCGCCGCGTGGATCAAAGGATCTATGGTTTTCCCTCGAGTCTTTCCCACGAGGCTTTCCCACGAGGCTTTCCCACAGGGCTGTCCCACGTGCACACGTGGTGGGAGTCGATCCTCGGCTTGAACGTCAAGGCAGTGCAGGGAAAACAGGTTCCTCTGGAATGGACTGGCATATCTGGGGGACTCTTGGAATGGTGTCACGACCCTGGAGTTCCTCTCGCCTTTCCTGTGGAGAGCGCCTCCTCTTGAGATGCGACGGGAACGCCGGGAATTCTTTCCCTACGAAACAGGGAAAGGATCCCTCATCTCGAGCTAGGAGGCGGAAACGGGGCTCCCCTGGATGTGTGCGGGACCCCACGTGCTTCCTCTCGAGTGGAGACGGGTATGTCGGGGAACTTCTTGAGTTGCAGCTATGGTGTGAAGGACCCTTTGGAAGTTCCAGTGGATAGATGTGATTGGCCTCGAGAAGCCTCAGCGGAAATGGGCCTCATCTCGCCTGGAGGGCAAAACCTCCTGGATTTTCTCGAGTTGCGGCAGGTGTTCTCGACTTACGACGGGGACCTCAGGGACCCGCTCTGGGGGCCTCAGGAAAGGCCAGTCCCCATGCGAGTTCCTCGGGGGCCTCTCGGGATTCCTCTCCCGTCGATGCCGGGTCCTAAGACCTTGTGTGGAGTCGGGGCCGGAACCTGAGGATTCCTCTCCAGTGCTGACATGGATCTTGGGGTACTTCTGGAGTCTCCCCAGGGGAGTCAGTCCTCGTCTCGAATGCGGGCATGCACTTGCGCTTTACTCCAGAGAGGTAGCAGCAGTGTCACGCAGTCCGCCTCGTGGATCAAATGATCTATGGTTTTCCTTCGAGTCTTTCCCACGAGGCTTTCCCACGAGGCTTTCCCACAGGGCTGTCCCACGTGCACACGTGGTGGGAGTCGATCCTCGGCTTGAACGTCAAGGCAGTGCAGGGAAAACAGGTTCCTCTGGAATGGACTGACACATCTGGGGGACTCTTGGAATGGTGGCATGACCCTGGAGTTCCTCTCGCCTTTCCTGTGGAGAGCGCCTCCTCTTGAGATGCGACGGGAACGCCGGGAATTCTTTCCCTACGAAACAGGGAAAGGATCCCTCATCTCGAGCTAGGAGGCGGAAACGGGGCTCCCCTGGATGTGTGCGGGACACCACGTGCTTCCTCTCGAGTGCAGACGGGTATGTCGGGGAACTTCTTGAGTTGCAGCAAGGGTGTGAAGGACCCTTTGGAAGTTCCAGTGGTTAGATGTGATTGGCCTCGAGAAGCCTCAGCGGAAATGGGCCTCATCTCGCCTGGAGGGCAAAACCTCCTGGATTTTCTCGAGTTGCGGCAGGTGCTCTCGACTTACGACGGGGACCTCAGGGACCCGCTCTGGTGGCCTCAGAACAGGCCAGTCCCCATGCGAGTTCCTCGGGGGCCTCTCGGGATTCCTCTCCCGTCGATGCCGGGGCCTAAGACCTTGTGTGGACTCGGGGCCGGAACCTGAGGATTCCTCTCCAGTGCTGACATGGATCTTGGGGTACTTCTGGAGTCTCCCCAGGGGAGTCAGTCCTCGTCTCGAATGCGGGCATGCACTTGCGCTTTCCTCCAGAGCGGTAGCAGCAGTGTCACGCAGTCCGCCGTGTGGATCAAAGGATCTATGTTTTTCCCTCGAGACTTTCCCACGAGGCTTTCCCACGAGGCTTTCCCACAGGGCTGTCCCACGTGCACACGTGGTGGGAGTCGATCCTCGGCTTGAACGTCAACGCAGTACAGGGAAAACAGGTTCCTCTGGAATGGACTGGCACATCTGGGGGACTCTTGGAATGGTGGCACGACCCTGGAGTTGCTCTCGCCTTTCCTGTGGAGAGCGCCTCCTCTTGAGATGCGACGGGAACGCCGGGAATTCTTTCCCTACGAAACAGGGAAAGGATCCCTCATCTCGAGCTAGGAGGCGGAAACGGGGCTCCCCTGGATGTGTGCGGGACCCCACGTGCTTCCTCTCGAGTGGAGACGGGTATGTCGGGGAACTTCTTGAGTTGCAGCAATGGTGTGAAGGACCCTTTGGAAGTTCCAGTGGATAGATGTGATTGGCCTCGAGAAGCCTCAGCAGAAATGGGCCTCATCTCGCCTGGAGGGCAAAACCTCCTGGATTTTCTCGAGTTGCGGCAGGTGCTCTCGACTTACGACGGGGACCTCAGGGACCCGCTCTGGGGGCCTCAGGAAAGGCCAGTCCCCATGCGAGTTCCTCGGGGGCCTCTCGGGATTCCTCTCCCGTCGATGCCGGGGCCTAAGACCTTGTGTGGAGTCGGGGCCGGAACCTGAGGATTCCTCTCCAGTGCTGACATGGATCTTGGGGTACTTCTGGAGTCTCCCCAGGGGAGTCAGTCCTCGTCTCGAATGCGGGCATGCACTTGCGCTTTCCTCCAGAGCGGTAGCAGCAGTGTCACGCAGTCCGCCGTTTGGATCAAAGGATCTATGGTTTTCCCTCGAGTCTTTCCCACGAGGCTTTCCCACGAGGCTTTCCCACAGGGCTGTCCCACGTGCACACGTGGTGGGAGTCGATCCTCGGCTTGAACGTCAAGGCAGTGCAGGGAAAACAGGTTCCTCTGGAATGGACTGACACATCTGGGGGACTCTTGGAATGGTGGCATGACCCTGGAGTTCCTCTCGCCTTTCCTGTGGAGAGCGCCTCCTCTTGAGATGCGACGGGAACGCCGGGAATTCTTTCCCTACGAAACAGGGAAAGGATCCCTCATCTCGAGCTAGGAGGCGGAAACGGGGCTCCCCTGGATGTGTGCGGGACCCCACGTGCTTCCTCTCGACTGCAGACGGGTATGTCGGGGAACTTCTTGAGTTGCAGCAAGGGTGTGAAGGACCCTTTGGAAGTTCCAGTGGTTAGACGTGATTGGCCTCGAGAAGCCTCAGCGGAAATGGGCCTCATCTCGCCTGGAGGGCAAAACTTCCTGGATTTTCTCGAGTTGCGGCAGGTGCTCTCGACTTACGACGGGGACCTCAGGGAACCGCTCTGGTGGCCTCAGGAAAGGCCAGTCCCCATGCGAGTTCCTCGGGGGCGTCTCGGGATTCCTCTCACGTCGATTCCGGGGCCAACACCTTGTGTGGAGTCGGGGCCGGAACCTGAGGATTCCTCTCCAGTGCTGACATGGATCTTGGGGTACTTCTGGAGTCTCCCCAGGGGAGTCAGTCCTCGTCTCGAATGCGGGCATGCACTTGCGCTTTCCTCCAGAGCGGTAGCAGCAGTGTCACGCAGTCCGCCGCGTGGATCAAAGGATCTATGGTTTTCCCTCGAGTCTTTCCCACGAGGCTTTCCCACGAGGCTTTCCCACAGGGCTGTCCCACGTGCACACGTGGTGGGAGTCGATCCTCGGCTTGAACGTCAAGGCAGTGCAGGGAAATCAGGTTCCTCTGGAATGGACTGACACATCTGGGGGACTCTTGGAATGGTGGCAAGACCCTGGAGTTCCTTTCGCCTTTCCTGTGGAGAGCGCCTTCTCTTGAGATGCGACGGGAACGCCGGGAATTCTTTCCCTACGAAACAGATAAAGGATCCCTCATCTCGAGCTAGGAGGCGGAAACGGGGCTCCCCTGGATGTGTGCGGGACCCCACGTGCTTCCTCTCGAGCGGAGACGGGTATGTCGGGGAACTTCTTGAGTTGCAGCAAGGGTGTGAAGGACCCTTTGGAAGTTCCAGTGGTTAGATGTGATTGGACTCGAGAAGCCTCAGCGGAAATGGGCCTCATCTCGCCTGGAGGGCAAAACCTCCTGGATTTTCTCGAGTTGCGGCAGGTGCTCTCGACTTACGACGGGGACCTCAGGGACCCGATCTGGTGGCCTCAGGAAAGGCCAGTCCCCATGTGAGTTCCTCGGGTGCGTCTCGGGATTCCTCTCCCGTCGATTCCGGGGCCAAGACCTGTGTGGAGTCGGGGCCGGAACCTGAGGATTCCTCTCCAGTGCTGACATGGATCTTGGGGTACTTCTGGAGTCTCCCCAGGGGAGTCAGTCCTCGTCTCGAATGCGGGCATGCACTTGCGCTTTCCTCCAGAGCGGTAGCAGCAGTGTCACGCAGTCCGCCGCGTGTATCAAAGGATCTATGGTTTTCCCTCGAGTCTTTCCCACGAGGCTTTCACACGAGGCTTTCCCACAGGGCTGTCCCACGTGCACACGTGGTGGGAGTCGATCCTCGGCTTGAACGTCAAGGCAGTGCAGGGAAAACAGGTTCCTCTGGAATGGACTGACACATCTGGGGGACTCTTGGAATGGTGGCAAGACCCTGGAGTTCCTCTCGCCTTTCCTGTGGAGAGCGCCTCCTCTTGAGATGCGACGGGAACGCCGGGAATTCTTTCCCTACGAAACAGATAAAGGATCCCTCATCTCGAGCTAGGAGGCGGAAACGGGGCTCCCCTGGATGTGTTCGGGACCCCACGTGCTTCCCCTCGAGTGGAGACGGGTATGTCGGGGAACTTCTTGAGTTGCAGCAATGGTGTGAAGGACCCTTTGGAAGTTCCAGTGGTTAGATGTGATTGGCCTCGAGAAGCCTCAGCAGAAATGGGCCTCATCTCGCCTGGAGGGCAAAACCTCCTGGATTTTCTCGAGTTGCGGCAGGTGCTCTCGACTTACGACGGGGACCTCAGGGACCCGCTCTGGTGGCCTCAGGAAAGGCCAGTCCCCATGCGAGTTCCTCGGGGGCCTCTCGGGATTCCTCTCCCGTCGATGCCGGGGCCTAAGACCTTGTGTGGAGTCGGGGCCGGAACCTGAGGATTCCTCTCCAGTGCTGACATGGATCTTGGGGTACTTCTGGAGTCTCCCCAGGGGAGTCAGTCCTCGTCTCGAATGCGGGCATGCACTTGCGCTTTCCCCAGAGCGGTAGCAGCAGTGTCACGCAGTCCGCCGCGTGGATCAAAGGATCTATGGTTTTCCCTCGAGTCTTTCCCACGAGGCTTTCCCACGAGGCTTTCCCACAGGGCTGTCCCACGTGCACACGTGGTGGGAGTCGATCCTCGGCTTGAACGTCAAGGCAGTGCAGGGAAAACAGGTTCCTCTGGAATGGACTGGCACATCTGGGGGACTCTTGGAATGGTGTCACGACCCTGGAGTTCCTCTCGCCTTTCCTGTGGAGAGCGCCTCCTCTTGAGATGCGACGGGAACGCCGGGAATTCTTTCCCTACGAAACAGGGAAAGGATCCCTCATCTCTAGCTAGGAGGCGGAAACGGGGCTCCCCTGGATGTGTGCGGGACCCCACGTGCTTCCTCTCGAGTGGAGACGGGTATGTCGGGGAACTTCTTGAGTTGAAGCAAGGGTGTGAAGGAC
This sequence comes from Ovis canadensis, assembly GCF_042477335.2. Lineage (NCBI taxonomy): Eukaryota > Metazoa > Chordata > Mammalia > Artiodactyla > Bovidae > Ovis > Ovis canadensis. Next base: position 4,172,357 of record NC_091261.1, on the reverse strand, counting down.
CCTTTGGAAGTTCCAGTGGATAGATGTGATTGGCCTCGAGAAGCCTCAGCGGAAATGGGCCTCATCTCGCCTGGAGGGCAAAACCTCCTGGATTTTCTCGAGTTGCGGCAGGTGCTCTCGACTTACGACGGGGACCTCAGGGACCCGCTCTGGGGGCCTCAGGAAAGGCCAGTCCCCATGCGAGTTCCTCGGGGGCCTCTCGGGATTCCTCTCCCATCGATGCCGGGGCCTAAGACCTTGTGTGGAGTCGGGGCCGGAACCTGAGGATTCCTCTCCAGTGCTGACATGGATCTTGGGGTACTTCTGGAGTCTCCCCAGGGGAGTCAGTCCTCGTCTCGAATGCGGGCATGCACTTGCGCTTTACTCCAGAGGGGTAGCAGCAGTGTCACGCAGTCAGCCTCGTAGATCAAATGATCTATGGTTTTCCTTCGAGTCTTTCCCACGAGGCTTTCCCACGAGGCTTTCCCACAGGGCTGTCCCACGTGCACACGTGGTGGGAGTCGATCCTCGGCTTGAACGTCAAGGCAGTGCAGGGAAAACAGGTTCCTCTGGAATGGACTGACACATCTGGGGGACTCTTGGAATGGTGGCATGACCCTGGAGTTCCTCTCGCCTTTCCTGTGGAGAGCGCCTCCTCTTGAGATGCGACGGGAACGCCGGGAATTCTTTCCCTACGAAACAGGGAAAGGATCCCTCATCTCGAGCTAGGAGGCGGAAACGGGGCTCCCCTGGATGTGTGCGGGACACCACGTGCTTCCTCTCGAGTGGAGACGGGTATGTCGGGGAACTACTTGAGTTGCAGCAAGGGTGTGAAGGACCCTTTGGAAGTTCCAGTGGTTAGATGTGATTGGCCTCGAGAAGCCTCAGCGGAAATGGGCCTCATCTCGCCTGGAGGGCAAAACCTCCTGGATTTTCTCGAGTTGCGTCAGGTGCTCTCGACTTACGACGGGGACCTCAGGGACCCGCTCTGGTGGCCTCAGAACAGGCCAGTCCCCATGCGAGTTCCTCGGGGGCCTCTCGGGATTCCTCTCCCGTCGATGCCGGGGCCTAAGACCTTGTGTGGACTCGGGGCCGGAACCTGAGGATTCCTCTCCAGTGCTGACATGGATCTTGGGGTACTTCTGGAGTCTCCCCAGGGGAGTCAGTCCTCGTCTCGAATGCGGGCATGCACTTGCGCTTTCCTCCAGAGCGGTAGCAGCAGTGTCACGCAGTCCGCCGTGTGGATCAAAGGATCTATGGTTTTCCCTCGAGTCTTTCCCACGAGGCTTTCCCACGAGGCTTTCCCACAGGGCTGTCCTACGTGCACACGTGGTGGGAGTCGATCCTCGGCTTGAACGTAAACGCAGTACAGGGAAAACAGGTTCCTCTGGAATGGACTGGCACATCTGGGGGACTCTTGGAATGGTGGCACGACCCTGGAGTTCCTCTCGCCTTTCCTGTGGAGAGCGCCTCCTCTTGAGATGCGACGGGAACGCCGGGAATTCTTTCCCTACGAAACAGGGAAAGGATCCCTCATCTCGAGCTAGGAGGCGGAAACGGGGCTCCCCTGGATGTGTGCGGGACCCCACGTGCTTCCTCTCGAGTGGAGACGGGTATGTCGGGGAACTTCTTGAGTTGCAGCAATGGTGTGAAGGACCCTTTGGAAGTTCCAGTGGATAGATGTGATTGGCCTCGAGAAGCCTCAGCGGAAATGGGCCTCATCTCGCCTGGAGGGCAAAACCTCCTGGATTTTCTCGAGTTGCGGCAGGTGCTCTCGACTTACGACGGGGACCTCAGGGACCCGCTCTGGGGGCCTCAGGAAAGGCCAGTCCCCATGCGAGTTCCTCGGGGGCCTCTCGGGATTCCTCTCCCGTCGATGCCGGGGCCTAAGACCTTGTGTGGAGTCGGGGCCGGAACCTGAGGATTCCTCTCCAGTGCTGACATGGATCTTGGGGTACTTCTGGAGTCTCCCCAGGGGAGTCAGTCCTCGTCTCGAATGCGGGCATGCACTTGCGCTTTCCTCCAGAGCGGTAGCAGCAGTGTCACGCAGTCCGCCGTGTGGATCAAAGGATCTATGGTTTTCCCTCGAGTCTTTCCCACGAGGCTTTCCCACGAGGCTTTCCCACAGGGCTGTCCCACGTGCACACGTGGTGGGAGTCGATCCTCGGCTTGAACGTCAAGGCAGTGCAGGGAAAACAGGTTCCTCTGGAATGGACTGACACATCTGGGGGACTCTTGGAATGGTGGCATGACCCTGGAGTTCCTCTCGCCTTTCCTGTGGAGAGCGCCTCCTCTTGAGATGCGACGGGAACGCCGGGAATTCTTTCCCTACGAAACAGGGAAAGGATCCCTCATCTCGAGCTAGGAGGCGGAAACGGGGCTCCCCTGGATGTGTGCGGGACCCCACGTGCTTCCTCTCGAGTGCAGACGGGTATGTCGGGGAACTTCTTGAGTTGCAGCAAGGGTGTGAAGGACCCTTTGCAAGTTCCAGTGGTTAGACGTGATTGGCCTCGAGAAGCCTCAGCGGAAATGGGCCTCATCTCGCCTGGAGGGCAAAACCTCCTGGATTTTCTCGAGTTGCGGCAGGTGCTCTCGACTTACGACGGGGACCTCAGGGACCCGCTCTGGTGGCCTCAGAACAGGCCAGTCCCCATGCGAGTTCCTAGGGGGCCTCTCGGGATTCCTCTCCCGTCGATGCCGGGGCCTAAGACCTTGTGTGGACTCGGGGCCGGAACCTGAGGATTCCTCTCCAGTGCTGACAGGGATCTTGGGGTACTTCTGGAGTCTCCCGAGGGGAGTCATTCCTCGTCTCGAATGCGGGCATGCACTTGCGCTTTCCTCCAGAGCGGTAGCAGCAGTGTCACGCAGTCCGCCGTGTGGATCAAAGGATCTATGGTTTTCCCTCGAGTCTTTCCCACGAGGCTTTCCCACGAGGCTTTCCCACAGGGCTGTCCCACGTGCACACATGGTGGGAGTCGATCCTCGGCTTGAACGTCAACGCAGTGCAGGGAAAACAGGTTCCTCTGGAATGGACTGACACCTCTGGGGGACTCTTGGAATGGTGGCACGACCCTGGAGTTCCTCTCGCCTTTCCTGTGGAGAGCGCCTCCTCTTGAGATGCGACGGGAACGCCGGGAATTCTTTCCCTACGAAACAGGGAAAGGATCCCTCATCTCGAGCTAGGAGGCGGAAACGGGGCTCCCCTGGATGTGTGCGGGACCCCACGTGTTTCCTCTCGAGTGCAGACGGGTATGTCGGGGAACTTCTTGAGTTGCAGCAAGGGTGTGAAGGACCCTTTGGAAGTTCCAGTGGTTACATGTGATTGGCCTCGAGAAGCCTCAGCCGAAATGGGCCTCATCTCGCCTGGAGGGCAAAACCTCCTGGATTTTCTCGAGTTGCGGCAGGTGCTCTCGACTTACGACGGGGACCACAGGGACCCGCTCTGGTGGCCTCAGGAAAGGCCAGTCCCCATGCGAGTTCCTCGGGGGCGTCTCGGGATTCCTCTCCCGTCGATGCCGGGGCCAAGACCTTGTGTGGAGTCGGGGCCGGAACCTGAGGATTCCTCTCCAGTGCTGACATGGATCTTGGGGTACTTCTGGAGTCTCCCCAGGGGAGTCAGTCCTCGTCTCGAATGCGGGCATGCACTTGCGCTTTCCTCCAGAGCGGTAGCAGCAGTGTCACGCAGTCCGCAGCGTGGATCAAAGGATCTATGGTTTTCCCTCGAGTCTTTCCCACGAGGCTTTCCCACGAGGCTTTCCCACAGGGCTGTCCCACGTGCACACGTGGTGGGAGTCGATCCTCGGCTTGAACGTCAAGGCAGTGCAGGGAAAACAGGTTCCTCTGGAATGAACTGACACATCTGGGGGACTCTTGGAATGGTGGCACGACCCTGGAGTTCCTCTCGCCTTTCCTGTGGAGAGCGCCTCCTCTTGAGATGCGATGGGAACGCCGGGAATTCTTTCCCTACGAAACAGGGAAAGGATCCCTCATCTCGATCTAGGAGGTGGAAACGGGGCTCCACTGGATGTGTGCGGGACCCCACGTGCTTCCTCTCGAGTGGAGACGGGTATGTCGGGGAACTTCTTGAGTTGCAGCAATGGTGTGAAGGACCCTTTGGAAGTTCCAGTGGTTAGATGTGATTGGCCTCGAGAAGCCTCAGCGGAAATGGGCCTCATCTCGCCTGGAGGGCAAAACCTCCTGGATTTTCTCGAGTTGCGGCAGGTGCTCTCGACTTACGACGGGGACCTCAGGGACCCGATCTGGTGGCCTCAGGAAAGGCCAGTCCCCATGCGAGTTCCTCGGGGGCCTCTCGGGATTCCTCTCCCGTCGATGCCGGGGCCTAAGACCTTGTGTGGAGTCGGGGCCGGAACCTGAGGATTCCTCTCCAGTGCTGACATGGATCTTGGAGTACTTCTGGAGTCTCCCCAGGGGAGTCAGTCCTCGTCTCGAATGCGGGCATGCACTTGCGCTTTCCTCCAGAGCGGTAGCAGCAGTGTCACGCAGTCCGCCGCGTGGATCAAAGGATCTATGGTTTTCCCTCGAGTCTTTCCCACGAGGCTTTCCCACGAGGCTTTCCCACAGGGCTGTCCCACGTGCACACGTGGTGGGAGTCGATCCTCGGCTTGAACGTCAAGGCAGTGCAGGGAAAACAGGTTCCTCTGGAATGGACTGACACATCTGGGGGACTCTTGGAATGGTGGCATGACCCTGGAGTTCCTCTCGCCTTTCCTGTGGAGAGCGCCACCTCTTGAGATGCGACGGGAACGCCGGGAATTCTTTCCCTACGAAACAGGGAAAGGATCCCTCATCTCGAGCTAGGAGGCGGAAACGGGGCTCCCCTGGATGTGTGCGGGACGCCACGTGCTTCCTCTCGAGTGCAGACGGGTATGTCGGGGAACTTCTTGAGTTGCAGCAAGGGTGTGAAGGACCCTTTGGAAGTTCCAGTGGTTAGACGTGATTGGCCTCGAGAAGCCTCAGCGGAAATGGGCCTCATCTCGCCTGGAGGGCAAAACCTCCTGGATTTTCTCGAGTTGCGGCAGGTGCTCTCGACTTACGACGGGGACCTCAGGGACCCGCTCTGGTGGCCTCAGGAAAGGCCAGTCCCCATGCGAGTTCCTCGGGGGCCTCTCGGGATTCCTCTCCCGTCGATGCCGGGGCCTAAGACCTTGTGTGGAGTCGGGGCCGGAACCTGAGGATTCCTCTCCAGTGCTGACATGGATCTAGGGGGAACTTCTGGAGTCTCCCCAGGGGAGTCAGTCCTCGTCTCGAATGCGGGCATGCACTTGCGCTTTCCTCCAGAGCGGTAGCAGCAGTGTCACGCAGTCCGCCGCGTGGATCAAAGGATCTATGGTTTTCCCTCGAGCCTTTCCCAAGAGGCTTTTCCACGAGGCTTTCCCACAGGGCTGTCCCACGTGCACAGGTGGTGGGAGTCGATCCTCGGCTTGAACGTCAAGGCAGTGCAGGGAAAACAGGTTCCTCTGGAATGGACTGACACATCTGGGGGACTCTTGGAATGGTGGCACGACCCTGGAGTTCCTCTCGCCTTTCCTGTGGAGAGCGCCTCCTCTTGAGATGCGACGGGAACGCCGGGAATTCTTTCCCTACGAAACAGGGAAAAGATCCCTCATCTCGAGCTAGGAGGCGGAAACGGGGCTGCCCTGGATGTGTGCGGGACCCCACGTGCATCCTCTCGAGTGGAGACGGGTATGTCGGGGAACTTCTTGAGTTGCAGCAATGGTGTGAAGGACCCTTTGGAAGTTCCAGTGGTTAGATGTGATTGGCCTCGAGAAGCCTCAGCGGAAATGGGCCTCATCTCGCCTGGAGGGCAAAACCTCCTGGATTCTCTCGAGTTGCGGCAGGTGCTCTCGACTTACGACGAGGACCTCAGGGACCCGCTCTGGTGGCCTCAGGAAAGGCCAGTCCCCATGCGATTTCCTCGGGGGCCTCTCGGGATTCCTCTCCCGTCGATGCCGGGGCCTAAGACCTTGTGTGGAGTCGGGGCCGGAACCTGAGGATTCCTCTCCAGTGCTGACATGGATCTTGGGGTACTTCTGGAGTCTCCCCAGGGGAGTCAGTCCTCGTCTCGAATGCGGGCATGCACTTGCGCTTTCCTCCAGAGCGGTAGCAGCAGTTTCACGCAGTCCGCGGCGTGGATCAAAGGATCTATGGTTTTCCCTCGAGTCTTTCCCACGAGGCTTTCCCACGAGGCTTTCCCACAGGGCTGTCCCACGTGCACACGTGGTGGGAGTCGATCCTCGGCTTGAACGTCAAGGCAGTGCAGGGAAAACAGGGTCCTCTGGAATGGACTGGCACATCTGGGGGACTCTTGGAATGGTGGCACGACCCTGGAGTTCCTCTCGCCTTTCCTGTGGAGAGCGCCTCCTCTTGAGATGCGACGGGAACGCCGGGAATTCTTTCCCTACAAAACAGGGAAAGGATCCCTCATCTCGAGCTAGGAGGCGGAAACGGGGCTCCCCTGGATGTGTGCGGGACCCACGTGCTTCCTCTCGAGTGGAGACGGGTGTGTCGGGGAACTTTTGAGTTGCAGCAAGGGTGTGAAGAACCCTTTGGAAGTTCCAGTGGTTAGACGTGATTGGCCTCGAGAAGCCTCAGCGGAAATGGGTCTCATCTCGCATGGAGGGCAAAACCTCCTGGATATTCTCGAGTTGCGGCAGATGCTCTCGACTTACGACGGGGACCTCAGGGACCCGCTCTGGTGGCCTCAGGAAAGGCCAGTCCCCATGCGAATTCCTCGGGGGCCTCTCGGGATTCCTCTCCCGTCGATGCCGGGGCCTAAGACCTTGTGTGTAATCGGGGCCGGAACTTGAGGATTCCTCTCCAGTGCTGACATGGATCTTGGGGTACTTCTGGAGTCTCCCCAGGGGAGTCAGTCCTCGTCTCGAATGCGGGCATGCACTTGCGCTTTCCTCCAGAGCGGTAGCAGCAGTGTCACGCAGTCCGCCGCGTGGATCAAAGGATCTATGGTTTTCCCTCGAGTCTTTCCCCCGAGGCTTTCCCACGAGGCTTTCCCACAGGGCTGTCCCACGTGCACACGTGGTGGGAGTCGATCCTCGGCTTGAACTTCAACGCAGTGCAGGGAAAACAGGTTCCTCTGGAATGGACTGACATATCTGGGGGACTCTTGGAATGGTGGCACGACCCTGGAGTTCCTCTCGCCTTTCCTGTGGAGAGCGCCTCCTCTTGAGATGCGACGGGAACGCCGGGAATTCTTTCCCTACGAAACAGGGAAAGGATCCCTCATCTCGAGCTAGGAGGCGGAAACGGGGCTCCCCTGGATGTGTGCGGGACCCCACGTGCTTCCTCTCGAGTGGAGACGGGTATGTCGGGGAACTTCTTGAGTTGCAGCAAGGGTGTGAAGGACCCTTTGGAAGTTCCAGTGGTTAGACGTGATTGGCCTCGAGAAGCCTCAGCGGAAATGGGCCTCATCTCGCCTGGAGGGCAAAACCTCCTGGATTTTCTCGAGTTCCGGCAGGTGCTCTCGACTTTCGACGGGGACCTCAGGGACCCGCTCTGGTGGCCTCAGGAAAGGCCAGTCCCCATGCGAGTTCCTCGGGGGCCTCTCGGGATTCCTCTCCCGTCGATGGCGGGGCCTAAGACCTTGTGTGGAGTCGGGGCCGGAACCTTAGGATTCCTCTCCAGTGCTGACATGGATCTTGGGGTACTTCTGGAGTCTCCCCAGGGGAGTCAGTCCTCGTCTCGAATGCGGGCATGCACTTGCACTTTCCTCCAGAGTGGTAGGAGCAGTGTCACGCAGTCCGCCGCGTGGATCAAAGGATCTATGGTTTTCCCTCGAGTCTTTTCCACGAGGCTTTCCCACGAGGCTTTCCCACAGGGCTGTCCCACGTGCACACGTGGTGGGAGTCGATCCTCGGCTTGAACGTCAAGGCAGTGCAGGGAAAACAGGTTCCTCTGGAATGGACTGACATATCTGGGGGTCTCTTGGAATGGTATCTCGACCCTGGAGTTCCTATCGCCTTTCCTGTGGAGAGCGCCTCCTCTTGAGATGCGACGGGAACGCCGGGAATTCTTTCCCTACGAAACAGGGAAAGGATCCCTCATCTCGAGCTAGGAGGCGGAAACGGGGCTCCCCTGGATGTGTGTGGGACACCACGTGCTTCCTCTCGAGTGGAGACGGGTATGTCGGGGAACTTCTTGAGTTGCAGCAAGGGTGTGAAGGACCCTTTGGAAGTTCCAGTGGTTACATGTGATTGGCCTCGAGAAGCCTCAGCGGAAATGGTCCTCATCTCGCCTGCAGGGCAAAACCTCCTGGATTTTCTCGAGTTGCGGCAGGTGCTCTCGACTTACGACGGGGACCTCAGGGACCCGCTCTGGTGGCCTCAGGAAAGGCCAGTCCCCATGCGAGTTCCTCGGGGGCCTCTCGGGATTCCTCTCCCGTCGATGCCGGGGCCTAAGACCTTGTGTGGAGTCGGGGCCGGAACCTGAGGATTCCTCTCCAGTGCTGACATGGATCTTGGGGTACTTCTGGAGTCTCCCCAGGGGAGTCAGTCCTCGTCTCGAATGCGGTCATGCACTTGCGCTTTCCTCCAGAGCGGTAGCAGCAGTGTCACGCAGTCCGCCGCGTGGATCAAAGGATCTATGGTTTTCCCTCGAGTCTTTCCCACGAGGCTTTCCCACGAGGCTTTCCCACAGGGCTGTCCCACGTGCACACGTGGTGGGAGTCGATCCTCGGCTTGAACGTCAAGGCAGTGCAGGGAAAACAGGTTCCTCTGGAATGGACTGGCACATCTGGGGGACTCTTGGAATGGTGGCACGACCCTGGAGTTCCTCTCGCCTTTCCTGTGGAGAGCTCCTCCTCTTGAGATGCGACGGGAACGCCGGGAATTCTTTCCCTACGAAACAGGGAAAGGATCCCTCATCTCGAGCTAGGAGGCGGAAACGGGGCTCCCCTGGATGTGTGCGGGACCCACGTGCTTCCTCTCGAGTGGAGATGGGTATGTCCGGGAACTTCTTGAGTTGCAGCAAGGGTGTGAAGGACCCTTTGGAAGTTCCAGTGGTTAGACGTGATTGGCCTCGAGAAGCCTCAGCGGAAATGGGCCTCATCTCGCCTGGAGGGCAAAACCTCCTGGATATTCTCGAGTTGCGGCAGGTGCTCTCGACTTACGACGGGGACCTCAGGGACCCGCTCTGGTGGCCTCAGGAAAGGCCAGTCCCCATGCGAATTCCTCGGGGGCCTCTCGGGATTCCTCTCCCGTCGATGCCGGGGCCTAAGACCTTGTGTGTAGTCGGGGCCGGAACCTGAGGATTCCTCTCCAGTGCTGACATGGATCTTGGGGTACTTCTGGAGTCTCCCCAGGGGAGTCAGTCCTCGTCTCGAATGCGGGCATGCACTTGCGCTTTCCTCCAGAGCGGTAGCAGCAGTGTCACGCAGTCCGCCGCGTGGATCAAAGGATCTATGGTTTTCCCTCGAGTCTTTCCCCCGAGGCTTTCCCACGAGGCTTTCCCACAGGGCTGTCCCACGTGCACACGTGGTGGGAGTCGATCCTCGGCTTGAACTTCAACGCAGTGCAGGGAAAACAGGTTCCTCTGGAATGGACTGACATATCTGGGGGACTCTTGGAATGGTGGCACGACCCTGGAGTTCCTCTCGCCTTTCCTGTGGAGAGCGCCTCCTCTTGAGATGCGACGGGAACGCCGGGAATTCTTTCCCTACGAAACAGGGAAAGGATCCCTCATCTCGAGCTAGGAGGCGGAAACGGGGCTCCCCTGGATGTGTGCGGGACCCCACGTGCTTCCTCTCGAGTGGAGACGGGTATGTCGGGGAACTTCTTGAGTTGCAGCAAGGGTGTGAAGGACCCTTTGGAAGTTCCAGTGGTTAGACGTGATTGGCCTCGAGAAGCCTCAGCGGAAATGGGCCTCATCTCGCCTGGAGGGCAAAACCTCCTGGATTTTTTCGAGTTGCGGCAGGTGCTCTCGACTTACGACGGGGACCTCAGGGACCCGCTCTGGTGGCCTCAGGAAAGGCCAGTCCCCATGCGAGTTCCTCGGGGGCCTCTCGGGATTCCTCTCCCGTCGATGGCGGGGCCTAAGACCTTGTGTGGAGTCGGGGCCGGAACCTGAGGATTCCTCTCCAGTGCTGACATGGATCTTGGGGTACATCTGGAGTCTCCCCAGGGGAGTCAGTCCTCGTCTCGAATGCAGGCATGCACTTGCGCTGTCCTCCAGAGCGCTAGCAACAGTGTCACGCAGTCCGCCGCGTGGATCAAAGGATCTATGGTTTTCCCTCGAGTCTTTCCCACGAGGCTTTCCCACGAGGCTTTCCCACAGGGCTGTCCCACGTGCACACGTGGTGGGAGTCGATCCTCGGCTTGAACGTCAAGGCAGTGCAGGGAAAACAGGTTCCTCTGGAATGGACTGGCACATCTGGGGGACTCTTGGAATGGTGGCACGACCCTGGAGTTCCTCTCGCCTTTCCTGTGGAGAGCTCCTCCTCTTGAGATGCGACGGGAACGCCGGGAATTCTTTCCCTACGAAACAGGGAAAGGATCCCTCATCTCGAGCTAGGAGGCGGAAACGGGGCTCCCCTGGATGTGTGCGGGACCCACGTGCTTCCTCTCGAGTGGAGATGGGTATGTCCGGGAACTTCTTGAGTTGCAGCAAGGGTGTGAAGGACCCTTTGGAAGTTCCAGTGGTTAGACGTGATTGGCCTCGAGAAGCCTCAGCGGAAATGGGCCTCATCTCGCCTGGAGGGCAAAACCTCCTGGATATTCTCGAGTTGCGGCAGGTGCTCTCGACTTACGACGGGGACCTCAGGGACCCGCTCTGGTGGCCTCAGGAAAGGCCAGTCCCCATGCGAATTCCTCGGGGGCCTCTCGGGATTCCTCTCCCGTCGATGCCGGGGCCTAAGACCTTGTGTGTAGTCGGGGCCGGAACCTGAGGATTCCTCTCCAGTGCTGACATGGATCTTGGGGTACTTCTGGAGTCTCCCCAGGGGAGTCAGTCCTCGTCTCGAATGCGGGCATGCACTTGCGCTTTCCTCCAGAGCGGTAGCAGCAGTGTCACGCAGTCCGCCGCGTGGATCAAAGGATCTATGGTTTTCCCTCGAGTCTTTCCCACGAGGCTTTCCCACGAGGCTTTCCCACAGGGCTGTCCCACGTGCACACGTGTTGGGAGTCGATCCTCGGCTTGAACGTCAAGGCAGTGCAGGGAAAACAGGTTCCTCTGGAATGGACTGACACATCTGGGGGACTCTTGGAATGGTGGCACGACCCTGGAGTTCCTCTCGCCTTTCCTGTTGAGAGCGCCTCCTCTTGAGATGCGACGGGAACGCCGGGAATTCTTTCACTACGAAACAGGGAAAGGATCCCTCATCTCGAGCTAGGAGGCGGAAACGGGGCTCCCCTGGATGTGTGCGGGACCCACGTGCTTCCTCTTGAGTGGAGACGGGTATGTCGGGGAACTTCTTGAGTTGCAGCAAGGGTGTGAAGGACCCTTTGGAAGTTCCAGTGGTTAGACGTTATTGGCCTCGAGAAGCCTCAGCGGAAATGGGTCTCATCTCGCATGGAGGGCAAAACCTCCTGGATATTCTCGAGTTGCGGCAGGTGCTCTCGACTTACGACGGGGACCTCAGGGACCCGCTCTGGTGGCCTCAGGAAAGGCCAGTCCCCATGCGAATTCCTCGGGGGCCTCTCGGGATTCCTATCCCATCGATGCCGGGGCCTAAGACCTTGTGTGTAGTCGGGGCCGGAATCTGAGGATTCCTCTCCAGTGCTGACATGGATCTTGGGGTACTTCTGGAGTCTCCCCAGGGGAGTCAGTCCTCGTCTCGAATGCGGGCATGCACTTGCGCTTTCCTCTAGAGCGGTAGCAGCAGTGTCACGCAGTCCGCCGCGTGGATCAAAGGATCTATGGTTTTCCCTCGAGTCTTTCCCACGAGGCTTTCCCACGAGGCTTTCCCACAGGGCTGTCCCACGTGCACACGTGGTGGGAGTCGATCCTCGGCTTGAACTTCAACGCAGTGCAGGGAAAACAGATTCCTCTGGAATGGACTGACACATCTGGGGTCTCTTGGAATGGTGGCACGACCCTGGAGTTCCTCTCGCCTTTCCTGTGGAGAGCGCCTCCTCTTGAGATGCGACGGGAACGCCGGGAATTCTTTCCCTACGAAACAGGGAAAGGATCCCTCATCTCGAGCTAGGAGGCGGAAACGGGGCTCCCCTGGATGTGTGCGGGACCCCACGTGCTTCCTCTCCAGTGGAGACGGGTATGTCGGGGAACTTCTTGAGTTGCAGCAATGATGTGAAGGACCCTTTGGAAGTTCCAGTGGTAAGATGTGATTGGCCTCGAGAACCTTAGCGGAAATGGGCCTCATCTCGCCTGGAGGGCAAAACCTCCTGGATTTTCTCGAGTTGCGGCAGGTGCTCTCGACTTACGACGGGGACCTCAGGGACCCTCTCTGGTGGCCTCAGGAAAGGCCAGTCCCCATGCGAGTTCCTCGGGGGCCTCTCGGGATTCCTCTCCCGTCGATGCCGGGGCCTAAGACCTTGTGTGGAGTCGGGGCCGGAACCTGAGGATTCCTCTCCAGTGCTGACATGGATCTTGGGGTACGTCTGGAGTCTCCCCAGGGGAGTCAGTCCTCGTCTCGAATGCGGGCATGCATTGCGCTTTCCTCCAGAGCTGTAGCAGCAGTGTCACGCAGTCCGCCGCGTGGATCAAAGGATCTATGGTTTTCCCTCGAGTCTTTCCCACGAGGCTTTCCCACGAGGCTTTCCCACAGGGCTGTCCCACGTGCACACGTGGTGGGAGTCGATCCTCGGCTTGAACGTCAAGGCAGTGCAGGGAAAACAGGTTCCTCTGGAATGGACTGACACATCTGGGGGACTCTTGGAATGGTGGCATGACCCTGGAGTTCCTCTCGCCTTTCCTGTGGAGAGCGCCTCCTCTTGAGATGCGACGGGAACGCCGGGAATTCTTTCCCTACGAAACAGGGAAAGGATCCCTCATCTCGAGCTAGGAGGCGGAAACGGGGCTCCCCTGGATGTGTGCGGGACACCACGTGCTTCCTCTCGAGTGCAGACGGGTATGTCGGGGAACTTCTTGAGTTGCAGCAAGGGTGTGAAGGACCCTTTGGAAGTTCCAGTGGTTAGATGTGATTGGCCTCGAGAAGCATCAGCGGAAATGGGCCTCATCTCGCCTGGAGGGCAAAACCTCCTGGATTTTCTCGAGTTGCGGCAGGTGCTCTCGACTTACGACGGGGACCTCAGGGACCCGCTCTGGTGGCCTCAGGAAAGGCCAGTCCCCATGCGAGTTCCTCGGGGGCCTCTCGGGATTCCTCTCCCGTCGATGGCGGGGCCTAAGACCTTGTGTGGAGTCGGGGCCGGAAACTGAGGATTCCTCTCCAGTGCTGACATGGATCTTGGGGTACTTCTGGAGTCTCCCCAGGGGAGTCAGTCCTCATCTCGAATGCGGGCATGCATTGCGCTTTCCTCCAGAGCGGTAGCAGCAGTGTCACACAGTCCGCCGCGTGGATCAAAGGATCTATGGTTTTCCCTCGAGTCTTTCCCACGAGGCTTTCCCACGAGGCTTTCCCACAGGGCTGTCCCACGTGCACACGTGGTGGGAGTCGATCCTCGGCTTGAACGTCAAGGCAGTGCAGGGAAAACAGGTTCCTCTGGAATGGACTGACACATCTGGGGGACTCTTGGAATGGTGGCACGACCCTGGAGTTCCTCTTGCCTTTCCTGTGGAGAGCCCCTCCTCTTGAGATGCGACGGGAACGCCGGGAATTCTTTCCCTACGAAACAGGGAAAGGATCCCTCATCTCGAGCTAGGAGGCGGAAACGGGGCTCCCCTGGATGTGTGTGGGACACCACGTGCTTCCGCTCGAGTGGAGACGGGTATGTCGGGGAACTTCTTGAGTTGCAGCAAGGGTGTGAAGGACCCTTTGGAAGTTCCAGTGGTTAGATGTGATTGGCCTCGAGAAGCCTCAGCGGAAATGGGCCTCATCTCGCCTGGAGGGCAAAACCTCCTGGATTTTCTCGAGTTGCGGCAGGTGCTCTCGACTTACGACGGGGACCTCAGGGACCCGCTCTGGTGGCCTCAGGAAAGGCCAGTCCCCATGCGAGTTCCTCGGGGGCCTCTCGGGATTCCTCTCCCGTCGATGCCGGGGCCTAAGACCTTGTGTGGAGTCGGGGCCGGAACCTGAGGATTCCTCTCCAGTGCTGATATGGATTTTGGGGTACTTCTGGAGTGTCCCCAGGGGAGTCAGTCCTCGTCTCGAATGCGGGCATGCACTTGCGCTTTCCTCCAGAGCGGTAGCAGCATTGTCACGCAGTCCGCCGCGTGGATCAAAGGATCTATGGTTTTCCCTCGAGTCTTTCCCACGAGGCTTTCCCACGAGGCTTTCCCACAGGGCTGTCCCACGTGCACACGTGGTGGGAGTCGATCCTCGGCTTGAACGTCAAGGCAGTGCAGGGAAAACAGGTTCCTCTGGAATGGACTGACACATCTGGGGGACTCTTGGAATGGTGGCACGACCCTGGAGTTCCTCTCGCCTTTCCTGTGGAGAGCGCCTCCTCTTGAGATGCGACGGGAACTCCGGGAATTCTTTCCCTACGAAACAGGGAAAGGATCCCTCATCTCGAGCTAGGAGGCGGAAACGGGGCTCCCCTGGATGTGTGCGGGACCCCACGTGCTTCCTCTCGAGTGCAGACGGGTATGTCGGGGAACTTCTTGAGTTGCAGCAAGGGTGTGAAGGACCCTTTGGAACTTCCAGTGGTTAGACGTGATTGGCCTCGAGAAGACTCAGCGGAAATGGGCCTCATCTCGCCTGGAGGGCAAAACCTCCTGGATTTTCTCGAGTTGCTGCAGGTGCTCTCGACTTACGACGGGGACCTCAGGGACCCGCTCTGGTGGCCTCAGGAAAGGCCAGTCCACATGCGAGTTCCTCGGGGGCCTCTCGGGATTCCTCTCCCGTCGATGCCGGGGCCTAAGACCTTGTGTGGAGTCGGGGCCGGAACCTGAGGATTCCTCTCCAGTGCTGACATGGATCTTGGGGTACTTCTGGAGTCTCCCCAGGGGAGTCAGTCCTCGTCTCGAATGCGGGCATGCACTTGCGCTTTCCTCCAGAGCTGTAGCAGCAGTGTCACGCAGTCCTCCGCGTGGATCAAAGGATCTATGGTTTTCCCTCGAGTCTTTCCCACGAGGCTTTCCCACGAGGCTTTCCCACAGGGCTGTCCCACGTGCACACGTGGTGGGAGTCGATCCTCGGCTTGAACGTCAAGGCAGTGCAGGGAAAACAGGTTCCTCTGGAATGGACTGACACATCTGGGGGACTCTTGGAATGGTGGCATGACCCTGGAGTTCCTCTCGCCTTTCCTGTGGAGAGCGCCTCCTCCTGAGATGCGACGGGAACGCCGGGAATTCTTTCCCTACGAAACAGGGAAAGGATCCCTCATCTCGAGCTAGGAGGCGGAAACGGGGCTCTCCTGGATGTGTGCGGGACACCACGTGCTTCCGCTCGAGTGCAGACGGGTATGTCGGGGAACTTCTTGAGTTGCAGCAAGGGTGTGAAGGACCCTTTGGAAGTTCCAGTGGTTAGATGTGATTGGCCTCGAGAAGCCTCAGCGGAAATGGGCCTCATCTCGCCTGGAGGGCAAAACCTCCTGGATTTTCTCGAGTTGTGGCAGGTGCTCTCGACTTACGACGGGGACCTCAGGGACCCGCTCTGGTGGCCTCAGGAAAGGCCAGTCCCCATGCGAGTTCCTCGGGGGCCTATCGGGATTCCTCTCCCGTCGATGCCGGGGCCTAAGACCTTGTGTGGAGTCGGGGCCGGAACCTGAGGATTCCTCTCCAGTGCTGACATGGATCTTGGGGTACTTCTGGAGTCTCCCCAGGGGAGTCAGTCCTCGTCTCCAATGCGGGCATGCACTTGCGCTTTCCTCCAGAGCGGTAGCAGCAGTGTCACGCAGTCCGCCGCGTGGATCTAAGGATCTATGGTTTTCCCTCGAGTCTTTCCCACGAGGCTTTCCCACGAGGCTTTCCCACAGGGCTGTCCCACGTGCACACGTGGTGGGAGTCGATCCTCGGCTTGAACGTCAAGGCAGTGCAGGGAAAACAGGTTCCTCTGGAATGGACTGACACATCTGGGGGACTCTTGGAATGGTGGCACGACCCTGGAGTTTCTCTCGCCTTTCCTGTGGAGACCGCCTCCTCTGGAGATGCGACGGGAACGCCGGGACTTCTTTCCCTACGAAACAGGGAAAGGATCCCTCATCTCGAGCTAGGAGGCGGAAACGGGGCTCCCCTGGATGTGTGCGGGACCCCACGTGCTTCCTCTCGAGTGGAGACGGGTATGTCGGGGAACTTTTGAGTTGCAGCAAGGGTGTGAAGGACCCATGGAAGTTCCAGTGGTTAGACGTGATTAGCCTCGAGAAGCCTCAGCGGAAATGGGCCTCATCTTGCCTGGAGGGCAAAACCTCCTGTATTTTCTCGAGTTGCGGGAGGTGCTCTCGACTTACGACGGTGACCTCAGGGACCTGCTCTGGTGGCCTCAGGAAAGGCCAGTCCCCATGCGAGTTCCTCGGGGGCCTCTCGGGATTCCTCTCCCGTCGATGCCGGGGCCTAAGACCTTGTGTGGAGTCGGGGCCGGAACCTGAGGATTCCTCTCCAGTGCTGACATGGATCTTGGGGTACTTCTGGAGTCTTCCCAGGGGAGTCAGTCCTCGTCTCGTATGCGGGCATGCACTTGCGCTTTCCTCCAGAGCGGTAGCAGCAGTGTCACGCAGTCCGCCGCGTGGATCAAAGGATCTATGGTTTTCCCTCGAGTCTTTCCCACGAGGCTTTCCCACGAGGCTTTCCCACAGGGCTGTCCCACGTGCACACGTGTTGGGAGTCGATCCTCGGCTTGAACGTCAAGGCAGTGCAGGGAAAACAGGGTCCTCTGGAATGGACTGGCACATCTGGGGGACTCTTGGAATGGTGGCACGACCCTGGAGTTCCTCTCGCCTTTCCTGTGGAGAGCGCCTCCTCTTGAGATGCGACGGGAACGCCGGGAATTCTTTCCCTACGAAACAGGGAAAGGATCCCTCATCTCGAGCTAGGAGGCGGAAACGGGGCTCCCCTGGATGTGTGCGGGACCCACGTGCTTCCTCTCGAGTGGAGACGGGTATGTCGGGGAACTTCTTGAGTTGCAGCAAGGGTGTGAAGGACCCTTTGGAAGTTCCAGTGGTTAGACGTTATTGGCCTCGAGAAGCCTCAGCGGAAATGGGTCTCATCTCGCATGGAGGGCAAAACCTCCTGGATATTCTCGAGTTGCGGCAGGTGCTCTCGACTTACGACGGGGACCTCAGGGACCCGCTCTGGTGGCCTCAGGAATGGCCAGTCCCCATGCGAATTCCTCGGGGGCCTCTCGGGATTCCTATCCCGTCGATGCCGGGGCCTAAGACCTTGTGTGTAGTCGGGGCCGGAACCTGAGGATTCCTCTCCAGTGCTGACATGGATCTTGGGGTACTTCTGGAGTCTCCCCAGGGGAGTCAGTCCTCGTCTCGAATGCGGGCATGCACTTGCGCTTTCCTCCAGAGCGGTAGCAGCAGTGTCACGCAGTCCGCCGCGTGGATCAAAGGATCTATGGTTTTCCCTCGAGTCTTTCCCACGAGGCTTTCCCACGAGGCTTTCCCACAGGGCTGTCCCACGTGCACACGTGGTGGGAGTCGATCCTCGGCTTGAACTTCAACGCAGTGCAGGGAAAACAGGTTCCTCTGGAATGGACTGACACATCTGGGGGACTCTTGGAATGGTGGCACGACCCTGGAGTTCCTCTCGCCTTTCCTGTGGAGAGCGCCTCCTCTTGAGATGCGACGGGAACGCCGGGAATTCTTTCCCTACGAAACAGGGAAAGGATCCCTCATCTCGAGCTAGGAGGCGGAAACGGGGCTCCCCTGGATGTGTGCGGGACCCCACGTGCTTCCTCTCGAGTGGAGACGGGTATATCGGGGAACTTCTTGAGTTGCAGCAAGGGTGTGAAGGACCCTTTGGAAGTTCCAGTGGTTAGACGTGATTGGCCTCGAGAAGCCTCAGCGGAAATGGGCCTCATCTCGCCTGGAGGGCAAAACCTCCTGGAT
This sequence comes from Ovis canadensis, assembly GCF_042477335.2. Classification (NCBI taxonomy): domain Eukaryota; kingdom Metazoa; phylum Chordata; class Mammalia; order Artiodactyla; family Bovidae; genus Ovis; species Ovis canadensis. The sequence continues at coordinate 4,154,280 of NC_091261.1, read as the reverse complement.
TTTCTCGAGTTGCGGCAGGTGCTCTCGACTTACGACGGGGACCTCAGGGACCCGCTCTGGTGGCCTCAGGAAAGGCCAGTCCCCATGCGAGTTCCTCGGGGGCCTCTCGGGATTCCTCTCCCGTCGATGGCGGGGCCTAAGACCTTGTGTGGAGTCGGGGCCGGAACCTTAGGATTCCTCTCCAGTGCTGACATGGATCTTGGGGTACTTCTGGAGTCTCCCCAGGGGAGTCAGTCCTCGTCTCGAATGCGGGCATGCACTTGCGCTTTCCTCCAGAGCGGTAGCAGCAGTGTCACGCAGTCCGCCGCGTGGATCAAAGGATCTATGGTTTTCCCTCGAGTCTTTCCCACGAGGCTTTCCCACGAGGCTTTCCCACAGGGCTGTCCCACGTGCACACGTGGTGGGAGTCGATCCTCGGCTTGAACGTCAAGTGCAGGGAAAACAGGTTCCTCTGGAATGGACTGACACATCTGGGGTCTCTTGGAATGGTGGCACGACCCTGGAGTTCCTCTCGCCTTTCCTGTGGAGAGCGCGTCCTCTTGAGATGCGACAGGAACGCCGGGAATTCTTTCCCTACGAAACAGGGAAAGGATCCCTCATCTCGAGCTAGGAGGCGGAAACGGGGCTCCCCTGGATGTGTGCGGGACACCACGTGCTTCCTCTCGAGTTCAGACGGGTATGTCGGGGAACTTCTTGAGTTGCAGCAATGGTGTGAAGGACCCTTTGGCAGTTCCAGTGGTTAGATGTGATTGGCCTCGAGAAGCCTCAGCGGAAATGGGCCTCATCTCGCCTGGAGGGCAAAACCTCCTGGATTTTCTCGAGTTGCGGCAGGTGCTCTCGACTTACGACGGGGACCTCAGGGAACCGCTCTGGTGGCCTCAGGAAAGGCCAGTCCCCATGCGAGTTCCTCGGGGGCCTCTCGGGATTCCTCTCCCGTCGATGCCGGGGCCTAAGACCTTGTGTGGAGTCGGGGCCGGAACCTGAGGATTCCTCTCCAGTGCTGACATGGATCTTGGGGTACTTCTGGAGTCTCCCCAGGGGAGTCAGTCCTCGTCTCGAATGCGGGCATGCACTTGCGCTTTCCTCCAGAGCGGTAGCAGCAGTGTCACGCAGTCCGCCGCGTGGATCAAAGGATGTTTGGTTTTCCCTCGAGTCTTTCCCACGAGGTTTTCCCACGAGGCTGTCCCACGTGCACACGTGGTGGGAGTCGATCCTCAGCTTGAACGTCAAGGCAGTGCAGAGAAAACTGGTTCCTCTGGAATGGACTGACACATCTGGGGGACTCTTGGAATGATGGCACGACCCTGGAGTTCCTCTCGCCTTTCCTGTGGAGAGCGCCTCCTCTTGAGATGCGACGGGAACGCCGGGAATTCTTTCCCTACGAAACAGGGAAAGGATCCCTCATCTCGAGCTAGGAGGCGGAAACGGGGCTCCCCTGGATGTGTGCGGGACCCCACGTGCTTCCTCTCCAGTGGAGACGGGTATGTCGGGGAACTTCTTGAGTTGCAGCAATGATGTGAAGGACCCTTTGGAAGTTCCAGTGGTAAGATGTGATTGGCCTCGAGAAGCCTCAGCGGAAATGGGCCTCATCTCGCCTGGAGGGCAAAACCTCCTGGATTTTCTCGAGTTGCGGCAGGTGCTCTCGACTTACGACGGGGACCTCAGGGAACCGCTCTGGTGGCCTCAGGAAAGGCCAGTCCCCATGCGAGTTCCTCGGGGGCCTCTCGGGATTCCTCTCCCGTCGATGCCGGGGCCTAAGACCTTGTGTGGAGTCGGGGCCGGAACCTGAGGATTCCTCTCCAGTGCTGACATGGATCTTGGGGTACGTCTGGAGTCTCCCCAGGGGAGTCAGTCCTCGTCTCGAATGCGGGCATGCATTGCGCTTTCCTCCAGAGCTGTAGCAGCAGTGTCACGCAGTCCGCCGCGTGGATCAAAGGATCTATGGTTTTCCCTCGAGTCTTTCCCACGAGGCTTTCCCACGAGGCTTTCCCACAGGGCTGTCCCACGTGCACACGTGGTGGGAGTCGATCCTCGGCTTGAACGTCAAGGCAGTGCAGGGAAAACAGGTTCCTCTGGAATGGACTGACACATCTGGGGGACTCTTGGAATGGTGGCACGACCCTGGAGTTCCTCTCGCCTTTCCTGTGGAGAGCGCCTCCTCTTGAGATGCGACGGGAACGCCGGGAATTCTTTCCCTACGAAACAGGGAAAGGATCCCTCATCTCGAGCTAGGAGGCGGAAACGGGGCTCCCCTGGATGTGTGCGGGACCCCACTTGCTTCCTCTCGAGTGCAGACGGGTATGTCGGGGAACTTCTTGAGTTGCAGCAAGGGTGTGAAGGACCCTTTGGAAGTTCCAGTGGTTAGACGTGATTGGCCTCGAGAAGACTCAGCGGAAATGGGCCTCATCTCGCCTGGAGGGCAAAACCTCCTGGATTTTCTCGAGTTGCTGCAGGTGCTCTCGACTTACGACGGGGACCTCAGGGACCCGCTCTGGTGGCCTCAGGAAAGGCCAGTCCACATGCGAGTTCCTCGGGGGCCTCTCGGGATTCCTCTCCCGTCGATGCCGGGGCCTAAGACCTTGTGTGGAGTCGGGGCCGGAACCTGAGGATTCCTCTCCAGTGCTGACATGGATCTTGGGGTACTTCTGGAGTCTCCCCAGGGGAGTCAGTCCTCGTCTCGAATGCGGGCATGCACTTGCGCTTTCCTCCAGAGCTGTAGCAGCAGTGTCACGCAGTCCGCCGCGTGGATCAAAGGATCTATGTTTTTCCCTCGAGTCTTTCCCACGAGGCTTTCCCACGAGGCTTTCCCACAGGGCTGTCCCACGTGCACACGTGGTGGGAGTCGATCCTCGGCTTGAACGTCAAGGCAGTGCAGGGAAAACAGGTTCCTCTGGAATGGACTGACACATCTGGGGGACTCTTGGAATGGTGGCATGACCCTGGAGTTCCTCTCGCCTTTCCTGTGGAGAGCGCCTCCTCCTGAGATGCGACGGGAACGCCGGGAATTCTTTCCCTACGAAACAGGGAAAGGATCCCTCATCTCGAGCTAGGAGGCGGAAACGGGGCTCTCCTGGATGTGTGCGGGACACCACGTGCTTCCGCTCGAGTGCAGACGGGTATGTCGGGGAACTTCTTGAGTTGCAGCAAGGGTGTGAAGGACCCTTTGGAAGTTCCAGTGGTTAGATGTGATTGGCCTCGAGAAGCCTCAGCGGAAATGGGCCTCATCTCGCCTGGAGGGCAAAACCTCCTGGATTTTCTCGAGTTGTGGCAGGTGCTCTCGACTTACGACGGGGACCTCAGGGACCCGCTCTGGTGGCCTCAGGAAAGGCCAGTCCCCATGCGAGTTCCTCGGGGGCCTATCGGGATTCCTCTCCCGTCGATGCCGGGGCCTAAGACCTTGTGTGGAGTCGGGGCCGGAACCTGAGGATTCCTCTCCAGTGCTGACATGGATCTTGGGGTACTTCTGGAGTCTCCCCAGGGGAGTCAGTCCTCGTCTCGAATGCGGGCATGCACTTGCGCTTTCCTCCAGAGCGGTAGCAGCAGTGTCACGCAGTCCGCCGCGTGGATCAAAGGATCTATGGTTTTCCCTCGAGTCTTTCCCACGAGGCTTTCCCACGAGGCTTTCCCACAGGGCTGTCCCACGTGCACACGTGGTGGGAGTCGATCCTCGGCTTGAACGTCAAGGCAGTGCAGGGAAAACAGGTTCCTCTGGAATGGACTGACACATCTGGGGGACTCTTGGAATGGTGGCACGACTATGGAGTTCCTCTCGCCATTCCTGTGGAGAGCGCCTCCTCTTGAGATGCGACGGGAACGCCGGGAATTCTTTCCCTACGAAACAGGGAAAGGATCCCTCATCTCGAGCTAGGAGGCGGAAACGGGGCTCCCCTGGATGTGTGCGGGACCCCACGTGCTTCCTCTCGAGTGGAGACGGGTATGTCGGGGAACTTCTTGAGTTGCAGCAAGGGTGTGAATGACCCTTTGGAAGTTCCAGTGGTTAGACGTGATTAGCCTCGAGAAGCCTCAGCGGAAATGGGCCTCATCTCGCCTGGAGGGCAAAACCTCCTGGATTTTCGCGAGTTGCGGCAGGTGCTCTCGACTTACGACGGGGACCTCAGGGACCCGCTCTGGTGGCCTCAGGAAAGGCCAGTCCCCATGCGAGTTCCTCGGGGGCCTATCGGGATTCCTCTCCCGTCGATGCCGGGGCCTAAGACCTTGTGTGGAGTCGGGGCCGGAACCTGAGGATTCCTCTCCAGTGCTGACATGGATCTTGGGGTACTTCTGGAGTCTCCCCAGGGGAGTCAGTCCTCGTCTCGAATGCGGGCATGCACTTGCGCTTTCCTCCAGAGCGGTAGCAGCAGTGTCACGCAGTCCGCCGCGTGGGTCAAAGGATCTATGGTTTTCCCTCGAGTCTTTCCCACGAGGCTTTCCCACGAGGCTTTCCCACAGGGCTGTCCCACGTTCACACGTGGTGGGAGTCGATCCTCGGCTTGAACGTCAAGGCAGTGCAGGGAAAACAGGTTCCTCTGGAATGGACTGACACATCTGGGGGACTCTTGGAATGGTGGCACGACCCTGGAGTTTCTCTCGCCTTTCCTGTGGAGACCGCCTCCTCTTGAGATGCGACGGGAACGCCGGGAATTCTTTCCCTACGAAACAGGGAAAGGATCCCTCATCTCGAGCTAGGAGGCGGAAACGGGGCTCCCCTGGATGTGTGCGGGACCCCACGTGCTTCCTCTCGAGTGGAGACGGGTATGTCGGGGAACTTTTGAGTTGCAGCAAGGGTGTGAAGGACCCATGGAAGTTCCAGTGGTTAGACGTGATTAGCCTCGAGAAGCCTCAGCGGAAATGGGCCTCATCTTGCCTGGAGGGCAAAACCTCCTGGATTTTCTCGAGTTGCGGCAGGTGCTCTCGACTTACGACGGTGACCTCAGGGACCTGCTCTGGTGGCCTCAGGAAAGGCCAGTCCCCATGCGAGTTCCTCGGGGGCCTCTCGGGATTCCTCTCCCGTCGATGCCGGGGCCTAAGACCTTGTGTGGAGTCGGGGCCGGAACCTGAGGATTCCTCTCCAGTGCTGACATGGATCTTGGGGTACTTCTGGAGTCTTCCCAGGCGAGTCAGTCCTCGTCTCGAATGCGGGCATGCACTTGCGCTTTCCTCCAGAGCGGTAGCAGCAGTGTCACGCAGTCCGCCGTGTGGATCAAAGGATCTATGGTTTTCCCTCGAGTCTTTCCCACGAGGCTTTCCCACAGGGCTGTCCCACGTGCACACGTGGTGGGAGTGGATCCTCGGCTTGAACGTCAAGGCAGTGCAGGGAAAACAGGTTCCTCTGGAATGGACTGACACATCTGGGGGACTCTTGGAATGGTGGCACGACCCTGGAGTTCCTCTCGCCTTTCCTGTGGAGAGCGCCTCCTCTGGAGATGCGACGGGAACGCCGGGAATTCTTTGCCTAAGAAACAGGGAAAGGATCCCTCATCTCGAGCTAGGAGGCGGAAACGGGGCTTCCCTGGATGTGTGCGGGACCCCACGTGCTTCCTCTCGAGTGGAGACGGGTATGTCGGGGAACTTCTTGAGTTGCAGCAAGGGTGTGAAGGACCCTTTGGAAGTTCCAGTGGTTAGACGTGATTAGCCTCGAGAAGCCTCAGCGGAAATGGGCCTCATCTCGCCTGGAGGGCAAAACCTCCTGGATTTTCTCGAGTTGCGGCAGGTGCTCTCGACTTACGACGGGGACCTCAGGGAACCGCTCTGGTGGCCTCAGGAAAGGCCAGCCCCCATGAGAGTTCCTCGGGTGCCTCTCGGGATTCCTCTCTCGTCGATGCCGGGGCCTAAGACCTTGTGTGGAGTCGGGGCCGGAACCTGAGGATTCCTCTCCAGCGCTGACATGGATCTTGGGGTACTTCTGGAGTCTCCCCAGGGGAGTCAGTCCTCGTCTCGAATGCGGGCATGCACTTGCGCTTTCCTCCAGAGCGGTAGCAGCAGTGTCACGCAGTCCGCCGCGTGGATCAAAGGATCTATGGTTTTCCCTCGAGTCTTTCCCACGAGGCTTTCCCACGAGGCTTTCCCACAGGGCTGTCCCACGTGCACACGTGGTGGGAGTCGATCCTCGGCTTGAAGGTCAAGGCAGTGCAGGGAAAACAGGTTCCTCTGGAATGGACTGACACATCTGGGTGACTCTTGGAATGGTGGCACGACCCTGGAGTTCCTCTCGCCTTTCCTGTGGAGAGCGCCTCCTCTTGAGATGCGACGGGAACGCCGGGAATTCTTTCCCTACGAAACAGGGAAAGGATCCCTCATCTCGAGCTAGGAGGCGGAAACGGGGCTCCCCTGGATGTGTGCGGGACCCCACGTGCTTCCTCTCGAGTGGAGACGGGTATGTCGGGGAACTTCTTGAGTTGCAGCAATGGTGTGAAGGACCCTTTGGAAGTTCCAGTGGTTAGACGTGATTGGCCTCGAGAAGCCTCAGCGGAAATGGGCCTCATCTCGCCTGGAGGGCAAAACCTCCTGGATTTTCTCGAGTTGCGGCAGGTGCTCTCGACTTACGACGGGGACCTCAGGGACCCGCTCTGGTGGCCTCAGGAAAGGCCAGTCCCCATGCGAGTTCCTCGGGGGCCTCTCGGGATTCCTCTCCCGTCGATGCCGGGGCCTAAGACCTTGTGTGGAGTCGGGACCGGAACCTGAGGATTCCTCTCCAGTGCTGACATGGATCTTGGGGTACTTCTGGAGTCTCCCCAGGGGAGTCAGTCCTCGTCTCGAATGCGGGCATGCACTTGCGCTTTCCTCCAGAGCGGTAGCAGCAGTGTCACGCAGTCCGCCGCGTGGATCAAAGGATCTATGGTTTTCCCTCGAGTCTTTCCCACGAGGCTTTCCCACGAGGCTTTCCCACAGGGCTGTCCCACGTGCACACGTGGTGGGAGTCGATCCTCGGCTTGAACGTCAAGGAAGTGCAGGGAAAACAGGTTCCTCTGGAATGGACTGACACATCTGGGGGACTCTTGGAATGGTGGCACGACCCTGGAGTTCCTCTCGCCTTTCCTGTGGAGAGCGCCTCCTCTGGAGATGCGACGGGAACGCCGGGAATTCTTTCCCTACGAAACAGGGAAAGGATCCCTCATCTCGAGCTAGGAGGCGGAAACGGGGCTCCCCTGGATGTGTGCGGGACCCCACGTGCTTCCTCTCGAGTGGAGACGGGTATGTCGGGGAACTTCTTGAGTTGCAGCAAGGGTGTGAAGGACCCTTTGGAAGTTCCAGTGGTTAGACGTGATTAGCCTCGAGAAGCCTCAGCGGAAATGGGCCTCATCTCGCCTGGAGGGCAAAACCTCCTGAATTTTCTCGAGTTGCGGCAGGTGCTCTCGACTTACGACGGGGACCTCTGGGGCCCGCTCTGGTGGCTTCAGGAAAGGCCAGTCCCCATGCGAGTTCCTCGGGGGCCTCTCGGCATTCCTCTCCCGTCGATGCCGGGGCCTAAGACCTTGTGTGGAGTCGGGGCCGGAGCCTGAGGATTCCTCTCCAGTGCTGACATGGATCTTGGGGTACTTCTGGAGTCTCCCCAGGGGAGTCAGTCCTCGTCTCGAATGCGGGCATGCACTTGCGCTTTCCTCCAGAGCGGTAGCAGCAGTGTCACGCAGTCCGCCGCGTGGATCAAAGGATCTATGGTTTTCCCTCGAGTCTTTCCCACGAGGCTTTCCCACGAGGCTTTCCCACAGGGCTGTCCCACGTGCACACGTGGTGGGAGTCGATCCTCGGCTTGAACGTCAAGGCAGTGCAGGGAAAACAGGTTCCTCTGGAATGGACTGACACATCTGGGGGACTCTTGGAATGGTGGCACGACCCTGGAGTTCCTTTCGCCTTTCCTGTGGAGAGCGCCTCCTCTGGAGATGCGACGGGAACGCCGGGAATTCTTTCCCTACGAAACAGGGAAAGGATCCCTCATCTCGAGCTAGGAGGCGGAAACGGGGCTCCCCTGGATGTGTGCGGGACCCCACGTGCTACCTCTCGAGTGGAGACGGGTATGTTGGGGAACTTCTTGAGTTGCAGCAAGGGTGTGAAGGACCCTTTGGAAGTTCCAGTGGTTAGACGTGATTAGCCTCAAGAAGCCTCAGCGGAAATGGGCCTCATCTCGCCTGGAGGGCAAAACCTCCTGGATTTTCTCGAGTTGCGGCAGGTGCTCTCGACTTACGACGGGGACCTCAGGGACCCGCTCTGGTGGCCTCAGGAAAGCCTAGTCCCCATGCGAGTTCCTCGGGGGCGTCTCGGGATTCATCTCCCGTCGATGCCGGGGCCTAAGACCTTGTGTGGAGTCGGGGCCGGAACCTGAGGATTCCTCTCCAGTGCTGACATGGATCTTGGGGTACTTCTGGAGTCTCCCCAGGGGAGTCAGTCCTCGTCTCGAATGCGGGCATGCACTTGCGCTTTCCTCCAGAGCGGTAGCAGCAGTGTCACTCAGTCCGCCGCGTGGATCAAAGGATCTATGGTTTTCCCTCGAGTCTTTCCCACGAGGCTTTCCCACGAGGCTTTCCCAAAGGGCTGTCCCACGTGCACACGTGGTGGGAGTCGATCCTTGGCTTGAACGTCAAGGCAGTGCAGGGAAAACAGGTTCCTCTGGAATGGACTGACACATCTGGGGGACTCTTGGAATGGTGGCACGACCCTGGAGTTCCTCTCGCCTTTCCTGTGGAGAGCGCCTCCTCTTGAGATGCGACGGGAACGCCGGGAATTCTTTCCCTACGAAACAGGGAAAGGATCCCTCATCTCGAGCTAGGAGGCGGAAACGGGGCTCCCCTGGATGTGTGCGGGACCCCACGTGCTTCCTCTCGAGTGGAGACGGGTATGTCGCGGAACTGCTTCAGTTGCAGCAAGGGTGTGAAGGACCCTTTGGAAGTTCCAGTGTTTAGACGTGATTAGCCTCGAGAAGCCTCAGCGGAAATGGGCCTCATCTCGCCTGGAGGGCAAAACCTCCTGGATTTTCTCGAGTTGCGGCAGGTGCTCTCGACTTACGACGGGGACCTCAGGGACCCGCTCTGGTGGCCTACGGAAAGGCCAGTCCCCATGCGAGTTCCTCGGGGGCCTCTCGGCATTCCTCTCCCGTCGATGCCGGGGCCTAAGACCTTGTGTGGAGTCGGGGCCGGAACCTGAGGATTCCTCTCCAGAGCTGACATGGATCTTGGGGTACTTCTGGAGTCTCCCCAGGAGAGTCAGTCCTCGTCTCGAATGCGGGCATGCACTTGCGCTTTCCTCCAGAGCGGTAGCAGCAGTGTCACGCAGTCCGCCGCGTGGATCAAAGGATCTATGGTTTTCCCTCGAGTCTTTCCCACGAGGCTTTCCCACGAGGCTTTCCCACAGGGCTGTCCCACGTGCACACGTGGTGGGAGTCGATCCTCGGCTTGAACGTCAAGGCAGTGCAGGGAAAACAGGTTCCTCTGGAATGGACTGACACATCTGGGGGACTCTTGGAATGGTGGCACGACCCTGGAGTTCCTCTCGCCTTTCCTGTGGAGAGCGCCTCCTCTTGAGATGCGACGGGAACGCCGGGAATTCTTTCCCTACGAAACAGGGAAAGGATCCCTCATCTCGAGCTAGGAGGCGGAAACGGGGCTCCCCTGGATGTGTGCGGGACCCCACGTGCTTCCTCTCGAGTGGAGATGGGTATGTCGCGGAACTGCTTCCGTTGCAGCAAGGGTGTGAAGGACCCTTTGGAAGTTCCAGTGGTTAGATGTGATTAGCCTCGAGAAGCCTCAGCGGAAATGGGCCTCATCTCGCCTGGAGGGCAAAACCTCCTGGATTTTCTCGAGTTGCGGCAGGTGCTCTCGACTTACGACGCGGACCTCAGGGACCCGCTCTTGTGGCCTCAGGAAAGGCCAGTCCCCATGCGAGTTCCTCGGGGGCCTCTCGGCATTCCTCTCCCGTCGATGCCGGGGCCTAAGACCTTGTGTGGAGTCGGGGCCGGAACCTGAGGATTCCTCTCCAGTGCTGACATGGATCTTGGGGTACTTCTGGAGTCTCCCCAGGGGAGTCAGTCTTCGTCTCGAATGCGGGCATGCACTTGCGCTTTCCTCCAGAGCGGTAGCAGCAGTGTCACGCAGTCCGCCGCGTGGATCAAAGGATCTATGGTTTTCCCTCGAGTCTTTCCCACGAGGCTTTCCCACGAGGCTTTCCCACAGGGCTGTCCCACGTGCACACGTGGTGGGAGTCGATCCTCGGCTTGAACGTCAAGGCAGTGCAGGGAAAACAGGTTCCTCTGGAATGGACTGACACATCTGGGGGTCTCTTGAAATGGTGCCACGACCCTGGAGTTCCTCTCGCCTTTCCTGTGGAGAGCGCCACCTCTTGAGATGCGACGGGAACGCCGGGAATTCTTTCCCTACGAAACAGGGAAAGGATCCCTCATCTCGAGCTAGTAGGCGGAAACGGGGCTCCCCTGGATGTGTGCGGAACCCCACGTGCTTCCTCTCGAGTGGAGACGGGTATGTCGCGGAATTGCTTCAGTTGCAGCAAGGGTGTGAAGGACCATTTGGAAGTTCCAGTGGTTAGACGTGATTAGCCTCGAGAAGCCTCAGCGGAAATGGGCCTCATCTCGCCTGGAGGGCAAAACCTCCTGGATTTTCTCGAGTTGCGGCAGGTGCTCTCGACTTACGACGGGGACCTCAGGGACCCGCTCTGGTGGCCTCAGGAAAGGCCAGTCCCCATGCGAGTTCCTCGGGGGCCTCTCGGGATTCCTCTCCCGTCGATGCCGGGGCCTAAGACCTTGTGTGGAGTCGGGGCCGGAACCTGAGGATTCCTCTCCAGTGCTGACCTGGATCTTGGGGTACTTCTGGAGTCTCCCCAGGGGAGTCAGTCCTCGTCTCGAATGCGGGCATGCACTTGCGCTTTCCTCCAGAGCGGTAGCAGCAGTGTCACGCAGTCCGCCGCGTGGATCAAAGGATCTATGGTTTTCCCTCGAGTCTTTCCCACGAGGCTTTCCCACGAGGCTTTCCCACAGGGCTGTCCCACGTGCACACGTGGTGGGAGTCGATCCTCGGCTTGAACGTCAAGGCAGTGCAGGGAAAACAGGTTCCTCTGGAATGGACTGACACATCTGGGGGTCTTTTGGAATGGTGCCACGACCCTGGAGTTCCTCTCGCCTTTCCTGTGGAGAGCGCCACCTCTTGAGATGCGACGGGAACGCCGGGAATTCTTTCCCTACGAAACAGGGAAAGGATCCCTCATCTCGAGCTAGGAGGCGGAAACGGGGCTCCCCTGGATGTGTGCGGGACCCCATGTGCTTCCTCTCGAGTGGAGACGGGTATGTCGGGGAACTTCTTGAGTTGCAGCAAGGGTGTGAAGGACCCTTTGGAAGTTCCAGTGGTTAGACGTGATTAGCCTCGAGAAGCCTCAGCGGAAATGGGCCTCATCTCGCCTGGAGGGCAAAACCTCCTGGATTTTCTCGAGTTGCGGCAGGTGCTCTCGACTTACGACGGGGACCTCAGGGACCCGCTCTGGTGGCCTCAGGAAAGGCCAGTCCCCATGCGAGTTCCTCGGGGGCCTCTCGGGATTCCTCTCCCGTCGATGCTGGGGCCTAAGACCTTGTGTGGAGTCGGGGCCGGAACCTGAGGATTCCTCTCCAGTGCTGACATGGATCTTGGGGTACTTCTGGAGTCTCCCCAGGGGAGTCAGTCCTCGTCTCGAATGCGGGCATGCACTTGCGCTTTTCTCCAGAGCGGTAGCAGCAGTGTCACGCAGTCAGTCGCGTGGATCAAAGGATCTATGGTTTTCCCTCGAGTCTTTCCCACGAGGCTTTCCCACGAGGCTTTCCCATAGGGCTGTCCCACGTGCACACGTGGTGGGAGTCGATCCTCGGCTTGAACGTCAAGGCAGTGCAGGGAAAACAGGTTCCTCTGGAATGGACTGACACATCTGGGGGACTCTTGGAATGGTGGCACGACCCTTCAGTTCCTCTCGCCTTTCCTGTGGAGAGCGCCTCCTCTTGAGATGCGACGGGAACGCCGGGAATTCTTTCCCTACGAAACAGGGAATGGATCCCTCATTTCGAGCTAGGAGGTGGAAACGGGGCTCCCCTGGATGTGTGCGGGACCCCACGTGCTTCCTCTCGAGTGGAGACGGGTATGTCGGGGAACTTCTTGAGTTGCAGCAAGGGTGTGAAGGACCCTTTGGAAGTTCCAGTGGTTAAACGTGATTAGCCTCGAGAAGCCTCAGCGGAAATGGGCCTCATCTCGCCTGGAGGGCAAAACCTCCTGGATTTTCTCGAGTTGCGGCAGGTGCTCTCGACTTACGACGGGGACCTCAGGGACCCGCTCTGGTGGCCTACGGAAAGGCCAGTCCCCATGCGAGTTCCTAGTGGGCCCTTAGGGATTCCTCTGCCGTCGATGCCGGGGCCTAAGACCTTGTGTGGAGTCGGGACCGGAACCTGAGGATTCCTCTCCAGTGCTGACATGGATCTTGGGGTACTTCTGGAGTCTCCCCAGGGGAGTCAGTCCTCGTCTCGAATGCGGGCATGCACTTGCGCTTTCCTCCAGAGCGGTAGCAGCAGTGTCACGCAGTCCGCCGCGTGGGTCAAAGGATCTATGGTTTTCCCTCCAGTCTTTCCCACGAGGCTTTCCCCCGAGGCTTTCCCACAGGGCTGTCCCACGTGCACACGTGTTGGAAGTCGATCCTCGGCTTGAACGTCAAGGCAGTGCAGGGAAAACAGGTTCCTCTGGAATGGACTGACACATCTGGGGGACTCTTGGAATGGTGGCACGACCCTGGAGTTCCTCTCGCCTTTCCTGTGGAGAGCGCCTCCTCTTGAGATGCGACGGGAACGCCGGGAATTCTTTCCCTACGAAACAGGGAAAGGATCCCTCATCTCGAGCTAGGAGGCGGAAACGGGGCTCCCCTGGATGTGTGCGGGACCCCACGTGCTTCCTCTCGAGTGGAGACGGGTATGTCGGGGAACTGCTTGAGTTGCAGCAAGGGTGTGAAGGACCCTTTGGAAGTTCCAGTGGTTAGATGTGATTAGCCTCGAGAGCCTCAGCGGAAATGGGCCTCATCTCGCCTGGAGGGCAAATCCTCCTGGATTTTATCGAGTTGCGGCAGGTGCTCTCGACTTACGACGGGGACCTCAGGGACCCGCTCTGGTGGCCTCAGGAAAGGCCAGTCCCCATGCGAGTTCCTAGTGGGCCCTTAGGGATTCCTCTGCCGTCGATGCCGGGGCCTAAGACCTTGTGTGGAGTCGGGGCCGGAACCTGAGGATTCCTCTCCAGTGCTGACATGGATCTTGGGGTACTTCTGGAGTCTCCCCAGGGGAGTCAGTCCTCGTCTCGAATGCGGGCATGCACTTGCGCTTTCCTCCAGAGCGGTAGCAGCAGTGTCACGCAGTCCGCCGCGTGGGTCAAAGGATCTATGGTTTTCCCTCCAGTCTTTCCCACGAGGCTTTCCCACGAGGCTTTCCCACAGGGCTGTCCCACGTGCACACGTGTTGGAAGTCGACCTCGGGTTGAACGTCAAGGCAGTGCAGGGAAAACAGGTTCCTCTGGAATGGACTGACACATCTGCGGGACGCTTGGAATGGTGGCACGACCCTGGAGTTCCTCTCGCCTTTCCTGTGGAGAGCGCCTCCTCTTGAGATGCGACGGGAACGCCGGGAATTCTTTCCCTACGAAACAGGGAAAGGATCCCTCATCTCGAGCTAGGAGGCGGAAACGGGGCTCCCCTGGATGTGTGCGGGACCCCACGTGCTTCCTCTCGAGTGGAGACGGGTATGTCGGGGAACTTCTTGAGTTGCAGCAAGGGTGTGAAGGACCCTTTGGAAGTTCCAGTGGTTAGACGTGATTAGGCTCGAGAAGCCTAAGCGGAAATGGGCCTCATCTCGCCTGGAGGGCAAAACCTCCTGGATTTTCTCGAGTTGCGGCAGGTGCTCTCGACTTACGACGGGGACCTCAGGGACCCGCTCTGGTGGCCTCAGGAAAGGCCAGTCCCCATGCGAGTTCCTCGGGGGCCTCTCGGGATTCCTCTCCCGTCGATGCCGGGGCCTAAGACCTTGTGTGGAGTCGGGGCCGGGACCAGAGGATTCCTCTCCAGTGCTGACATGGATCTTGGGGTACTTCTGGAGTCTCCCCAGGGGAGTCAGTCCTCGTCTCGAATGCGGGCATGCACTTGCGCTTTCCTCCAGAGCGGTAGCAGCAGTGTCACGCAGTCCGCCGCGTGGATCAAAGGATCTATGGTTTTCCCTCGAGTCTTTCCCACGAGGCTTTCCCACGAGGCTTTCCCACAGGGCTGTCCCACGTGCACACGTGGTGGGAGTCGATCTTCGGCTTGAACGTCAAGGCAGTGCAGGGAAAACAGGTTCCTCTGGAATGGACTGACACATCTGGGGGACTCTTGGAATGGTGGCACGACCCTGGAGTTCCTCTCGCCTTTCCTGTGGAGAGCGCCTCCTCTTGAGATGCGACGGGAACGCCGGGAATTCTTTCCCTACGAAACAGGCAAAGGATCCCTCATCTCGAGCTAGGAGGCGGAAACGGGGCTCCCCTGGATGTGTGCGGGACCCACGTGCTTCCTCTCGAGTGGAGACGTGTATGTCGGGGAACTTCTTGAGTTGCAGCAAGGGTGTGAAGGACCCTTTGGAAGTTCCAGTGGTTAGACGTGATTAGCCTCGAGAAGCCTCGGCGGAAATGGGCCTCATCTCGCCTGGAGGGCAAAACCTCCTGGATTTTCTCGAGTTGCGGCAGGTGCTCTCGACTTACGACGGAGACCTCAGGGACCTGCTCTGGTGGCCTCAGGAAAGGCCAGTCCCCATGCGAGTTCCTCGGGGGCCTCTCGGGATTCCTCTCCCGTCGATGCCGGGGCCTAAGACCTTGTGTGGAGTCGGGGCCGGAACCTGAGGATTCCTCTCCAGTGCTGACATGGATCTTGGGGTACTTCTGGAGTCTCCCCAGGGGAGTCAGTCCTCGTCTCGAATGCGGGCATGCACTTGCGCTTTCCTCCAGAGCGGTAGCAGCAGTGTAACGCTTCTGCCGCGTGGATCAAAGGATCTATGGTTTTCCCTCGAGTCTTTCCCACGAGGCTTTCCCACGAGGCTTTCCCACAGGGCTGTCCCACGTGCACACGTGGTCGGAGTCAATCCTCGGCTTGAACGTCAAGGCAGTGCAGGGAAAACAGGTTCCTCTGGAATGGACTGACACATCTGGGTGACTCTTGGAATGGTGTCACGACCCTGGAGTTCCTCTCGCCTTTCCTGTGGAGAGCGCCTCCTCTTGAGATGCGACGGGAACGCCGGGTATTCTTTCCCTACGAAACAGGGAAAGGATCCCTCATCTCGAGCTAGGAGGCGGAAACGGGGCTCCCCTGGATGTGTGCGGGACCCACGTGCTTCCTCTCGAGTGGAGACGGGTATGTCGGGGAACTTCTTGAGTTGCAGCAAGGGTGTGAAGGACCCTTTGGAAGTTCCAGTGGTTAGACGTGATTAGCCTCGAGAAGCCTCAGCGGAAATGGGCCTCATCTCGCCTGGAGGGCAAAACCTCCTGGATTTTCTCGAGTTGCGGCAGGTGCTCTCGACTTACGACGGGGACCTCAGGGACCCGCTCTGGTGGCCTCAGGAAAGGCCAGTCCCCATGCGAGTTCCTCGGGGGCCTCTCGGGATTCCTCTCCCGTCGATGCCGGGGCCTAAGACCTTGTGTGGAGTCGGGGCCGGAACCTGAGTATTCCTCTCCAGTGCTGACATGGATCTTGGGGTACTTCTGGAGTCTCCCCAGGGGAGTCAGTCCTCGTCTCGAATGCGGGCATGCACTTGCGCTTTCCTCCAGAGCGGTAGCAGCAGTGTCACGCAGTCCGCCGCGTGGATCAAAGGATCTATGGTTTTCCCTCGAGTCTTTCCCACGAGGCTTTCCCACAGGGCTGTCCCACGTGCACACGTGGTGGGAGTCGATCCTCGGCTTGAACGTCAAGGCAGTGCAGGGAAAACAGGTTCCTCTGGAATGGACTGACACATCTGGGTGACTCTTGGAATGGTGTCACGACCCTGGAGTTCCTCTCGCCTTTCCTGTGGAGAGCGCCTCCTCTTGAGATGCGACGGAAACGCCGGGAATTCTTTCCCGACGAAACAGGGAAAGGATCCCTCATCTCGAGCTAGGAGGCGGAAACGGGGCTCCCCTGGATGTGTGCGGGACCCACGTGCTTCCTCTCGAGTGGAGACGGGTATGTCGGGGAACTTCTTGAGTTGAAGCAAGGGTGTGAAGGACCCTTTGGAAGTTCCAGTGGTTAGACGTGATTAGCCTCGAGAAGCCTCAGCGGAAATGGGCCTCATCTCGCCTGGAGGGCAAAACCTCCTGGATTTTCACGAGTTGCCGCAGGTGCTCTCGACCTACGACGGGGACCTCAGGGACCCGCTCTGGTGGCCTCAGTAAAGGCCAGTCCCCATGCGAGTTCCTCGGGGGCGTCTCGGGATTCCTCTCCCGTCGATGCCGGGACCTAAGACCTTGTGTGGAGTCGGGGTCGGAACCTGAGGATTCCTCTCCAGTGCTGACATGGATCTTGGGGTACTTCTGGAGTCTCCCCAGGGGAGTCAGTCCTCGTCTCGAATGCGGGCATGCACTTGCGCTTTCCTCTAGAGCGGTAGCAGCAGTGTCACGCAGTCCGCCGCGTGGATCAAAGGATCTATGGTTTTCCCTCGAGTCTTTCCCACGAGGCTTTCCCACGAGGCTTTCCCACAGGGCTGTCCCACGTGCACACGTGGTGGGAGTCGATCCTCGGCTTGAAAGTCAAGGCAGTGCAGGGAAAACAGGTTCCTCTGGAATGGACTGACACATCTGGGGGACTCTTGGAATGGTGGCATGACCCTGGAGTTCCTCTCGCCTTTCCTGTGGAGAGCGCCTCCTCTTGAGATGCGACGGGAACGCCGGGAATTCTTTCCCTACGAAACAGGGAAAGGATCCCTCATCTCGAGCTAGGAGGCGGAAACGGGGCTCCCCTGGATGTGTGCGGGACCCACGTGCTTCCTCTCGAGTGGAGACGTGTATGTCGGGGAACTTCTTGAGTTGCAGCAAGGGTGTGAAGGACTCTTTGGAAGTTCCAGTGGTTAGACGTGATTAGCCTCGAGAAGCCTCGGCGGAAATGGGCCTCATCTCGCCTGGAGGGCAAAACCTCCTGGATTTTCTCGAGTTGCGGCAGGTGCTCTCGACTTACGACGGAGACCTCAGGGACCTGCTCTGGTGGCCTCAGGAAAGGCCAGTCCCCATGCGAGTTCCTCGGGGGCCTCTCGGGATTCCTCTCCCGTCGATGCCGGGGCCTAAGACCTTGTGTGGAGTCGGGGCCGGAACCTGAGGATTCCTCTCCAGTGCTGACATGGATCTTGGGGTACTTCTGGAGTCTCCCCAGGGGAGTCAGTCCTCGTCTCGAATGCGGGCATGCACTTGCGCTTTCCTCCAGAGCGGTAGCAGCAGTGTAACGCTTCTGCCGCGTGGATCAAAGGATCTATGGTTTTCCCTCGAGTCTTTCCCACGAGGCTTTCCCACGAGGCTTTCCCACAGGGCTGTCCCACGTGCACACGTGGTCGGAGTCGATCCTCGGCTTGAACGTCAAGGCAGTGCAGGGAAAACAGGTTCCTCTGGAATGGACTGACACATCTGGGTGACTCTTGGAATGGTGTCACGACCCTGGAGTTCCTCTCGCCTTTCCTGTGGAGAGCGCCTCCTCTTGAGATGCGACGGGAACGCCGGGTATTCTTTCCCTACGAAACAGGGAAAGGATCCCTCATCTCGAGCTAGGAGGCGGAAACGGGGCTCCCCTGGATGTGTGCGGGACCCACGTGCTTCCTCTCGAGTGGAGACGGGTATGTCGGGGAACTTCTTGAGTTGCAGCAAGGGTGTGAAGGACCCTTTGGAAGTTCCAGTGGTTAGACGTGATTAGCCTCGAGAAGCCTCAGCGGAAATGGGCCTCATCTCGCCTGGAGGGCAAAACCTCCTGGATTTTCTCGAGTTGCGGCAGGTGCTCTCGACTTACGACGGGGACCTCAGGGACCCGCTCTGGTGGCCTCAGGAAAGGCCAGTCCCCATGCGAGTTCCTCGGGGGCCTCTCGGGATTCCTCTCCCGTCGATGCCGGGGCCTAAGACCTTGTGTGGAGTCGGGGCCGGAACCTGAGGATTCCTCTCCAGTGCTGACATGGATCTTGGGGTACTTCTGGAGTCTCCCCAGGGGAGTCAGTCCTCGTCTCGAATGCGGGCATGCACTTGCGCTTTCCTCCAGAGCGGTAGCAGCAGTGTCACGCAGTCCGCCGCGTGGATCAAAGGATCTATGGTTTTCCCTCGAGTCTTTCCCACGAGGCTTTCCCACAGGGCTGTCCCACGTGCACACGTGGTGGGAGTCGATCCTCGGCTTGAACGTCAAGGCAGTGCAGGGAAAACAGGTTCCTCTGGAATGGACTGACACATCTGGGGGACTCTTGGAATGGTGGCATGACCCTGGAGTTCCTCTCGCCTTTCCTGTGGAGAGCGCCTCCTCTTGAGATGCGACGGGAACGCCGGGAATTCTTTCCCTACGAAACAGGGAAAGGATCCCTCATCTCGAGCTAGGAGGCGGAAACGGGGCTCCCCTGGATGTGTGCGGGACCCCACGTGCTTCCTCTCGAGTGGAGACGGGTATGTCGGGGAACTTCTTGAGTTGCAGCAAGGGTGTGAAGGACCCTTTGGAAGTTCCAGTGGTTAGATGTGATTGGCCTCGAGAAACCTCAGCGGAAATGGGCCTCATCTCGCCTGGAGGGCAAAACCTCCTGGATTTTCTCAAGTTGCGGCAGGTGCTCTCGACTTACGACGGGGACCTCAGGGACCCGCTCTGGTGGCCTCAGGAAAGGCCAGTCCCCATGCGAGTTCCTCGGGGGCCTCTCGGGATTCCTCTCCCGTCGATGCCGGGGCCTAAGACCTTGTGTGGAATCGGGGCCGGAACCTGAGGATTCCTCTCCAGTGCTGACATCGATCTTGGGGTACTTCTGGAGTCTCCCCAGGGGAGTCAGTCCTCGTCTCGAATGCGGGCATGCACTTGCGCTTTCCTCCAGAGCGGTAGCAGCAGTGTCACGCAGTCCGCCGCGTGGATCAAAGGATCTATGGTTTTCCCTCGAGTCTTTCCCACGAGGCTTTCCCACGAGGCTTTCCCACAGGGCTGTCCCACGTGCACACGTGGTGGGAGTCGAACCTCGGCTTGAACGTCAAGGCAGTGCAGGGAAAACAGGTTCCTATGGAATGGACTGACACATCTGGGGGACTCTTGGAATGGTGGCATGACCCTGGAGTTCCTCTCGCCTTTCCTGTGGAGAGCGCCTCCTCTTGAGATGCGACGGGAACGCCGGGAATTCTTTCCCTACGAAACAGGGAAAGGATCCCTCATCTCGAGCTAGGAGGCGGAAACGGGGCTCCCCTGGATGTGTGCGGGACACCACGTGCTTCCTCTCGAGTGGAGACGGGTATGTCGGGGAACTTCTTGGGATGCAGCAAGGGTGTGAAGGACCCTTTGGAAGTTCCAGTGGTTAGATGTGATTGGCCTCGAGAAGCCTCAGCGGAAATGGGCCTCATCTCGCCTGGAGGGCAAAACCTCCTGGATTTTCTCAAGTTGCGGCAGGTGCTCTCGACTTACGACGGGGACCTCAGGGACCCGCTCTGGTGGCCTCAGGAAAGGCCAGTCCCCATGCGAGTTCCTCGGGGGCCTCTCGGGATTCCTCTCCCGTCGATGCCGGGGCCTAAGACCTTGTGTGGAGTCGGGGCAGGAACCTGAGGATTCCTCTCCAGTGCTGACATGGATCTTGGGGTACTTCTGGAGTCTCCCCAGGGGAGTCAGTCCTCGTCTCGAATGCGGGCATGCACTTGCGCTTTCCTCCAGAGCGGTAGCAGCAGTGTCACGCAGTCCGCCGCGTGGATCAAAGGATCTATGGTTTTCCCTCGAGTCTTTCCCACGAGGCTTTCCCACGAGGCTTTCCCACAGGGCTGTCCCACGTGCACACGTGGTGGGAGTCGATCCTCGGCTTGAACGTCAAGGCAGTGCAGGGAAAACAGTTTCCTCTGGAATGGACTGACACATCTGGGGGACTCTTGGAATGGTGGCACGACCCTGGAGTTCCTCTCGCCTTTTCTGTGGAGAGCGCCTCCTCTTGAGATGCGACCGGAACGCCGGGAATTCTTTCCTAACGAAACAGGGAAAGGATCCCTCATCTCGAGCTAGGAGGCGGAAACGGGGCTCCCCTGGATGTGTGCGGGACCCACTTGCTTCCTCTCGAGTGGAGACGGGTATGTCGGGGAACTTCTTGAGTTGCAGCCAGGGTGTGAAGGACCCTTTGGAAGTTCCAGTGGTTAGACGTGATTAGCCTCCAGAAGCCTCAGCGGAAATGGGCCTCATCTCGGCTGGAGGGCAAAACCTCCTGGATTTTCTCGAGTTGCGACAGGTGCTCTCGACTTACGACGGGGACCTCAGGGACCCGCTCTGGTGGCCTCAGGAAAGGCCAGTCCCCATTCGAGTTCCTCGGGGGCCTCTCGGGATTCCTCTCCCGTCGATGCCGGGGCCTAAGACCTTGTGTGGATTCGGGGCCGGAACCTGAGGATTCCTCTCCAGTGCTGACATGGATCTTGGGGTACTTCTGGAGTCTCCCCAGGGGAGTCAGTCCTCGTCTCGAATGCGGGCATGCACTTGCGCCTTCCTCCAGAGCGGTAGCAGCAGTGTCACGCAGTCCGCCGCGTGGATCAAAGGATCTATGGTTTTCCCTCGAGTCTTTCCCACGAGGCTTTCCCACGAGGCTTTCCCACAGGGCTGTCCCACGTGCACACGTGGTGGGAGTCGATCCTCGGCTTGAACGTCAAGGCAGTGCAGGGAAAACAGGTTCCTCTGGAATGGACTGACACATCTGGGGGACTCTTGGAATGGTGGCACGACCCTGGAGTTCCTCTCGCCTTTCCTGTGGAGAGCGCCTCCTCTTGAGATGCGACGGGAACGCCGGGAATTCTTTCCCTACGAAACAGGGAAAGGATCCCTCATCTCGAGCTAGGAGGCGGAAACGGGGCTCCCCTGGATGTGTGCGGGACCCCACGTGCTTCCTCTCGAGTGGAGACGGGTATGTCGGGGAACTTCTTGAGTTGCAGCAAGGGTGTGAAGGACCCTTTGGAAGTTCCAGTGGTTAGACGTGATTGGCCTCGAGAAGCCTCAGCGGAAATGGGCCTCATCTCGCCTGGAGGGCAAAACCTCCTGGATTTTCTCGAGTTGCGGCAGGTGCTCTCGACTTACGACGGGGACCTCAGGGACCCGCTCTGGTGGCCTCAGGAAAGGCCAGTCCCCATGCGAGTTCCTCGGGGGCCTCTCGGGATTCCTCTCCCGTCGATGCCGGGGCCTAAGACCTTGTGTGGAATCGGGGCCGGAACCTGAGGATTCCTCTCCAGTGCTGACATCGATCTTGGGGTACTTCTGGAGTCTCCCCAGGGGAGTCAGTCCTCGTCTCGAATGCGGGCATGCACTTGCGCTTTCCTCCAGAGCGGTAGCAGCAGTGTCACGCAGTCCGCCGCGTGGATCAAAGGATCTATGGTTTTCCCTCGAGTCTTTCCCACGAGGCTTTCCCACGAGGCTTTCCCACAGGGCTGTCACACGTGCACACGTGGTGGGAGTCGAACCTCGGCTTGAACGTCAAGGCAGTGCAGGGAAAACAGGTTCCTATGGAATGGACTGACACATCTGGGGGACTCTTGGAATGGTGGCATGACCCTGGAGTTCCTCTCGCCTTTCCTGTGGAGAGCGCCTCCTCTTGAGATGCGACGGGAACGCCGGGAATTCTTTCCCTACGAAACAGGGAAAGGATCCCTCATCTCGAGCTAGGAGGCGGAAACGGGGCTCCCCTGGATGTGTGCGGGACACCACGTGCTTCCTCTCGAGTGGAGACGGGTATGTCGGGGAACTTCTTGGGATGCAGCAAGGGTGTGAAGGACCCTTTGGAAGTTCCAGTGGTTAGATGTGATTGGCCTCGAGAAGCCTCAGCGGAAATGGGCCTCATCTCGCCTGGAGGGCAAAACCTCCTGGATTTTCTCAAGTTGCGGCAGGTGCTCTCGACTTACGACGGGGACCTCAGGGACCCGCTCTGGTGGCCTCAGGAAAGGCCAGTCCCCATGCGAGTTCCTCGGGGGCCTCTCGGGATTCCTCTCCCGTCGATGCCGGGGCCTAAGACCTTGTGTGGAGTCGGGGCAGGAACCTGAGGATTCCTCTCCAGTGCTGACATGGATCTTGGGGTACTTCTGGAGTCTCCCCAGGGGAGTCAGTCCTCGTCTCGAATGCGGGCATGCACTTGCGCTTTCCTCCAGAGCGGTAGCAGCAGTGTCACGCAGTCCGCCGCGTGGATCAAAGGATCTATGGTTTTCCCTCGAGTCTTTCCCACGAGGCTTTCCCACGAGGCTTTCCCACAGGGCTGTCCCACGTGCACACGTGGTGGGAGTCGATCCTCGGCTTGAACGTCAAGGCAGTGCAGGGAAAACAGTTTCCTCTGGAATGGACTGACACATCTGGGGGACTCTTGGAATGGTGGCACGACCCTGGAGTTCCTCTCGCCTTTTCTGTGGAGAGCGCCTCCTCTTGAGATGCGACCGGAACGCCGGGAATTCTTTCCTAACGAAACAGGGAAAGGATCCCTCATCTCGAGCTAGGAGGCGGAAACGGGGCTCCCCTGGATGTGTGCGGGACCCACTTGCTTCCTCTCGAGTGGAGACGGGTATGTCGGGGAACTTCTTGAGTTGCAGCCAGGGTGTGAAGGACCCTTTGGAAGTTCCAGTGGTTAGACGTGATTAGCCTCCAGAAGCCTCAGCGGAAATGGGCCTCATCTCGGCTGGAGGGCAAAACCTCCTGGATTTTCTCGAGTTGCGACAGGTGCTCTCGACTTACGA
Source organism: Ovis canadensis (assembly GCF_042477335.2). Classification (NCBI taxonomy): domain Eukaryota; kingdom Metazoa; phylum Chordata; class Mammalia; order Artiodactyla; family Bovidae; genus Ovis; species Ovis canadensis. The sequence goes on along the minus strand of NC_091261.1, from coordinate 4,131,412 downwards.
CGGGGACCTCAGGGACCCGCTCTGGTGGCCTCAGGAAAGGCCAGTCCCCATTCGAGTTCCTCGGGGGCCTCTCGGGATTCCTCTCCCGTCGATGCCGGGGCCTAAGACCTTGTGTGGAGTCGGGGCCGGAACCTGAGGATTCCTCTCCAGTGCTGACATGGATCTTGGGGTACTTCTGGAGTCTCCCCAGGGGAGTCAGTCCTCGTCTCGAATGCGGGCATGCACTTGCGCCTTCCTCCAGAGCGGTAGCAGCAGTGTCACGCAGTCCGCCGCGTGGATCAAAGGATCTATGGTTTTCCCTCGAGTCTTTCCCACGAGGCTTTCCCACGAGGCTTTCCCACAGGGCTGTCCCACGTGCACACGTGGTGGGAGTCGATCCTCGGCTTGAACGTCAAGGCAGTGCAGGGAAAACAGGTTCCTCTGGAATGGACTGACACATCTGGGGGACTCTTGGAATGGTGGCACGACCCTGGAGTTCCTCTCGCCTTTCCTGTGGAGAGCGCCTCCTCTTGAGATGCGACGGGAACGCCGGGAATTCTTTCCCTACGAAACAGGGAAAGGATCCCTCATCTCGAGCTAGGAGGCGGAAACGGGGCTCCCCTGGATGTGTGCGGGACCCCACGTGCTTCCTCTCGAGTGGAGACGGGTATGTCGGGGAACTTCTTGAGTTGCAGCAAGGGTGTGAAGGACCCTTTGGAAGTTCCAGTGGTTAGACGTGATTGGCCTCGAGAAGCCTCAGCGGAAATGGGCCTCATCTCGCCTGGAGGGCAAAACCTCCTGGATTTTCTCGAGTTGCGGCAGGTGCTCTCGACTTACGACGGGGACCTCAGGGACCCGCTCTGGTGGCCTCAGGAAAGGCCAGTCCCCATGCGAGTTCCTCGGGGGCCTCTCGGGATTCCTCTCCCGTCGATGCCGGGGCCTAAGACCTTGTGTTGAGTCGGGGCCGGAACCTGAGGATTCCTCTCCAGTGCTGACATGGATCTTGGGGTACTTCTGGAGTCTCCCCAGGGGAGTCAGTCCTCGTCTCGAATGCGGGCATGCACTTGCGCTTTCCTCCAGAGCGGTAGCAGCAGTGTCACGCAGTCCGCCCCGTGGATCAAAGGATCTATGGTTTTCCCTCGAGTCTTTCCCACGAGGCTTCCCCACGAGGCTTTCCCACAGGGCTGTCCCACGTGCACACGTGGTGGGAGTGGATCCTCGGCTTGAACGTCAAGGCAGTGCAGGGAAAACAGGTTCCTCTGGAATGGACTGACACATCTGGGGGACTCTTGGAATGGTGTCACGACCCTGGAGTTCCTCTCGCCTTTCCTGTGGAGAGCGCCTCCTCTTGAGATGCGACGGGAACGCCGGGAATTCTTTCCCTACGAAACAGGGAAAGGATCCCTCATCTCGAGCTAGGAGGCGGAAACGGGGCTCCCCTGGATGTGTGCGGGACCCACGTGCTTCGTCTCGAGTGGAGTCGTGTATGTCGGGGAACTTCTTGAGTTGCAGCAAGGGTGTGAAGGACCCTTTGGAAGTTCCAGTGGTTAGACGTGATTAGCCTCGAGAAGCCTCAGCCGAAATGGGCCTCATCTCGCCTGGAGGGCAAAACCTCCTGGATTTTCTCGAGTTGAGGCAGGTGCTCTCGACTTACGACGGAGACCTCAGGGACCTGCTCTGGTGGCCTCAGGAAAGGCCAGTCCCCATGCGAGTTCCTCGGGGGCCTCTCGGGATTCCTCTCCCGTCGATGCCGGGGCCTAAGACCTTGTGTGGAGTCGGGGCCGGAACCTGAGGATTCCTCTCCAGTGCTGACATGGATCTTGGGGTACTTCTGGAGTCTCCCCAGGGGAGTCAGTCCTCGTCTCGAATGCGGGCATGCACTTGCGCTTTCCTCCAGAGCGGTAGAAGCAGTGTCACGCAGTCCGCCGCGTGGATCAAAGGATCTATGGTTTTCCCTCGAGTTTTTCCCACGAGGCTTTCCCACGAGGCTTTCCCACAGGGCTGTCCCACGTGCACAGGTGGTGGGAGTCGATCCTCGGCTTGAACGTCAAGGCAGTGCAGGGAAAACAGGTTCCTCTGGAATGGACTGACACATCTGGGGGACTCTTGGAATGGTGGCACGACCCTGGAGTTCCTCTCGCCTTTCCTGTGGAGAACGCCTCCTCTTGAGATGCGACGGGAACGCCGGGAATTCTTTCCCTACGAAACAGGGAAAGGATCCCTCATCTCGAGCTAGGAGGCGGAAAAGGGGCTCCCCTGGATGTGTGCGGGACCCCACGTGCTTCCTCTCGAGTGGAGACGGGTGTGTCGTGGAACTTCTTGAGTTGCAGCAAGGGTGTGAAGGACCCTTTGGAAGTTCCAGTGGTTAGATGTGATTGGCCTCGAGAAGCCTCAGCGGAAATGGGCCTCATCTCGCCTGGAGGGCAAAACCTCCTGGATATTTTCGAGTTGCGGCAGGTGCTCTCGACTTACGACGGGGACCTCAGGGAACCGCTCTGGTGGCCTCAGGAAAGGCCAGTCCCCATGCGAGTTCCTCGGGGGCCTCTCGGGATTCCTCTCCCGTCGATGCCGGGGCCTAAGACCTTGTGTGGAGTCGGGGCCGGAACCTGAGGATTCCTCTCCAGTGCTGACATGGATCTTGGGGTACTTCTGGAGTCTCCCCAGGGGAGTCAGTCCTCGTCTCGAATGCGGGCATGCACTTGCGCTTTCCTCCAGAGCGGTAGCAGCAGTGTCACGCAGTCCGCCGCGTGGATCAAAGGATCTATGGTTTTCCCTCGAGTCTTTCCCAAGAGGCTTTCCCACGAGGCTTTCCCACAGGGCTGTCCCACGTGCACACGGGGTTGGAGTGGATCCTCGGCTTGAACGTCAAGGCAGTGAAGGGAAAACAGGTTCCTCTGGAATGGACTGACACATCTGGGGGACTCTTGGAATGGTGTCACGACCCTGGAGTTCCTCTCGCCTTTCCTGTGGAGAGCGCCTCCTCTTGAGATGCGACGGGAACGCCGGGAATTCTTTCCCTACGAAACAGGGAAAGGATCCCTCATCTCGAGCTAGGAGGCGGAAACGGGGCTCCCCTGGATGTGTGCGGGACCCACGTGCTTCGTCTCGAGTGGAGTCGTGTATGTCGTGGAACTTCTTGAGTTGCAGCAAGGGTGTGAAGGACCCTTTGGAAGTTCCAGTGGTAAGACGTGATTAGCCTCGAGAAGCCTCAGCCGAAATGGGCCTCATCTCGCCTCGAGGGCAAAACCTCCTGGATTTTCTCGAGTTGCGGCAGGTGCTCTCGACTTACGACGGAGACCTCAGGGACCTGCTCTGGTGGCCTCAGGAAAGGCCAGTCCCCATGCGAGTTCCTCGGGGGCCTCTCGGGATTCCTCTCCCGTCGATGCCGGGGCCTAAGACCTTGTGTGGAGTCGGGGCCGGAACCTGAGGATTCCTCTCCAGTGCTGACATCGATCTTGGGGTACTTCTGGAGTCTCCCCAGGGGAGTCAGTCCTCATCTCGAATGCGGGCATGCACTTGCGCTTTCCTCCAGAGCGGTAGCAGCAGTGTAACGCTTCTGCCGCGTGGATCAAAGGATCTATGGTTTTCCCTCGAGTCTTTCCCACGAGGCTTTCCCACGAGGCTTTCCCACAGGGCTGTCCCACGTGCACACGTGGTGGGAGTCGATCCTCGGCTTGAACGTCAAGGCAGTGCAGGGAAAACAGGTTCCTCTGGAATGGACTGACACATCTGGGGGACTCTTGGAATGGTGGCACGACCCTGGAGTTCCTCTCGCCTTTCCTGTGGAGAGCGCCTCCTCTTGAGATGCGACGGAAACGCCGGGAATTCTTTCCCTACGAAACAGGGAAAGGATCCCTCATCTCGAGCTAGGAGGCGGAAACGGGGCTCCCCTGGATGTGTGCGGGACCCACGTGCTTCCTCTCGAGTGGAGACGGGTATGTCGGGGAACTTCTTGAGTTGAAGCAAGGGTGTGAAGGACCCTTTGGAAGTTCCAATGGTTAGACGTGATTAGCCTCGAGAAGCCTCAGCGGAAATGGGCCTCATCTCGCCTGGAGGGCAAAACCTCCTGGATTTTCACGAGTTGCCGCAGGTGCTCTCGACTTACGACGGGGACCTCAGGGACCCGCTCTGGTGGCCTCAGGAAAGGCCAGTCCCCATGCGAGTTCCTCGGGGGCGTCTCGGGATTCCTCTCCCGTCGATGCCGGGACCTAAGACCTTGTGTGGAGTCGGGGCCGGAACCTGAGGATTCCTCTCCAGTGCTGACATGGATCTTGGGGTACTTCTGGAGTCTCCCCAGGGGAGTCAGTCCTCGTCTCGAATGCGGGCATGCACTTGCGCTTTCCTCCAGAGCGGTAGCAGCAGTGTCACGCAGTCCGCCGCGTGGATCAAAGGATCTATGGTTTTCCCTCGAGTCTTTCCCACGAGGCTTTCCCACGAGGCTTTCCCACAGGGCTGTCCCACGTGCACACGTGGTGGGAGTCGATCCTCGGCTTGAACGTCAAGGCAGTGCAGGGAAAACAGGTTCCTCTGGAATGGACTGACACATCTGGGGGACTCTTGGAATGGTGGCATGACCCTGGAGTTCCTCTCGCCTTTCCTGTGGAGAGCGCCTCCTCTTGAGATGCGACGGGAACACCGGGAATTCTTTCCCTACGAAACAGGGAAAGGATCCCTCATCTCGAGCTAGGAGGCGGAAACGGGGCTCCCCTGGATGTGTGCGGGACACCACGTGCTTCCTCTCGAGTGGAGACGGGTATGTCGGGGAACTTCTTGAGTAGCAGCAAGGGTGTGAAGGACCCTTTGGAAGTTCCAGTGGTTAGATGTGATTGGCCTCGAGAAGCCTCAGCGGAAATGGGCCTCATCTTGCCTGGAGGGCAAAACCTCCTGGATTTTCTCAAGTTGCGGCAGGTGCTCTCGACTTACGACGGGGACCTCAGGGTCCCGCTCTGGTGGCCTCAGGAAAGGCCAGTCCCCATGCGAGTTCCTCGGGGGCCTCTCGGGATTCCTCTCCCGTCGATGCCGGGGCCTAAGACCTTGTGTGGAGTCGGGGCCGGAACCTGAGGATTCCTCTCCAGTGCTGACATGGATCTTGGGGTACTTCTGGAGTCTCCCCAGGGGAGTCAGTCCTCGTCTCGAATGCGGGCATGCACTTGCGCTTTCCTCCAGAGCGGTAGCAGCAGTGTCACGCAGTCCGCCGCGTGGATCAAAGGATCTATGGTTTTCCCTCGAGTCTTTCCCACGAGGCTTTCCCACGAGGCTTTCCCACAGGGCTGTCCCACGTGCACACGTGGTGGGAGTGGATCCTCGGCTTGAACGTCAAGGCAGTGCAGGGAAAACAGGTTCCTCTGGAATGGACTGACACATCTGGGGGACTCTTGGAATGGTGTCACGACCCTGGAGTTCCTCTCGCCTTTCCTGTGGAGAGCGCCTCCTCTTGAGATGCGACGGGAACGCCGGGAATTCTTTCCCTACGAAACAGGGAAAGGATCCCTCATCTCGAGCTAGGAGGCGGAAACGGGGCTCCCCTGGATGTGTGCAGGACCCACGTGCTTCGTCTCGAGTGGAGTCGTGTATGTCGGGGAACTTCTTGAGTTGCAGCAAGGGTGTGAAGGACCCTTTGGAAGTTCCAGTGGTTAGACGTGATTAGCCTCGAGAAGCCTCAGCCGAAATGGGCCTCATCTCGCCTCGAGGGCAAAACCTCCTGGATTTTCTCGAGTTGCGGCAGGTGCTCTCGACTTACGACGGAGACCTCAGGGACCTGCTCTGGTGGCCTCAGGAAAGGCCAGTCCCCATGCGAGTTCCTCGGGGGCCTCTCGGGATTCCTCTCCCGTCGATGCCGGGGCCTAAGACCTTGTGTGGAGTCGGGGCCGGAACCTGAGGATTCCTCTCCAGTGCTGACATGGATCTTGGGGTACTTCTGGAGTCTCCCCAGGGGAGTCAGTCCTCATCTCGAATGCGGGCATGCACTTGCGCTTTCCTCCAGAGCGGTAGCAGCAGTGTAACGCTTCTGCCGCGTGGATCAAAGGATCTATGTTTTTCCCTCGAGTCTTTCCCACGAGGCTTTCCCACGAGGCTTTCCCACAGGGCTGTCCCACGTGCACACGTGGTGGGAGTCGATCCTCGGCTTGAACGTCAAGGCAGTGCAGGGAAAACAGGTTCCTCTGGAATGGACTGACACATCTGGGTGACTCTTGGAATGGTGGCACGACCCTGGAGTTCCTCTCGCCTTTCCTGTGGAGAGCGCCTCCTCTTGAGATGCGACGGAAACGCCGGGAATTCTTTCCCTACGAAACAGGGAAAGGATCCCTCATCTCGAGCTAGGAGGCGGAAACGGGGCTCCCCTGGATGTGTGCGGGACCCACGTGCTTCCTCTCGAGTGGAGACGGGTATGTCGGGGAACTTCTTGAGTTGAAGCAAGGGTGTGAAGGACCCTTTGGAAGTTCCAGTGGTTAGACGTGATTAGCCTCGAGAAGCCTCAGCGGAAATGGGCCTCATCTCGCCTGGAGGGCAAAACCTCCTGGATTTTCACGAGTTGCCGCAGGTGCTCTCGACTTACGACGGGGACCTCAGGGACCCGCTCTGGTGGCCTCAGGAAAGGCCAGTCCCCATGCGAGTTCCTCGGGGGTGTCTCGGGATTCCTCTCCCGTCGATGCCGGGACCTAAGACCTTGTGTGGAGTCGGGGCCGGAACTTGAGGATTCCTCTCCAGTGCTGACATGGATCTTGGGTTACTTCTGGAGTCTCCCCAGGGGAGTCAGTCCTCGTCTCGAATGCGGGCATGCACTTGCGCTTTCCTCCAGAGCGGTAGCAGCAGTGTCACGCAGTCCGCCTCGTGGATCAAAGGATCTATGGTTTTCCCTCGAGTCTTTCCCACGAGGCTTTCCCACGAGGCTTTCCCACAGGGCTGTCCCACGTGCACACGTGGTGGGAGTCGAACCTCGGCTTGAACGTCAAGGCAGTGCAGGGAAAACAGGTTCCTCTGGAATGGACTGACACATCTGGGGGACTCTTGGAATGGTGGCATGACCCTGGAGTTCCTCTCGCCTTTCCTGTGGAGAGCGCCTCCTCTTGAGATGCGACGGGAACGCCGGGAATTCTTTCCCTACGAAACAGGGAAAGGATCCCTCATCTCGAGCTAGGAGGCGGAAACGGGGCTCCCCTGGATGTGTGCGGGACACCACGTGCTTCCTCTCGAGTGGAGACGGGTATGTCGGGGAACTTCTTGAGTTGCAGCAAGGGTGTGTAGGACCCTTTGGAAGTTCCAGTGGTTAGATGTGATTGGCCTCGAGAAGCCTCAGCGGAAATGGGCCTCATCTCGCCTGGAGGGCAAAAACTCCTGGATTTTCTCAAGTTGCGGCAGGTGCTCTCGACTTACGACGGGGACCTCAGGGACCCGCTCTGGTGGCCTCAGGAAAGGCCAGTCCCCATGCGAGTTCCTCGGGGGCCTCTCGGGATTCCTCTCCCGTCGATGCCGGGGCCTAAGACCTTGTGTGGAGTCGGGGCCGGAACCTGAGGATTCCTCTCCAGTGCTGACATGGATCTTGGGGTACTTCTGGAGTCTCCCCAGGGGAGTCAGTCCTCGTCTCGAATGCGGGCATGCACTTGCGCTTTCCTCAAGAGCGGTAGCAGCAGTGTCACGCAGTCCGCCGCGTGGATCAAAGGATCTATGGTTTTCCCTCGAGTCTTTCCCACGAGGCTTTCCCACGAGGCTTTCCCACAGGGCTGTCCCACGTGCACACGTGGTGGCAGTCGATCCTCGGCTTGAACGTCAAGGCAGTGCAGGGAAAACAGGTTCCTCTGGAATGGACTGACACATCTGGGGGACTCTTGGAATGGTGGCACGACCCTGGAGTTCCTCTCGCCTTTCCTGTGGAGAGCGCCTCCTCTTGAGATGCGACGGGAACGCCGGGAATTCTTTCCCTACGAAACAGGGAAAGGATCCCTCATCTCGAGCTAGGAGGCGGAAACAGGGCTCCCCTGGATGTGTGCGGGACCCCACGTGCTTCCTCTCGAGTGGAGACGGGTATGTCGGGGAACTCCTTGAGTTGCAGCAAGGGTGTGAAGGACCCTTTGGAAGTTCCAGTGGTTAGACGTGATTGGCCTCGAGAAGCCTCAGCGGAAATGGGCCTCATCTCGCCTGGAGGGCAAAACCTCCTGGATTTTCTCGAGTTGCGGCAGGTGCTCTCGACTTACGACGGGGACCTCAGGGACCCGCTCTGGTGGCCTCAGGAAAGGCCAGTCCCCATGCGAGTTCCTCGGGGGCCTCTCGGGATTCCTCTCCCGTCGATGCCGGGGCCTAAGACCTTGTGTGGAGTCGGGGCCGGAAACTGAGGATTCCTCTCCAGTGCTGACATGGATCTTGGGGTACTTCTGGAGTCTCCCCAGGGGAGTCAGTCCTCGTCTCGAATGCGGGCATGCACTTGCGCTTTCCTCCAGAGCGGTAGCAGCAGTGTCACGCAGTCCGCCGCGTGGATCAAAGGATCTATGGTTTTCCCTCGAGTCTTTCCCACGAGGCTTTCCCACGAGGCTTTCCCACAGGGCTGTCCCACGTGCACACGTGGTGGGAGTGGATCCTCGGCTTGAACGTCAAGGCAGTGCAGGGAAAACTGGTTCCTCTGGAATGGACTGACACATCTGGGGGACTCTTGGAATGGTGTCACGACCCTGGAGTTCCTCTCGCCTTTCCTGTGGAGAGCGCCTCCTCTTGAGATGCGACGGGAACGCCGGGAATTCTTTCCCTACGAAACAGGGAAAGGATCCCTCATCTCGAGCTAGGAGGCGGAAACGGGGCTCCCCTGGATGTGTGTGGGACCCACGTGCTTCCTCTCGAGTGGAGACGGGTATGTCGGGGAACTTCTTGAGTTGCAGCAAGGGTGTGAAGGACCCTTTGGAAGTTCCTGTGGTTAGATGTGATTGGCCTCGAGAAGCCTCAGCGGAAATGGGCCTCATCTCGCCTGGAGGGCAAAACCTCCTGGATTTTCTCAAGTTGCGGCAGGTGCTCTCGACTTACGACGGGGACCTCAGGGACCCGCTCTGGTGGCCTCAGGAAAGGCCAGTCCCCATGCGAGTTCCTCGGGGGCCTCTCGGGATTCCTCTCCCGTCGATGCCGGGGCCTAAGACCTTGTGTGGAGTCGGGGCCGGAACCTGAGGATTCCTCTCCAGTGCTGACATGGATCTTGGGGTACTTCTGGAGTCTCCCCAGGGGAGTCAGTCCTCGTCTCCAATGCGGGCATGCACTTGCGCTTTCCTCCAGAGCGGTAGCAGCAGTGTCACGCAGTCCGCCGCGTGGATCAAAGGATCTATGGTTTTCCCTCGAGTCTTTCCCACGAGGCTTTCCCACGAGGCTTTCCCACAGGGCTGTCCCACGTGCACACGTGGTGGGAGTCGATCCTCGGCTTGAACGTCAAGGCAGTGCAGGGAAAACAGGTTCCTCTGGAATGGACTGACACATCTGGGGGACTCTTGGAATGGTGGCACGACCCTGGAGTTCCTCTCGCCTTTCCTGTGGAGAGCGCCTCCTCTTGAGATGCGACGGAAACGCCGGGAATTCTTTCCCTACGAAACAGGGAAAGGATCCCTCATCTCGAGCTAGGAGGCGGAAACGGGGCTCCCCTGGATGTGTGCGGGACCCCACGTGCTTCCTCTCGAGTGGAGACGGGTATGTCGGGGAACTTCTTGAGTTGCAGCAAGGGTGTGAAGGACCCTTTGGAAGTTCCAGTGGTTAGACGTGATTGGCCTCGAGAAGCCTCAGCGGAAATGGGCCTCATCTCGCCTGGAGGGCAAAACCTCCTGGATTTTCTCGAGTTGCGGCAGGTGCTCTCGACTTACGACGGGGACCTCAGGGAACCGCTCTGGTGGCCTCAGGAAAGGCCAGTCCCCATGCGAGTTCCTCGGGGGCCTCTCGGGATTCCTCTCCCGTCGATGCCGGGGCCTAAGACCTTGTGTGGAGTCGGGGCCGGAACCTGAGGATTCCTCTCCAGTGCTGACATGGATCTTGGGGTACTTCTGGAGTCTCCCCAGGGGAGTCAGTCCTCGTCTCGAATGCGGGCATGCACTTGCGCTTTCCTCCAGAGCGGTAGCAGCAGTGTCACGCAGTCCGCCGCGTGGATCAAAGGATCTATGGTTTTCCCTCGAGTCTTTCCCACGAGGCTTTCCCACGAGGCTTTCCCACAGGGCTGTCCCACGTGCACACGTGGTGGGAGTCGATCCTCGGCTTGAACGTCAAGGCAGTGCAGGGAAAACAGGTTCCTCTGGAATGGACTGACACATCTGGGGGACTCTTGGAATGGTGGCATGACCCTGGAGTTCCTCTCACCTTTCCTGTGGAGAGCGCCTCCTCTTGAGATGCGACGGAACGCCGGGAATTCTTTCTCTACGAAACAGGGAAAGGATCCCTCATCTCGAGCTAGGAGGCGGAAACGGGGCTCCCCTGGATGTGTGCGGGACCCCACGTGCTTCCTCTCGAGTGAAGACGGGTATGTCGGGGAACTTCTTGAGTTGCAGCAAGGGTGTGAAGGACCCTTTGGAAGTTCCAGTGGTTAGATGTGATTGTCCTCGAGAAGCCTCAGCGGAAATGGGCCTCATCTCGCCTGGAGGGCAAAACCTCCTGGATTTTCTCAAGTTGCGGCAGGTGCTCTCGACTTACGACGGGGACCTCAGGGACCCGATCTGGTGGCCTCAGGAAAGGCCAGTCCCCATGCGAGTTCCTCGGGGGCCTCTCGGGATTCCTCTCCCGTCGATGCCGGGGCCTAAGACCTTGTGTGGAGTCGGGGCCGGAACCTGAGGATTCCTCTCCAGTGCTGACATGGATCTTGGGGTACTTCTGGAGTCTCCCCAGGGGAGTCAGTCCTCGTCTCGAATGCGGGCATGCACTTGCGCTTTCCTCCAGAGCGGTAGCAGCAGTGTCACGCAGTCCGCCGCGTGGATCAAAGGATCTATGGTTTTCCCTCGAGTATTTCCCACGAGGCTTTCCCACGAGGCTTTCCCACAGGGCTGTCCCACGTGCACACGTGGTGGGAGTCGATCCTCGGCTTGAACGTCAAGGCAGTGCAGGGAAAACAGGTTCCTCTGGAATGGACTGACACATCTGGGGGACTCTTGGAATGGTGGCACGACCCTGGAGTTCCTCTCGCCTTTCCTGTGGAGAGCGCCTCCTCTTGAGATGCGACGGGAACGCCGGGAATTCTTTCCCTACGAAACAGGGAAAGGATCCCTCATCTCGAGCTAGGAGGCGGAAACGGGGCTCCCCTGGATGTGTGCGGGACCCCACGTGCTTCCTCTCGAGTGGAGACGGGTATGTCGGGGAACTTCTTGAGTTGCAGCAAGGGTGTGAAGGACCCTTTGGAAGTTCCAGTGGTTAGACGTGATTGGCCTCGAGAAGCCTCAGCGGAAATGGGCCTCATCTCGCCTGGAGGGCAAAACCTCCTGGATTTTCTCGAGTTGCGGCAGGTGCTCTCGACTTACGACGGGGACCTCAGGGAACCGCTCTGGTGGCCTCAGGAAAGGCCAGTCCCCATGCGAGTTCCTCGGGGGCCTCTCGGGATTCCTCTCCCGTCGATGCCGGGGCCTAAGACCTTGTGTGGAGTCGGGGCCGGAACCTGAGGATTCCTCTCCAGTGCTGACATGGATCTTGGGGTACTTCTGGAGTCTCCCCAGGGGAGTCAGTCCTCGTCTCGAATGCGGGCATGCACTTGCGCTTTCCTCCAGAGCGGTAGCAGCAGTGTCACGCAGTCCGCCGCGTGGATAAAAGGATCTATGGTTTTCCCTCGAGTCTTTCCCACGAGGCTTTCCCACGAGGCTTTCCCACAGGGCTGTCCCACGTGCACACGTGGTGGGAGTGGATCCTCGGCTTGAACGTCAAGGCAGTGCAGGGAAAACTGGTTCCTCTGGAATGGACTGACACATCTGGGGGACTCTTGGAATGGTGTCACGACCCTGGAGTTCCTCTCGCCTTTCCTGTGGAGAGCGCCTCCTCTTGAGATGCGACGGGAACGCCGGGAATTCTTTCCCTACGAAACAGGGAAAGGATCCCTCATCTCGAGCTAGGAGGCGGAAACGGGGCTCCCCTGGATGTGTGCGGGACCCACGTGCTTCCTCTCGAGTGGAGACGGGTATGTCGGGGAACTTCTTGAGTTGCAGCAAGGGTGTGAAGGACCCTTTGGAAGTTCCAGTGGTTAGATGTGATTGGCCTCGAGAAGCCTCAGCGGAAATGGGCCTCATCTCGCCTGGAGGGCAAAACCTCCTGGATTTTCTCAAGTTGCGGCAGGTGCTCTCGACTTACGACGGGGACCTCAGGGACCCGCTCTGGTGGCCTCAGGAAAGGCCAGTCCCCATGCGAGTTCCTCGGGGGCCTCTCGGGATTCCTCTCCCGTCGATGCCGGGGCCTAAGACCTTGTGTGGAGTCGGGGCCGGAACCTGAGGATTCCTCTCCAGTGCTGACATGGATCTTGGGGTACTTCTGGAGTCTCCCCAGGGGAGTCAGTCCTCGTCTCGAATGCGGGCATGCACTTGCTCTTTCCTCCAGAGCGGTAGCAGCAGTGTCACGCAGTCCGCCGCGTGGATCAAAGGATCTATGGTTTTCCCTCGAGTCTTTCCCACGAGGCTTTCCCACGAGGCTTTCCCACAGGGCTGTCCCACGTGCACACGTGGTGGGAGTCGATCCTCGGCTTGAACGTCAAGGCAGTGAAGGGAAAACAGGTTCCTCTGGAATGGACTGACACATCTGGGGGACTCTTGGAATGGTGGCACGACCCTGGAGTTCCTCTCGCCTTTCCTGTGGAGAGCGCCTCCTCTTGAGATGCGACGGGAACGCCGGGAATTCTTTCCCTACGAAACAGGGAAAGGATCCCTCATCTCGAGCTAGGAGGCGGAAACGGGGCTCCCCTGGATGTGTGCGGGACCCCACGTGCTTCCTCTCGAGTTGAGACGGGTATGTCGGGGAACTTCTTGAGTTGCAGCAAGGGTGTGAAGGACCCTTTGGAAGTTCCAGTGGTTAGACGTGATTGGCCTCGAGAAGCCTCAGCGGAAATGGGCCTCATCTCGCCTGGAGGGCAAAACCTCCTGGATTTTCTCGAGTTGCGGCAGGTGCTCTCGACTTACGACGGGGACCTCAGGGAACCGCTCTGGTGGCCTCAGGAAAGGCCAGTCCCCATGCGAGTTCCTCGGGGGCCTCTCGGGATTCCTCTCCCGTCGATGCCGGGGCCTAAGACCTTGTGTGGAGTCGGGGCCGGAACCTGAGGATTCCTCTCCAGTGCTGACATGGATCTTGGGGTACTTCTGGAGTCTCCCCAGGGGAGTCAGTCCTCGTCTCGAATGCGGGCATGCACTTGCGCTTTCCTCCAGAGCGGTAGCAGCAGTGTCACGCAGTCCGCCGCGTGGATCAAAGGATCTATGGTTTTCCCTCGAGTCTTTCCCACGAGGCTTTCCCACGAGGCTTTCCCACAGGGCTGTCCCACGTGCACACGTGGTGGGAGTCGATCCTCGGCTTGAACGTCAAGGCAGTGCAGGGAAAACAGGTTCCTCTGGAATGGACTGACACATCTGGGGGACTCTTGGAATGGTGGCACGACCCTGGAGTTCCTCTCACCTTTCCTGTGGAGAGCGCCTCCTCTTGAGATGCGACGGGAACGCCGGGAATTCTTTCTCTACGAAACAGGGAAAGGATCCCTCATCTCGAGCTAGGAGGCGGAAACGGGGCTCCCCTGGATGTGTGCGGGACCCCACGTGCTTCCTCTCGAGTGGAGACGGGTATGTCGGGGAACTTCTTGAGTTGCAGCAAGGGTGTGAAGGACCCTTTGGAAGTTCCAGTGGTTAGATGTGATTGGCCTCGAGAAGCCTCAGCGGAAATGGGCCTCATCTCGCCTGGAGGGCAAAACCTCCTGGATTTTCTCAAGTTGCGGCAGGTGCTCTCGACTTACGACGGGGACCTCAGGGACCCGCTCTGGTGGCCTCAGGAAAGGCCAGTCCCCATGCGAGTTCCTCGGGGGCCTCTCGGGATTCCTCTCCCGTCGATGCCGGGGCCTAAGACCTTGTGTGGAGTCGGGGCCGGAACCTGAGGATTCCTCTCCAGTGCTGACATGGATCTTGGGGTACTTCTGGAGTCTCCCCAGGGGAGTCAGTCCTCGTCTCGAATGCGGGCATGCACTTGCGCTTTCCTCCAGAGCGGTAGCAGCAGTGTCACGCAGTCCGCCGCGTGGATCAAAGGATCTATGGTTTTCCCTGGAGTCTTTCCCACGAGGCTTTCCCACGAGGCTTTCCCACAGGGCTGTCCCACGTGCACAGGTGGTGGGAGTCGATCCTCGGCTTGAACGTCAAGGCAGTGCAGGGAAAACAGGTTCCTCTGGAATGGACTGACACATCTGGGGGACTCTTGGAATGGTGGCACGACCCTGGAGTTCCTCTCGCCTTTCCTGTGGAGAGCGCCTCCTCTTGAGATGCGACGGGAACGCCGGGAATTCTTTCCCTACGAAACAGGGAAAGGATCCCTCATCTCGAGCTAGGAGGCGGAAACGGGGCTCCCCTGGATGTGTGCGGGACCCCACGTGCTTCCTCTCGAGTGGAGACGGGTATGTCGGGGAACTTCTTGAGTTGCAGCAAGGGTGTGAAGGACCCTTTGGAAGTTCCAGTGGTTAGACGTGATTGGCCTCGAGAACCCTCAGCGGAAATGGGCCTCATCTCGCCTGGAGGGCAAAACCCCCTGGATTTTCTCGAGTTGCGGCAGGTGCTCTCGACTTACGACGGGGACCTCAGGGACCCGCTCTGGTGGCCTCAGGAAAGGCCAGTCCCCATGCGAGTTCCTCGGGGGCCTCTCGGGATTCCTCTCCCGTCGATGCCGGGGCCTAAGACCTTGTGTGGAGTTGGGGCCGGAACCTGAGGATTCCTCTCCAGTGCTGACATGGATCTTGGGGTACTTCTGGAGTCTCCCCAGGGGAGTCAGTCCTCGTCTCGAATGCGGGCATGCACTTGCGCTTTCCTCCAGAGCGGTAGCAGCAGTGTCACGGAATCCGCCGCGTGGATCAAAGGATCTATGGTTTTCCCTCGAGTCTTTCCCACGAGGCTTTCCCACGAGGCTTTCCACAGGGCTGTCCCACGTGCACACGTGGTGGGAGTCAATCCTCGGCTTGAACGTCAAGGCAGTGCAGGGAAAACAGGTTCCTCTGGAATGGACTGACACATCTGGGGGACTCTTGGAATGGTGGCACGACCCTGGGGTTCCTCTCGCCTTTCCTGTGGAGAGCGCCTCCTCTTGAGATGCGACGGGAACGCCGGGAATTCTTTCCCTACGAAACAGGGAAAGGATCCCTCATCTCGAGCTAGGAGGCGGAAACGGGGCTCCCCTGGATGTGTGCGGGACCCCACGTGCTTCCTCTCGAGTGGAGACGGGTATGTCGGGGAACTTCTTGAGTTGCAGCAAGGGTGTGAAGGACCCTTTGGAAGTTCCAGTGGTTAGACGTGATTGGCCTCGAGAAGCCTCAGCGGAAATGGGCCTCATCTCGCCTGGAGGGCAAAACCTCCTGGATTTTCTCGAGTTGCGGCAGGTGCTCTCGACTTACGACGGGGACCTCAGGGACCCGCTCTGGTGGCCTCAGGAAAGGCCAGTCCCCATGCGAGTTCCTCGGGGGCCTCTCGGGATTCCTCTCCCGTCGATGCCGGGGCCTAAGACCTTGTGTGGAGTCGGGGCCGGAACCTGAGGATTCCTCTCCAGTGCTGACATGGATCTTGGGGTACTTCTGGAGTCTCCCCAGGGGAGTCAGTCCTCGTCTCGAATGCGGGCATGCACTTGCTCTTTCCTCCAGAGCGGTAGCAGCAGTGTCACGCAGTCCGCCGCGTGGATCAAAGGATCTATGGTTTTCCCTCGAGTCTTTCCCACGAGGCTTTCCCACGAGGCTTTCCCACAGGGCTGTCCCACGTGCACACGTGGTGGGAGTCGATCCTCGGCTTGAACGTCAAGGCAGTGCAGGGAAAACAGGTTCCTCTGGAATGGACTGACACATCTGGGGGACTCTTGGAATGGTGGCACGACCCTGGAGTTCCTCTCGCCTTTCCTGTGGAGAGCGCCTCCTCTTGAGATGCGACGGGAACGCCGGGAATTCTTTCCCTACGAAACAGGGAAAGGATCCCTCATCTCGAGCTAGGAGGCGGAAACGGGGCTCCCCTGGATGTGTGCGGGACCCCACGTGCTTCCTCTCGAGTGGAGACGGGTATGTCGGGGAACTTCTTGAGTTGCAGCAAGGGTGTGAAGGACCCTTTGGAAGTTCCAGTGGTTAGACGTGATTGGCCTCGAGAAGCCTCAGCGGAAATGGGCCTCATCTCGCCTGGAGGGCAAAACCTCCTGGATTTTCTCGAGTTGCGGCAGGTGCTCTCGACTTACGACGGGGACCTCAGGGAACCGCTCTGGTGGCCTCAGGAAAGGCCAGTCCCCATGCGAGTTCCTCGGGGGCCTCTCGGGATTCCTCTCCCGTCGATGCCGGGGCCTAAGACCTTGTGTGGAGTCGGGGCCGGAACCTGAGGATTCCTCTCCAGTGCTGACATGGATCTTGGGGTACTTCTGGAGTCTCCCCAGGGGAGTCAGTCCTCGTCTCGAATGCGGGCATGCACTTGCGCTTTCCTCCAGAGCGGTAGCAGCAGTGTCACGCAGTCCGCCGCGTGGATCAAAGGATCTATGGTTTTCCCTCGAGTCTTTCCCACGAGGCTTTCCCACGAGGCTTTCCCACAGGGCTGTCCCACGTGCACACGTGGTGGGAGTCGATCCTCGGCTTGAACGTCAAGGCAGTGCAGGGAAAACAGGTTCCTCTGGAATGGACTGACACATCTGGGGGACTCTTGGAATGGTGGCACGACCCTGGAGTTCCTCTCGACTTTCCTGTGGAGAGCGCCTCCTCTTGAGATGCGACGGGAACGCCGGGAATTCTTTCTCTACGAAACAGGGAAAGGATCCCTCATCTCGAGCTAGGAGGCGGAAACGGGGCTCCCCTGGATGTGTGCGGGACCCCACGTGCTTCCTCTCGAGTGGAGACGGGTATGTCGGGGAACTTCTTGAGTTGCAGCAAGGGTGTGAAGGACCCTTTGGAAGTTCCAGTGGTTAGATGTGATTGGCCTCGAGAAGCCTCAGCGGAAATGGGCCTCATCTCGCCTGGAGGGCAAAACCTCCTGGATTTTCTCAAGTTGCGGCAGGTGCTCTCGACTTACGACGGGGACCTCAGGGACCCGCTCTGGTGGCCTCAGGAAAGGCCAGTCCCCATGCGAGTTCCTCGGGGGCCTCTCGGGATTCCTCTCCCGTCGATGCCGGGGCCTAAGACCTTGTGTGGAGTCGGGGCCGGAACCTGAGGATTCCTCTCCAGTGCTGACATGGATCTTGGGGTACTTCTGGAGTCTCCCCAGGGGAGTCAGTCCTCGTCTCGAATGCGGGCATGCACTTGCGCTTTCCTCCAGAGCGGTAGCAGCAGTGTCACGCAGTCCGCCGCGTGGATCAAAGGATCTATGGTTTTCCCTCGAGTCTTTCCCACGAGGCTTTCCCACGAGGCTTTCCCACAGGGCTGTCCCACGTGCACACGTGGTGGGAGTCGATCCTCGGCTTGAACGTCAAGGCAGTGCAGGGAAAACAGGTTCCTCTGGAATGGACTGACACATCTGGGGGACTCTTGGAATGGTGGCACGACCCTGGAGTTCCTCTCGCCTTTCCTGTGGAGAGCGCCTCCTCTTGAGATGCGACGGGAACGCCGGGAATTCTTTCCCTACGAAACAGGGAAAGGATCCCTCATCTCGAGCTAGGAGGCGGAAACGGGGCTCCCCTGGATGTGTGCGGGACCCCACGTGCTTCCTCTCGAGTGGAGACGGGTATGTCGGGGAACTTCTTGAGTTGCAGCAAGGGTGTGAAGGACCCTTTGGAAGTTCCAGTGGTTAGACGTGATTGGCCTCGAGAAGCCTCAGCGGAAATGGGCCTCATCTCGCCTGGAGGGCAAAACCTCCTGGATTTTCTCGAGTTGCGGCAGGTGCTCTCGACTTACGACGGGGACCTCAGGGAACCGCTCTGGTGGCCTCAGGAAAGGCCAGTCCCCATGCGAGTTCCTCGGGGGCCTCTCGGGATTCCTCTCCCGTCGATGCCGGGGCCTAAGACCTTGTGTGGAGTCGGGGCCGGAAACTGAGGATTCCTCTCCAGTGCTGACATGGATCTTGGGGTACTTCTGGAGTCTCCCCAGGGGAGTCAGTCCTCGTCTCGAATGCGGGCATGCACTTGCGCTTTCCTCCAGAGCGGTAGCAGCAGTGTCACGCAGTCCGCCGCGTGGATCAAAGGATCTATGGTTTTCCCTCGAGTCTTTCCCACGAGGCTTTCCCACGAGGCTTTCCCACAGGGCTGTCCCACGTGCACACGTGGTGGGAGTGGATCCTCGGCTTGAACGTCAAGGCAGTGCAGGGAAAACTGGTTCCTCTGGAATGGACTGACACATCTGGGGGACTCTTGGAATGGTGTCACGACCCTGGAGTTCCTCTCCCCTTTCCTGTGGAGAGCGCCTCCTCTTGAGATGCGACGGGAACGCCGGGAATTCTTTCCCTACGAAACAGGGAAAGGATCCCTCATCTCGAGCTAGGAGGCGGAAACGGGGCTCCCCTGGATGTGTGCGGGACCCACGTGCTTCCTCTCGAGTGGAGACGGGTATGTCGGGGAACTTCTTGAGTTGCAGCAAGGGTGTGAAGGACCCTTTGGAAGTTCCAGTGGTTAGATGTGATTGGCCTCGAGAAGCCTCAGCGGAAATGGGCCTCATCTCGCCTGGAGGGCAAAACCTCCTGGATTTTCTCAAGTTGCGGCAGGTGCTCTCGACTTACGACGGGGACCTCAGGGACCCGCTCTGGTGGCCTCAGGAAAGGCCAGTCCCCATGCGAGTTCCTCGGGGGCCTCTCGGGATTCCTCTCCCGTCGATGCCGGGGCCTAAGACCTTGTGTGGAGTCGGGGCCGGAACCTGAGGATTCCTCTCCAGTGCTGACATGGATCTTGGGGTACTTCTGGAGTCTCCCCAGGGGAGTCAGTCCTCGTCTCGAATGCGGGCATGCACTTGCGCTTTCCTCCAGAGCGGTAGCAGCAGTGTCACGCAGTCCGCCGCGTGGATCAAAGGATCTATGGTTTTCCCTCGAGTCTTTCCCACGAGGCTTTCCCACGAGGCTTTCCCACAGGGCTGTCCCACGTGCACACGTGGTGGGAGTCGATCCTCGGCTTGAACGTCAAGGCAGTGCAGGGAAAACAGGTTCCTCTGGAATGGACTGACACATCTGGGGGACTCTTGGAATGGTGGCATGACCCTGGAGTTCCTCTCATCTTTCCTGTGGAGAGCGCCTCCTCTTGAGATGCGACGGGAACGCCGGGAATTCTTTCTCTACGAAACAGGGAAAGGATCCCTCATCTCGAGCTAGGAGGCGGAAACGGGGCTCCCCTGGATGTGTGCGGGACCCCACGTGCTTCCTCTCGAGTGGAGACGGGTATGTCGGGGAACTTCTTGAGTTGCAGCAAGGGTGTGAAGGACCCTTTGGAAGTTCCAGTGGTTAGATGTGATTGGCCTCGAGAAGCCTCAGCGGAAATGGGCCTCATCTCGCCTGGAGGGCAAAACCTCCTGGATTTTCTCGAGTTGCGGCAGGTGTTCTCGACTTACGACGGGGACCTCAGGGACCCGCTCTGGTGGCCTCAGGAAAGGCCAGTCCCCATGCGAGTTCCTCGGGGGCCTCTCGGGATTCCTCTCCCGTCGATGCCGGGGCCTAAGACCTTGTGTGGAGTCGGGGCCGGAACCTGAGGATTCCTCTCCAGTGCTGACATGGATCTTGGGGTACTTCTGGAGTCTCCCCAGGGGAGTCAGTCCTCTTCTCGAATGCGGGCATGCACTTGCGCTTTCCTCCAGAGCGGTAGCAGCAGTGTCACGCAGTCCGCCGCGTGGATCAAAGGATCTATGGTTTTCCCTCGAGTCTTTCCCACGAGGCTTTCCCACGAGGCTTTCCCACAGGGCTGTCCCACGTGCACACGTGGTGGGAGTCGATCCTCGGCTTGAACGTCAAGGCAGTGCAGGGAAAACAGGTTCCTCTGGAATGGACTGACACATCTGGGGGACTCTTGGAATGGTGGCACGACCCTGGAGTTCCTCTCGCCTTTCCTGTGGAGAGCGCCTCCTCTTGAGATGCGACGGGAACGCCGGGAATTCTTTCCCTACGAAACAGGGAAAGGATCCCTCATCTCGAGCTAGGAGGCGGAAACGGGGCTCCCCTGGATGTGTGCGGGACCCCACGTGCTTCCTCTCGAGTGGAGACGGGTATGTCGGGGAACTTCTTGAGTTGCAGCAAGGGTGTGAAGGACCCTTTGGAAGTTCCAGTGGTTAGACGTGATTGGCCTCGAGAACCCTCAGCGGAAATGGGCCTCATCTCGCCTGGAGGGCAAAACCTCCTGGATTTTCTCGAGTTGCGGCAGGTGCTCTCGACTTACGACGGGGACCTCAGGGACCCGCTCTGGTGGCCTCAGGAAAGGCCAGTCCCCATGCGAGTTCCTCGGGGGCCTCTCGGGATTCCTCTCCCGTCGATGCCGGGGCCTAAGACCTTGTGTGGAGTTGGGGCCGGAACCTGAGGATTCCTCTCCAGTGCTGACATGGATCTTGGGGTACTTCTGGAGTCTCCCCAGGGGAGTCAGTCCTCGTCTCGAATGCGGGCATGCACTTGCGCTTTCCTCCAGAGCGGTAGCAGCAGTGTCACGGAGTCCGCCGCGTGGATCAAAGGATCTATGGTTTTCCCTCGAGTCTTTCCCACGAGGCTTTCCCACGAGGCTTTCCACAGGGCTGTCCCACGTGCACACGTGGTGGGAGTCAATCCTCGGCTTGAACGTCAAGGCAGTGCAGGGAAAACAGGTTCCTCTGGAATGGACTGACACATCTGGGGGACTCTTGGAATGGTGGCACGACCCTGGGGTTCCTCTCGCCTTTCCTGTGGAGAGCGCCTCCTCTTGAGATGCGACGGGAACGCCGGGAATTCTTTCCCTACGAAACAGGGAAAGGATCCCTCATCTCGAGCTAGGAGGCGGAAACGGGGCTCCCCTGGATGTGTGCGGGACCCCACGTGCTTCCTCTCGAGTGGAGACGGGTATGTCGGGGAACTTCTTGAGTTGCAGCAAGGGTGTGAAGGACCCTTTGGAAGTTCCAGTGGTTAGACGTGATTGGCCTCGAGAAGCCTCAGCGGAAATGGGCCTCATCTCGCCTGGAGGGCAAAACCTCCTGGATTTTCTCGAGTTGCGGCAGGTGCTCTCGACTTACGACGGGGACCTCAGGGACCCGCTCTGGTGGCCTCAGGAAAGGCCAGTCCCCATGCGAGTTCCTCGGGGGCCTCTCGGGATTCCTCTCCCGTCGATGCCGGGGCCTAAGACCTTGTGTGGAGTCGGGGCCGGAACCTGAGGATTCCTCTCCAGTGCTGACATGGATCTTGGGGTACTTCTGGAGTCTCCCCAGGGGAGTCAGTCCTCTTCTCGAATGCGGGCATGCACTTGCGCTTTCCTCCAGAGCGGTAGCAGCAGTGTCACGCAGTCCGCCGCGTGGATCAAAGGATCTATGGTTTTCCCTCGAGTCTTTCCCACGAGGCTTTCCCACGAGGCTTTCCCACAGGGCTGTCCCACGTGCACACGTGGTGGGAGTCGATCCTCGGCTTGAACGTCAAGGCAGTGCAGGGAAAACAGGTTCCTCTGGAATGGACTGACACATCTGGGGGACTCTTGGAATGGTGGCACGACCCTGGAGTTCCTCTCGCCTTTCCTGTTGAGAGCGCCTCCTCTTGAGATGCGACGGGAACGCCGGGAATTCTTTCCCTACGAAACAGGGAAAGGATCCCTCATCTCGAGCTAGGAGGCGGAAACGGGGCTCCCCTGGATGTGTGCGGGACCCCACGTGCTTCCTCTCGAGTGGAGACGGGTATGTCGGGGAACTTCTTGAGTTGCAGCAAGGGTGTGAAGGACCCTTTGGAAGTTCCAGTGGTTAGACGTGATTGGCCTCGAGAACCCTCAGCGGAAATGGGCCTCATCTCGCCTGGAGGGCAAAACCTCCTGGATTTTCTCGAGTTGCGGCAGGTGCTCTCGACTTACGATGGGGACCTCAGGGACCCGCTCTGGTGGCCACAGGAAAGGCCAGTCCCCATGCGAGTTCCTCGGGGGCCTCTCGGGATTCCTCTCCCGTCGATGCCGGGGCCTAAGACCTTGTGTGGAGTCGGGGCCGGAACCTGAGGATTCCTCTCCAGTGCTGACATGGATCTTGGGGTACTTCTGGAGTCTCCCCAGGGGAGTCAGTCCTCTTCTCGAATGCGGGCATGCACTTGCGCTTTCCTCCAGAGCGGTAGCAGCAGTGTCACGCAGTCCGCCGCGTGGATCAAAGGATCTATGGTTTTCCCTCGAGTCTTTCCCACGAGGCTTTCCCACGAGGCTTTCCCACAGGGCTGTCCCACGTGCACACGTGGTGGGAGTCGATCCTCGGCTTGAACGTCAAGGCAGTGCAGGGAAAACAGGTTCCTCTGGAATGGACTGACACATCTGGGGGACTCTTGGAATGGTGGCACGACCCTGGAGTTCCTCTCGCCTTTCCTGTGGAGAGCGCCTCCTCTTGAGATGCGACGGGAACGCCGGGAATTCTTTCCCTACGAAACAGGGAAAGGATCCCTCATCTCGAGCTAGGAGGCGGAAACGGGGCTCCCCTGGATGTGTGCGGGACCCCACGTGCTTCCTCTCGAGTGGAGACGGGTATGTCGGGGAACTTCTTGAGTTGCAGCAAGGGTGTGAAGGACCCTTTGGAAGTTCCAGTGGTTAGACGTGATTGGCCTCGAGAAGCCTCAGCGGAAATGGGCCTCATCTCGCCTGGAGGGCAAAACCTCCTGGATTTTCTCGAGTTGCGGCAGGTGCTCTCGACTTACGACGGGGACCTCAGGGACCCGCTCTGGTGGCCTCAGGAAAGGCCAGTCCCCATGCGAGTTCCTCGGGGGCCTCTCGGGATTCCTCTCCCGTCGATGCCGGGGCCTAAGACCTTGTGTGGAGTCGGGGCCGGAACCTGAGGATTCCTCTCCAGTGCTGACATGGATCTTGGGGTACTTCTGGAGTCTCCCCAGGGGAGTCAGTCCTCGTCTCGAATGCGGGCATGCACTTGCGCTTTCCTCCAGAGCGGTAGCAGCAGTGTCACGCAGTCCTCCTCGTGGATCAAAGGATCTATGGTTTTCCCTCGAGTCTTTCCCACGAGGCTTTCCCACGAGGCTTTCCCAGAGGGCTGTCCCACGTGCACACGTGGTGGGAGTCGATCCTCGGCTTGAACGTCAAGGCAGTGCAGGGAAAACAGGTTCCTCTGGAATGGACTGACACATCTGGGGGACTCTTGGAATGGTGTCACGACCCTGGAGTTCCTCTCGCCTTTCCTGTGGAGAGCGCCTCCTCTTGACATTCGACGGGAACGCCGGGAATTCTTTCCCTACGAAACAGGGAAAGGATCCCTCACCTCGAGCTAGGGGGCGGAAACGGAGCTCCCCTGGATGTGTGCGGGACCCCACGTGCTTCCTCTCGAGTGGAGACGGTATGTCGGGGAAATTCTTGAGTTGCAGCAATGGTGTGAAGGACCCTTTCGAAGTTCCAGTGGTTAGATGTGATTGGCCTCGAGAAGCCTCAGCGGAGATGGGCCTCCTCTCGCCTGGAGGTCAAAACCTCCTGGATTCTCTCGAGTTGCGGCAGGTGCTCTCGACTTACGACGGGGACCTCAGGTAACCGCTCTGGTGGCCTCAGGAAAGGCCAGTCCCCATGCGAGTTCCACGGGGGCCTCTCGGGATTCCTCTCCCTTCGATGCCGGGGCCTAAGACCTTGAGTGGAGTCGGGGCCGGAACCTGAGGATTCCTCTCCAGTGCTGACATGGATCTTGGGATACTTCTGGAGTCTCCCCAGGGGAGTCAGTCCTCGTCTCGAATGCAGGCATGCACTTGCGCTTTCCTCCACAGCGGAAGCAGCAGTGTCACGCAGTCCGCCGCGTGGATCAAAGGATCTATGGTTTTCCCTCGAGTCTTTCCCACGAGGCTTTCCCACGAGGCTTTCCCACAGGGCTGTCCCACGTGCACACGTGGTGGGAGTCGATCCTCGGCTTGAACGTCAAGGCAGTGCAGGGAAAACAGGTTCCTCTGGAATGGACTGACACATCTGGGGGACTCTTGGAATGGTGGCACGACCCTGGAGTTCCTCTTGCCTTTCCTGTGGAGAGCGCCTCCTCTTGAGATGCGACGGGAACGCCGGGAATTCTTTCCCTACGAAACAGGGAAAGGATCCCTCATCTCGAGCTAGGAGGCGGAAACGGGGCTCCCCTGGATGTGTGCGGGACCCCACGTGCTTCCTCTCGAGTGGAGACGGGTATGTCGGGGAACTTCTTGAGTTGCAGCAAGGGTGTGAAGGACCCTTTGGAAGTTCCAGTGGTTAGACGTGATTGGCCTCGAGAAGCCTCAGCGGAAATGGGCCTCATCTCGCCTGGAGGGCAAAACCTCCTGGATTTTCTCGAGTTGCGGCAGGTGCTCTCGACTTACGACGGGGACCTCAGGGACCCGCTCTGGTGGCCTCAGGAAAGGCCAGTCCCCATGCGAGTTCCTCGGGGGCCTCTCGGGATTCCTCTCCCGTCGATGCCGGGGCCTAAGACCTTGTGTGGAGTCGGGGCCGGAACCTGAGGATTCCTCTCCAGTGCTGACATGGATCTTGGGGTACTTCTGGAGTCTCCCCAGGGGAGTCAGTCCTCGTCTCGAATGCGGGCATGCCCTTGCGCTTTCCTCCAGAGCGGTAGCAGCAGTGTCACGCAGTCCGCCGCGTGGATCAAAGGATCTATGGTTTTCCCTCGAGTCTTTCCCACGAGGCTTTCCCACAGGGCTGTCCCACGTGCACACGTGGTGGGAGTCGATCCTCGGCTTGAACGTCAAGGCAGTGCAGGGAAAACAGGTTCCTCTGGAATGGACTGACACATCTGGGGGACTCTTGGAATGGTGGCACGACCCTGGAGTTCCTCTCGCCTTTCCTGTGGAGAGCGCCTCCTCTTGAGATGCGACGGGAACGCCGGGAATTCTTTCCCTACGAAACAGGGAAAGGATCCCTCATCTCGAGCTAGGAGGCGGAAACGGGGCTCCCCTGGATGTGTGCGGGACCCCACGTGCTTCCTCTCGAGTGGAGACGGGTATGTCGGGGAACTTCTTGAGTTGCAGCAATGGTGTGAAGGACCCTTTGGAAGTTCCAGTGGTTAGATGTGATTGGCCTCGAGAAGCCTCAGCGGAAATGGGCCTCATCTCGCCTGGAGGGCAAAACCTCCTGGATTTTCTCGAGTTGCGGCAGGTGCTCTCGACTTACGACGGGGACCTCAGGGACCCGCTCTGGTGGCCTCAGGAAAGGCCAGTCCCCATGCGAGTTCCTCGGGGGCGTCTCGGGATTCCTCTCCCGTCGATGCCGGGGCCTAAGACCTTGTGTGGAGTCGGGGCCGGAACCTGAGGATTCCTCTACAGTGCTGACATGGATCTTGGGGTACTTCTGGAGTCTCCCCAGGGGAGTCAGTCCTCGTCTCGAATGCGGGCATGCACTTGCGCTTTCCTCCAGAGCGGTAGCAGCAGTGTCACGCAGTCCGCCCCGTGGATCAAAGGATCTATGGTTTTCCCTCGAGTCTTTCCCACGAGGCTTTCCCACGAGGCTTTCCCACAGGGCTGTCCCACGTGCACACGTGGTGGGAGTCGATCCTCGGCTTGAACGTCAAGGCAGTGCAGGGAAAACAGGTTCCTCTGGAATGGACTGACACATCTGGGGGACTCTGGGAATGGTGTCACGACCCTGGAGTTCCTCTCGCCTTTCCTGTGGAGAGCGCCTCCTCTTGAGATGCGACGGGAACGCCGGGAATTCTTTCCCTACGAAACAGGGAAAGGATCCCTCATCTCGAGCTAGGAGGCGGAAACGGGGCTCCCCTGGATGTGTGCGGGACCCCACGTGCTTCCTCTCGAGTGGAGACGGGTATGTCGGGGAACTTCTTGAGTTGCAGCAAGGGTGTGAAGGACCCTTTGGAAGTTCCAGTGGTTAGACGTGATTGGGCTCGAGAAGCCTCAGCGGAAATGGGCCTCATCTCGCCTGGAGGGCAAAACCTCCTGGATTTTCTCGAGTTGCGGCAGGTGCTCTCGACTTACGACGGGGACCTCAGGGACCCGCTCTGGTGGCCTCAGGAAAGGCCAGTCCCCATGCGAGTTCCTCGGGGGCCTCTCGGGGTTCCTCTCCCGTCGATGCCGGGGCCTAAGACCTTGTGTGGAGTCGGGGCCGGAACCTGAGGATTCCTCTCCAGTGCTGACATGGATCTTGGGGTACTTCTGGAGTCTCCCCAGGGGAGTCAGTCCTCGTCTCGAATGCGGGCATGCACTTGCGCTTTCCTCCAGAGCGGTAGCAGCAGTGTCACGCAGTCCGCCGCGTGGATCAAAGGATCTATGGTTTTCCCTCGAGTCTTTCCCACGAGGCTTTCCCACGAGGCTTTCCCACAGGGCTGTCCCACGTGCACACGTGGTGGGAGTGGATCCTCGGCTTGAACGTCAAGGCAGTTCAGGGAAAACTGGTTCCTCTGGAATGGACTGACACATCTGGGGGACTCTTGGAATGGTGTCACGACCCTGGAGTTCCTCTCGCCTTTCCTGTGTAGAGCGCCTCCTCTTGAGATGCGACGGGAACGCCGGGAATTCTTTCCCTACGAAACAGGGAAAGAATCCCTCATCTCGAGCTAGGAGGCGGAAACGGGGCTCCCCTGGATGTGTGCGGGACCCCACGTGCTTCCTCTCGAGTGGAGACGGGTATGTCGGGGAACTTCTTGAGTTGCAGCAAGGGTGTGAAGGACCCTTTGGAAGTTCCAGTGGTTAGACGTGATTGGCCTCGAGAAGCCTCAGCGGAAATGGGCCTCATCTCGCCTGGAGGGCAAAACCTCCTGGATTTTCTCGAGTTGCGGCAGGTGCTCTCGACTTACGACGGGGACCTCAGGGAACCGCTCTGGTGGCCTCAGGAAAGGCCAGTCCCCATGCGAGTTCCTCGGGGGCCTCTCGGGATTCCTCTCCCGTCGATGCCGGGGCCTAAGACCTTGTGTGGAGTCGGGGCCGGAACCTGAGGATTCCTCTCCAGTGCTGACATGGATCTTGGGGTACTTCTGGAGTCTCCCCAGGGGAGTCAGTCCTCGTCTCGAATGCGGGCATGCACTTGAGCTTTCCTCCAGAGCGGTAGCAGCAGTGTCACGCAGTCCGCCACGTGGATCAAAGGATCTATGGTTTTCCCTCGAGTCTTTCCCACGAGGCTTTCCCACGATGCTTTCCCACAGGGCTGTCCCACGTGCACACGTGGTGGGAGTGGATCCTCGGCTTGAACGTCAAGGCAGTGCAGGGAAAACAGGTTCCTCTGGAATGGACTGACACATCTGGGGGACTCTTGGAATGGTGGCATGACCCTGGAGTTCCTCTCATCTTTCCTGTGGAGAGCGCCTCCTCTTGAGATGCGACGGGAACGCTGGGAATTCTTTCCCTACGAAACAGGGAAAGGATCCCTCATCTCGAGCTAGGAGGCGGAAACGGGGCTCCCCTGGATGTGTGCGGGACCCCACGTGCTTCCTCTCGAGTGGAGACGGGTATGTCGGGGAACTTCTTGAGTTGCAGCAAGGGTGTGAAGGACCCTTTGGAAGTTCCAGTGGTTAGATGTGATTGGCCTCGAGAAGCCTCAGCGGAAATGGGCCTCATCTCGCCTGGAGGGCAAAACCTCCTGGATTTTCTCGAGTTGCGGCAGGTGCTCTCGACTTACGACGGGGACCTCAGGGAACCGCTCTGGTGGCCTCAGGAAAGGCCAGTCCCCATGCGAGTTCCTCGGGGGCCTCTCGGGATTCCTCTCCCGTCGATGCCGGGGCCTAAGACCTTGTGTGGAGTCGGGGCCGGAACCTGAGGATTCCTCTCCAGTGCTGACATTTATCTTGGGGTACTTCTGGAGTCTCCCCAGGGGAGTCAGTCCTCGTCTCGAATGCGGGCATGCACTTGCGCTTTCCTCCAGAGCGGTAGCAGCAGTGTCACGCAGTCCGCCGCGTGGATCAAAGGATCTATGGTTTTCCCTCGAGTCTTTCCCACGAGGCTTTCCCACGAGGCTTTCCCACAGGGCTGTCCCACGTGCACACGTGGTGGGAGTCGATCCTCGGCTTGAACGTCAAGGCAGTACAGGGAAAACAGGTTCCTCTGGAATGGACTGACACATCTGGGGGACTCTTGGAATGGTGGCACGACCCTGGAGTTCCTCTCGCCTTTCCTGTGGAGAGCGCCTCCTCTTGAGATGCGACGGGAACGCTGGGAATTCTTTCCCTACGAAACAGGGAAAGGATCCCTCATCTCGGGCTAGGAGGCGGAAACGGGGCTCCCCTGGATGTGTGCGGGACCCCACGTGCTTCCTCTCGAGTGGAGACGGGTATGTCGGGGAACTTCTTGAGTTGCAGCAAGGGTGTGAAGGACCCTTTGGAAGTTCCAGTGTTTAGACGTGATTGGCCTCGAGAACCCTCAGCGGAAATGGGCCTCATCTCGCCTGGAGGGCAAAACCTCCTGGATTTTCTCGAGTTGCGGCAGGTGCTCTCGACTTACGACGGGGACCTCAGGGACCCGCTCTGGTGGCCTCAGGAAAGGCCAGTCCCCATGCGAGTTCCTCGGGGGCCTCTCGGGATTCCTCTCCCGTCGATGCCGGGGCCTAAGACCTTGTGTGGAGTTGGGGCCGGAACCTGAGGATTCCTCTCCAGTGCTGACTTGGATCTTGGGGTATTTCTGGAGTCTCCCCAGGGGAGTCAGTCCTCGTCTCGAATGCGGGCATGCACTTGCGCTTTCCTCCAGAGCGGTAGCAGCAGTGTCACGCAGTCCGCCGCGTGGATCAAAGGATCTATGGTTTTCCCTCGAGTCTTTCCCACGGGGCTTTCCCACGAGGCTTTCCACAGGGCTGTCCCACGTGCACACGTGGTGGGAGTCGATCCTCGGCTTGAACGTCAAGGCAGTGCAGGGAAAACAGGTTCCTCTGGAATGGACTGACACATCTGGGGGACTCTTGGAATGGTGTCACGACCCTGGAGTTCCTCTCGCCTTTCCTGTGGAGAGCGCCTCCTCTTGAGATGCGACGGGAACGCCGGGAATTCTTTCCCTACGAAACAGGGAAAGGATCCCTCATCTCGAGCTAGGAGGCGGAAACGGGGCTCCCCTGGATGTGTGCGGGACCCCACGTGCTTCCTCTCGAGTGGAGACGGGTATGTCGGGGAACTTCTTGAGTTGCAGCAAGGGTGTGAAGGACCCTTTGGAAGTTCCAGTGGTTAGACGTGATTGGCCTCGAGAACCCTCAGCGGAAATGGGCCTCATCTCGCCTGGAGGGCAAAACCTCCTGGATTTTCTCGAGTTGCGGCAGGTGCTCTCGACTTACGACGGGGACCTCAGGGACCCGCTCTGGTGGCCTCAGGAAAGGCCAGTCCCCATGCGAGTTCCTCGGGGGCCTCTCGGGATTCCTCTCCCGTCGATGCCGGGGCCTAAGACCTTGTGTGGAGTTGGGGCCGGAACCTGAGGATTCCTCTCCAGTGCTGACATGGATCTTGGGGTACTTCTGGAGTCTCCCCAGGGGAGTCAGTCCTCGTCTCGAATGCGGGCATGCACTTGCGCTTTCCTCCAGAGCGGTAGCAGCAGTGTCACGCAGTCCGCCGCGTGGATCAAAGGATCTATGGTTTTCCCTCGAGTCTTTCCCACGAGGCTTTCCCACGAGGCTTTCCACAGGG
The DNA here is from genome assembly GCF_042477335.2 of Ovis canadensis. Classification (NCBI taxonomy): domain Eukaryota; kingdom Metazoa; phylum Chordata; class Mammalia; order Artiodactyla; family Bovidae; genus Ovis; species Ovis canadensis. The sequence goes on along the minus strand of NC_091261.1, from coordinate 4,101,648 downwards.
CTGTCCCACGTGCACACGTGGTGGGAGTCGATCCTCGGCTTGAACGTCAAGGCAGTGCAGGGAAAACAGGTTCCTCTGGAATGGACTGACACATCTGGGGGACTCTTGGAATGGTGGCACGACCCTGGAGTTCCTCTCGCCTTTCCTGTGGAGAGCGCCTCCTCTTGAGATGCGACGGGAACGCCGGGAATTCTTTCCCTACGAAACAGGGAAAGGATCCCTCATCTCGAGCTAGGAGGCGGAAAAGGGGCTCCCCTGGATGTGTGCGGGACCCCACGTGCTTCCTCTCGAGTGGAGACGGTATGTCGGGGAAATTCTTGAGTTGCAGCAATGGTGTGAAGGACCCTTTCGAAGTTCCAGTGGTTAGATGTGATTGGCCTCGAGAAGCCTCAGCGGAGATGGGCCTCCTCTCGCCTGGAGGTCAAAACCTCCTGGATTCTCTCGAGTTGCGGCAGGTGCTCTCGACTTACGACGGGGACCTCAGGTAACCGCTCTGGTGGCCTCAGGAAAGGCCAGTCCCCATGCGAGTTCCACGGGGGCCTCTCGGGATTCCTCTCCCTTCGATGCCGGGGCCTAAGACCTTGAGTGGAGTCGGGGCCGGAACCTGAGGATTCCTCTCCAGTGCTGACATGGATCTTGGGATACTTCTGGAGTCTCCCCAGGGGAGTCAGTCCTCGTCTCGAATGCAGGCATGCACTTGCGCTTTCCTCCACAGCGGAAGCAGCAGTGTCACGCAGTCCGCCGCGTGGATCAAAGGATCTATGGTTTTCCCTCGAGTCTTTCCCACGAGGCTTTCCCACGAGGCTTTCCCACAGGGCTGTCCCACGTGCACACGTGGTGGGAGTCGATCCTCGGCTTGAACGTCAAGGCAGTGCAGGGAAAACAGGTTCCTCTGGAATGGACTGACACATCTGGGGGACTCTTGGAATGGTGGCACGACCCTGGAGTTCCTCTTGCCTTTCCTGTGGAGAGCGCCTCCTCTTGAGATGCGACGGGAACGCCGGGAATTCTTTCCCTACGAAACAGGGAAAGGATCCCTCATCTCGAGCTAGGAGGCGGAAACGGGGCTCCCCTGGATGTGTGCGGGACCCCACGTGCTTCCTCTCGAGTGGAGACGGGTATGTCGGGGAACTTCTTGAGTTGCAGCAAGGGTGTGAAGGACCCTTTGGAAGTTCCAGTGGTTAGACGTGATTGGCCTCGAGAAGCCTCAGCGGAAATGGGCCTCATCTCGCCTGGAGGGCAAAACCTCCTGGATTTTCTCGAGTTGCGGCAGGTGCTCTCGACTTACGACGGGGACCTCAGGGACCCGCTCTGGTGGCCTCAGGAAAGGCCAGTCCCCATGCGAGTTCCTCGGGGGCCTCTCGGGATTCCTCTCCCGTCGATGCCGGGGCCTAAGACCTTGTGTGGAGTCGGGGCCGGAACCTGAGGATTCCTCTCCAGTGCTGACATGGATCTTGGGGTACTTCTGGAGTCTCCCCAGGGGAGTCAGTCCTCGTCTCGAATGCGGGCATGCCCTTGCGCTTTCCTCCAGAGCGGTAGCAGCAGTGTCACGCAGTCCGCCGCGTGGATCAAAGGATCTATGGTTTTCCCTCGAGTCTTTCCCACGAGGCTTTCCCACAGGGCTGTCCCACGTGCACACGTGGTGGGAGTCGATCCTCGGCTTGAACGTCAAGGCAGTGCAGGGAAAACAGGTTCCTCTGGAATGGACTGACACATCTGGGGGACTCTTGGAATGGTGGCACGACCCTGGAGTTCCTCTCGCCTTTCCTGTGGAGAGCGCCTCCTCTTGAGATGCGACGGGAACGCCGGGAATTCTTTCCCTACGAAACAGGGAAAGGATCCCTCATCTCGAGCTAGGAGGCGGAAACGGGGCTCCCCTGGATGTGTGCGGGACCCCACGTGCTTCCTCTCGAGTGGAGACGGGTATGTCGGGGAACTTCTTGAGTTGCAGCAATGGTGTGAAGGACCCTTTGGAAGTTCCAGTGGTTAGATGTGATTGGCCTCGAGAAGCCTCAGCGGAAATGGGCCTCATCTCGCCTGGAGGGCAAAACCTCCTGGATTTTCTCGAGTTGCGGCAGGTGCTCTCGACTTACGACGGGGACCTCAGGGACCCGCTCTGGTGGCCTCAGGAAAGGCCAGTCCCCATGCGAGTTCCTCGGGGGCGTCTCGGGATTCCTCTCCCGTCGATGCCGGGGCCTAAGACCTTGTGTGGAGTCGGGGCCGGAACCTGAGGATTCCTCTACAGTGCTGACATGGATCTTGGGGTACTTCTGGAGTCTCCCCAGGGGAGTCAGTCCTCGTCTCGAATGCGGGCATGCACTTGCGCTTTCCTCCAGAGCGGTAGCAGCAGTGTCACGCAGTCCGCCCCGTGGATCAAAGGATCTATGGTTTTCCCTCGAGTCTTTCCCACGAGGCTTTCCCACGAGGCTTTCCCACAGGGCTGTCCCACGTGCACACGTGGTGGGAGTCGATCCTCGGCTTGAACGTCAAGGCAGTGCAGGGAAAACAGGTTCCTCTGGAATGGACTGACACATCTGGGGGACTCTGGGAATGGTGTCACGACCCTGGAGTTCCTCTCGCCTTTCCTGTGGAGAGCGCCTCCTCTTGAGATGCGACGGGAACGCCGGGAATTCTTTCCCTACGAAACAGGGAAAGGATCCCTCATCTCGAGCTAGGAGGCGGAAACGGGGCTCCCCTGGATGTGTGCGGGACCCCACGTGCTTCCTCTCGAGTGGAGACGGGTATGTCGGGGAACTTCTTGAGTTGCAGCAAGGGTGTGAAGGACCCTTTGGAAGTTCCAGTGGTTAGACGTGATTGGGCTCGAGAAGCCTCAGCGGAAATGGGCCTCATCTCGCCTGGAGGGCAAAACCTCCTGGATTTTCTCGAGTTGCGGCAGGTGCTCTCGACTTACGACGGGGACCTCAGGGACCCGCTCTGGTGGCCTCAGGAAAGGCCAGTCCCCATGCGAGTTCCTCGGGGGCCTCTCGGGGTTCCTCTCCCGTCGATGCCGGGGCCTAAGACCTTGTGTGGAGTCGGGGCCGGAACCTGAGGATTCCTCTCCAGTGCTGACATGGATCTTGGGGTACTTCTGGAGTCTCCCCAGGGGAGTCAGTCCTCGTCTCGAATGCGGGCATGCACTTGCGCTTTCCTCCAGAGCGGTAGCAGCAGTGTCACGCAGTCCGCCGCGTGGATCAAAGGATCTATGGTTTTCCCTCGAGTCTTTCCCACGAGGCTTTCCCACGAGGCTTTCCCACAGGGCTGTCCCACGTGCACACGTGGTGGGAGTGGATCCTCGGCTTGAACGTCAAGGCAGTTCAGGGAAAACTGGTTCCTCTGGAATGGACTGACACATCTGGGGGACTCTTGGAATGGTGTCACGACCCTGGAGTTCCTCTCGCCTTTCCTGTGTAGAGCGCCTCCTCTTGAGATGCGACGGGAACGCCGGGAATTCTTTCCCTACGAAACAGGGAAAGAATCCCTCATCTCGAGCTAGGAGGCGGAAACGGGGCTCCCCTGGATGTGTGCGGGACCCCACGTGCTTCCTCTCGAGTGGAGACGGGTATGTCGGGGAACTTCTTGAGTTGCAGCAAGGGTGTGAAGGACCCTTTGGAAGTTCCAGTGGTTAGACGTGATTGGCCTCGAGAAGCCTCAGCGGAAATGGGCCTCATCTCGCCTGGAGGGCAAAACCTCCTGGATTTTCTCGAGTTGCGGCAGGTGCTCTCGACTTACGACGGGGACCTCAGGGAACCGCTCTGGTGGCCTCAGGAAAGGCCAGTCCCCATGCGAGTTCCTCGGGGGCCTCTCGGGATTCCTCTCCCGTCGATGCCGGGGCCTAAGACCTTGTGTGGAGTCGGGGCCGGAACCTGAGGATTCCTCTCCAGTGCTGACATGGATCTTGGGGTACTTCTGGAGTCTCCCCAGGGGAGTCAGTCCTCGTCTCGAATGCGGGCATGCACTTGAGCTTTCCTCCAGAGCGGTAGCAGCAGTGTCACGCAGTCCGCCACGTGGATCAAAGGATCTATGGTTTTCCCTCGAGTCTTTCCCACGAGGCTTTCCCACGATGCTTTCCCACAGGGCTGTCCCACGTGCACACGTGGTGGGAGTGGATCCTCGGCTTGAACGTCAAGGCAGTGCAGGGAAAACAGGTTCCTCTGGAATGGACTGACACATCTGGGGGACTCTTGGAATGGTGGCATGACCCTGGAGTTCCTCTCATCTTTCCTGTGGAGAGCGCCTCCTCTTGAGATGCGACGGGAACGCTGGGAATTCTTTCCCTACGAAACAGGGAAAGGATCCCTCATCTCGAGCTAGGAGGCGGAAACGGGGCTCCCCTGGATGTGTGCGGGACCCCACGTGCTTCCTCTCGAGTGGAGACGGGTATGTCGGGGAACTTCTTGAGTTGCAGCAAGGGTGTGAAGGACCCTTTGGAAGTTCCAGTGGTTAGATGTGATTGGCCTCGAGAAGCCTCAGCGGAAATGGGCCTCATCTCGCCTGGAGGGCAAAACCTCCTGGATTTTCTCGAGTTGCGGCAGGTGCTCTCGACTTACGACGGGGACCTCAGGGACCCGCTCTGGTGGCCTCAGGAAAGGCCAGTCCCCATGCGAGTTCCTCGGGGGCCTCTCGGGATTCCTCTCCCGTCGATGCCGGGGCCTAAGACCTTGTGTGGAGTCGGGGCCGGAACCTGAGGATTCCTCTCCAGTGCTGACATTTATCTTGGGGTACTTCTGGAGTCTCCCCAGGGGAGTCAGTCCTCGTCTCGAATGCGGGCATGCACTTGCGCTTTCCTCCAGAGCGGTAGCAGCAGTGTCACGCAGTCCGCCGCGTGGATCAAAGGATCTATGGTTTTCCCTCGAGTCTTTCCCACGAGGCTTTCCCACGAGGCTTTCCCACAGGGCTGTCCCACGTGCACACGTGGTGGGAGTCGATCCTCGGCTTGAACGTCAAGGCAGTACAGGGAAAACAGGTTCCTCTGGAATGGACTGACACATCTGGGGGACTCTTGGAATGGTGGCACGACCCTGGAGTTCCTCTCGCCTTTCCTGTGGAGAGCGCCTCCTCTTGAGATGCGACGGGAACGCTGGGAATTCTTTCCCTACGAAACAGGGAAAGGATCCCTCATCTCGGGCTAGGAGGCGGAAACGGGGCTCCCCTGGATGTGTGCGGGACCCCACGTGCTTCCTCTCGAGTGGAGACGGGTATGTCGGGGAACTTCTTGAGTTGCAGCAAGGGTGTGAAGGACCCTTTGGAAGTTCCAGTGTTTAGACGTGATTGGCCTCGAGAACCCTCAGCGGAAATGGGCCTCATCTCGCCTGGAGGGCAAAACCTCCTGGATTTTCTCGAGTTGCGGCAGGTGCTCTCGACTTACGACGGGGACCTCAGGGACCCGCTCTGGTGGCCTCAGGAAAGGCCAGTCCCCATGCGAGTTCCTCGGGGGCCTCTCGGGATTCCTCTCCCGTCGATGCCGGGGCCTAAGACCTTGTGTGGAGTTGGGGCCGGAACCTGAGGATTCCTCTCCAGTGCTGACTTGGATCTTGGGGTATTTCTGGAGTCTCCCCAGGGGAGTCAGTCCTCGTCTCGAATGCGGGCATGCACTTGCGCTTTCCTCCAGAGCGGTAGCAGCAGTGTCACGCAGTCCGCCGCGTGGATCAAAGGATCTATGGTTTTCCCTCGAGTCTTTCCCACGGGGCTTTCCCACGAGGCTTTCCACAGGGCTGTCCCACGTGCACACGTGGTGGGAGTCGATCCTCGGCTTGAACGTCAAGGCAGTGCAGGGAAAACAGGTTCCTCTGGAATGGACTGACACATCTGGGGGACTCTTGGAATGGTGTCACGACCCTGGAGTTCCTCTCGCCTTTCCTGTGGAGAGCGCCTCCTCTTGAGATGCGACGGGAACGCCGGGAATTCTTTCCCTACGAAACAGGGAAAGGATCCCTCATCTCGAGCTAGGAGGCGGAAACGGGGCTCCCCTGGATGTGTGCGGGACCCCACGTGCTTCCTCTCGAGTGGAGACGGGTATGTCGGGGAACTTCTTGAGTTGCAGCAAGGGTGTGAAGGACCCTTTGGAAGTTCCAGTGGTTAGACGTGATTGGCCTCGAGAACCCTCAGCGGAAATGGGCCTCATCTCGCCTGGAGGGCAAAACCTCCTGGATTTTCTCGAGTTGCGGCAGGTGCTCTCGACTTACGACGGGGACCTCAGGGACCCGCTCTGGTGGCCTCAGGAAAGGCCAGTCCCCATGCGAGTTCCTCGGGGGCCTCTCGGGATTCCTCTCCCGTCGATGCCGGGGCCTAAGACCTTGTGTGGAGTTGGGGCCGGAACCTGAGGATTCCTCTCCAGTGCTGACATGGATCTTGGGGTACTTCTGGAGTCTCCCCAGGGGAGTCAGTCCTCGTCTCGAATGCGGGCATGCACTTGCGCTTTCCTCCAGAGCGGTAGCAGCAGTGTCACGCAGTCCGCCGCGTGGATCAAAGGATCTATGGTTTTCCCTCGAGTCTTTCCCACGAGGCTTTCCCACGAGGCTTTCCACAGGGCTGTCCCACGTGCACACGTGGTGGGAGTCGATCCTCGGCTTGAACGTCAAGGCAGTGCAGGGAAAACAGGTTCCTCTGGAATGGACTGACACATCTGGGGGACTCTTGGAATGGTGGCACGACCCTGGAGTTCCTCTCGCCTTTCCTGTGGAGAGCGCCTCCTCTTGAGATGCGACGGGAACGCCGGGAATTCTTTCCCTACGAAACAGGGAAAGGATCCCTCATCTCGAGCTAGGAGGCGGAAAAGGGGCTCCCCTGGATGTGTGCGGGACCCCACGTGCTTCCTCTCGAGTGGAGACGGGTGTGTCGTGGAACTTCTTGAGTTGCAGCAAGGGTGTGAAGGACCCGTTGGAAGTTCCAGTGGTTAGATGTGATTGGCCTCGAGAAGCCTCAGCGGAAATGGGCCTCATCTCGCCTGGAGGGCAAAACCTCCTGGATTTTTTCGAGTTGCGGCAGGTGCTCTCGACTTACGACGGGGACCTCAGGGAACCGCTCTGGTGGCCTCAGGAAAGGCCAGTCCCCATGCGAGTTCCTCGGGGGCCTCTCGGGATTCCTCTCCCGTCGATGCCGGGGCCTAAGACCTTGTGTGGAGTCGGGGCCGGAACCTGAGGATTCCTCTCCAGTGCTGACATGGATCTTGGGGTACTTCTGGAGTCTCCCCAGGGGAGTCAGTCCTCGTCTCGAATGCGGGCATGCACTTGCGCTTTCCTCCATAGCGGTAGCAGCAGTGTCACGCAGTCCGCCGCGTGGATCAAAGGATCTATGGTTTTCCCTCGAGTCTTTCCCACGAGGCTTTCCCACGAGGCTTTCCCACAGGGCTGTCCCACGTGCACACGTGGTGGGAGTGGATCCTCGGCTTGAACGTCAAGGCAGTGAAGGGAAAACAGGTTCCTCTGGAATGGACTGACACATCTGGGGGACTCTTGGAATGGTGTCACGACCCTGGAGTTCCTCTCGCCTTTCCTGTGGAGAGCGCCTCCTCTTGAGATGCGACGGGAACGCCGGGAATTCTTTCCCTACGAAACAGGGAAAGGATCCCTCATCTCGAGCTAGGAGGCGGAAACGGGGCTCCCCTGGATGTGTGCGGGACCCACGTGCTTCGTCTTGAGTGGAGACGTGTATGTCGGGGAACATCTTGAGTTGCAGCAAGGGTGTGAAGGACCCTTTGGAAGTTCCAGTGGTTAGACGTGATTAGCCTCGAAAAGCCTCAGCCGAAATGGGCCTCATCTCACCTCGAGGGCAAAACCTCCTGGATTTTCTCGAGTTGCGGCAGGTGCTCTCGACTTACGACGGAGACCTCAGGGACCTGCTCTGGTGGCCTCAGGAAAGGCCAGTCCCCATGCGAGTTCCTCGGGGGCCTCTCGGGATTCCTCTCCCGTCGATGCCGGGGCCTAAGACCTTGTGTGGAGTCGGGGCCGGAACCTGAGGATTCCTCTCCAGTGCTGACATGGATCTTGGGGTACTTCTGGAGTCTCCCCAGGGGAGTCAGTCCTCATCTCGAATGCGGGCATGCACTTGCGCTTTCCTCCAGAGCGGTAGCAGCAGTGTAACGCTTCTGCCGCGTGGATCAAAGGATCTATGGTTTTCCCTCGAGTCTTTCCCACGAGGCTTTCCCACGAGGCTTTCCCACAGGGCTGTCCCACGTGCACACGTGGTGGGAGTCGATCCTCGGCTTGAACGTCAAGGCAGTGCAGGGAAAACAGGTTCCTCTGGAATGGACTGACACATCTGGGGGACTCTTGGAATTGTGGCATGACCCTGGAGTTCCTCTCGCCTTTCTGTGGAGAGCGCCTCCTCTTGAGATGCGACGGGAACGCCGGGAATTCTTTCCCTACGAAACAGGGAAAGGATCCCTCATCTCGAGCTAGGAGGTGGAAACGGGGCTCCCCTGGATGTGTGCGGGACACCACGTGCTTCCTCTCGAGTGGAGACGGGTATGTCGGGGAACTTCTTGAGTTGCAGCAAGGGTGTGAAGGACCCTTTGGAAGTTCCAGTGGTTAGATGTGATTGGCCTCGAGAAGCCTCAGCGGAAATGGGCCTCATCTCGCCTGGAGGGCAAAACCTCCTGGATTTTCTCAAGTTGCGGCAGGTGCTCTCGACTTACGACGGGGACCTCAGGGACCCGCTCTGGTGGCCTCAGGAAAGGCCAGTCCCCATGCGAGTTCCTCGGGGGCCTCTCGGGATTCCTCTCCCGTCGATGCCGGGGCCTAAGACCTTGTGTGGAGTCGGGGCCGGAACCTGAGGATTCCTCTCCAGTGCTGACATGGATCTTGGGGTACTTCTGGAGTCTCCCCAGGGGAGTCAGTCCTCGTCTCGAATGCGGGCATGCACTTGCGCTTTCCTCCAGAGCGGTAGCAGCAGTGTCACGCAGTCCGCCGCGTGGATCAAAGGATCTATGGTTTTCCCTCGAGTCTTTCCCACGAGGCTTTCCCACGAGGCTTTCCCACAGGGCTGTCCCACGTGCACAGGTGGTGGGAGTCGATCCTCGGCTTGAACGTCAAGGCAGTGCAGGGAAAACTGGTTCCTCTGGAATGGACTGACACATCTGCGGGACTCTTGGAATGGTGTCACGACCCTGGAGTTCCTCTCGCCTTTCCTGTGGAGAGCGCCTCCTCTTGAGATGCGACGGAAACGCCGGGAATTCTTTCCCTACGAAACAGGGAAAGGATCCCTCATCTCGAGCTAGGAGGCGGAAACGGGGCTCCCCTGGATCTGTGCGGGACCCACGTGCTTCCTCTCAAGTGGAGACGGGTATGTCGGGGAACTTCTTGAGTTGCAGCAAGGGTGTGAAGGACCCTTTGGAAGTTCCAGTGGTTAGACGTGATTAGCCTCGAGAAGCCTCAGCCGAAATGGGCATCATCTCGCCTGGAGGGCAAAACCTCCTGGATTTTCTCGAGTTGCGGCAGGTGCTCTCGACTTACGACGGAGACCTCAGGGACCTGCTCTGGTGGCCTCAGGAAAGGCCAGTCCCCATGCGAGTTCCTCGGGGGCCTCTCGGGATTCCTCTCCCGTCGATGCCGGGGCCTAAGACCTTGTGTGGAGTCGGGGCCGGAACCTGAGGATTCCTCTCCAGTGCTGACATGGATCTTGGGGTACTTCTGGAGTCTCCCCAGGGGAGTCAGTCCTCGTCTCGAATGCGGGCATGCATTTGCGCTTTCCTCCAGAGCGGTAGCAGCAGTGTAACGCTTCTGCCGCGTGGATCAACGGATCTATGGTTTTCCCTCGAGTCTTTCCCACGAGGCTTTCCCACGAGGCTTTCCCACAGGGTTGTCCCACGTGCTCACGTGGTGGGAGTCGATCCTCGGCTTGAACGTCAAGGCAGTGCAGGGAAAACAGGTTCCTCTGGAATGGACTGACAAATCTGGAGGACTCTTGGAATGGTGGCACGACCCTGGAGTTCCTCTCGCCTTTCCTGTGGAGAGCGCCTCCTCTTGAGATGCGACGGGAACGCCGGGAATTCTTTCCCTTCGAAACAGGGAAAGGATCCCTCATCTCGAGCTAGGAGGCGGAAACGGGGCTCCCCTGGATGTGTGTGGGACACCACGTGCTTCCTCTCGAGTGGAGACGGGTATGTCGGGGAACTTCTTGAGTTGCAGCAAGGGTGTGAAGGACCCTTTGGAAGTTCCAGTGGTTAGATGTGATTGGCCTCGAGAAGCCTCAGCGGAAATGGGCCTCATCTCGCCTGGAGGGCAAAACCTCCTGGATTTTCTCGAGTTGCGGCAGGTGCTCTCGACTTACGACGGGGACTTCAGGGACCCGCTCTGGTGGCCTCAGGAAAGGCCAGTCCCCATGCGAGTTCCTCGGGGGCCTCTCGGGATTCCTCTCCCGTCGATGCCGGGGCCTAAGACCTTGTGTGGAGTCGGGGCCGGAACCTGAGGATTCCTCTCCAGTGCTGACATGGATCTTGGGGTACTTCTGGAGTCTCCCCAGGGGAGTCAGTCCTCGTCTCGAATGCGGGCATGCACTTGCGCTTTCCTCCAGAGCGGTAGCAGCAGTGTCACGCAGTCCGCCTCGTGGATCAAAGGATCTATGGTTTTCCCTCGAGTCTTTCCCACGAGGGTTTCCCACGAGGCTTTCCCACAGGGCTGTCCCACGTGCACACGTGGTGGGAGTCGATCCTCGGCTTGAACGTCAAGGCAGTGCAGGGAAAACAGGTTCCTCTGGAATGGACTGACACATCTGGGGGACTCTTGGAATGGTGGCACGACCCTGGAGTTCCTCTCGCCTTTCCTGTGGAGAGCGCCTCCTCTTGAGATGCGACGGGAACGCCGGGAATTCTTTCCCTATGAAACAGGGAAAGGATCCCTCATCTCGAGCTAGGAGGCGGAAACGGGGCTCCCCTGGATGTGTGCGGGACCCCACGTGCTTCCTCTCGAGTGGAGACGGGTATGTCGGGGAACTTCTTGAGTTGCAGCAAGGGTGTGAAGGACCCTTTGGAAGTTCCAGTGGTTAGATGTGATTGGCCTCGAGAAGCGTCAGCGGAAATGGGCCTCATCTCGCCTGGAGGGCAAAACCTCCGAGATTTTCTCGAGTTGCGGCAGGTGCTCTCGACTTACGACGAGGACCTCAGGGACCCGCTTTGGTGGCCTCAGGAAAGGCCAGTCCCCATGCGAGTTCCTCTGGGGATTCCTCTCCCGTCGATGCCGGGGCCTAAGACCTTGTGTGGAGTCGGGGCCGGAACCTGAGGATTCCTCTCCAGTGCTGACATGGATCTTGGGGTACTTCTGGAGTCTCCCCAGGGGAGTCAGTCCTCGTCTCGAATGCGGGCATGCACTTGCGCTTTCCTCCAGAGCGGTAGCAGCAGTGTCACGCAGTCCGCCGCGTGGATCAAAGGATCTATGGTTTTCCCTCGAGTCTTTCCCACGAGGCTTTCCCACGAGGCTTTCCCACAGGGCTGTCCCACGTGCATACGTGGTGGGAGTCGATCCTCGGCTTGAACGTCAAGGCAGTGTAGGGAAAACAGGTTCCTCTGGAATGGACTGACACATCTGGGGGACTCTTGGAATGGTGGCACGACCCTGGAGTTCCGCTCGCCTTTCCTGTGGAGAGTGCCTCCTCTTGAGATGCGACGGGAAAGCCGGGAATTCTTTCCCTACGAAACAGGGAAAGGATCCCTCATCTCGAGCTAGGAGGCGGAAACGGGGCTCCCCTGGATGTGTGCGGGACACCACGTGCTTCCTCTCGAGTGGAGACGGGTATGTCGGGGAACTTCTTGAGTTGCAGCAAGGGTGTGAAGGACCCTTTGGAACATCCAATGGTTAGATGTGATTGGCCTCGAGAAACCTCAGCGGAAATGGGCCTCATCTCGCCTGGAGGGCAAAACCTCCTGGATTTTCTCGAGTTGCGGCAGGTGCTCTCGACTTACGACGGGGACCTCAGGGACCCGCTCTGGTGGCCTCAGGAAAGGCCAGTCCCCATGCGAGTTCCTCCGGGGCCTGTCGGGTTTCCTCTCCCGTCGATGCCGGGGCCTAAGACCTTGTGTGGAGTCGGGGCCGGAACCTGAGGATTCCTCTCCAGTGCTGACATGGATCTTGGGGTACTTCTGGAGTCTCCCCAGGGGAGTCAGTCCTCGTCTCGAATGCGGGCATGCACTTGCGCTTTCCTCCAGAGCGGTAGCAGCAGTGTCACGCAGTCCGCCGCGTGGATCAAAGGATCTATGGTTTTCCCTCGAGTCTTTCCCACGAGGCTTTCCCACGAGGCTTTCCCACAGGGCTGTCCCACGTGCATACGTGGTGGGAGTCGATCCTCGGCTTGAACGTCAAGGCAGTGTAGGGAAAACAGGTTCCTCTGGAATGGACTGACACATCTGGGGGACTCTTGGAATGGTGGCACGACCCTGGAGTTCCGCTCGCCTTTCCTGTGGAGAGTGCCTCCTCTTGAGATGCGACGGGAAAGCCGGGAATTCTTTCCCTACGAAACAGGGAAAGGATCCCTCATCTCGAGCTAGGAGGCGGAAACGGGGCTCCCCTGGATGTGTGCGGGACACCACGTGCTTCCTCTCGAGTGGAGACGGGTATGTCGGGGAACTTCTTGAGTTGCAGCAAGGGTGTGAAGGACCCTTTGGAACATCCAATGGTTAGATGTGATTGGCCTCGAGAAACCTCAGCGGAAATGGGCCTCATCTCGCCTGGAGGGCAAAACCTCCTGGATTTTCTCGAGTTGCGGCAGGTGCTCTCGACTTACGACGGGGACCTCAGGGACCCGCTCTGGTGGCCTCAGGAAAGGCCAGTCCCCATGCGAGTTCCTCCGGGGCCTGTCGGGTTTCCTCTCCCGTCGATGCCGGGGCCTAAGACCGTGTGTGGAGTCGGGGCCGGAACCTGAGGATTCCTCTCCAGTGCTGACATGGATCTTGGGGTACTTCTGGAGTCTCCCCAGGGGAGTCAGTCCTCGTCTCGAATGCGGGCATGCACTTGCGCTTTCCTCCAGAGCGGTAGCAGCAGTGTCACGCAGTCCGCCGCGTGGATCAAAGGATCTATGGTTTTCCCTCGAGTCTTTCCCACGAGGCTTTCCCACGAGGCTTTCCCACAGGGCTGTCCCACGTGCACACGTGGTGGGAGTCGATCCTCGGCTTGAACGTCAAGGCAGTGCAGGGAAAACAGGTTCCTCTGGAATGGACTGACACATCTGGGGGACTATTGGAATGGTGTCACGACCCTGGAGTTCCTCTCGCCTTTCCTGTGGAGAGCGCCTCCTCTTGAGATGCGACGGGAACGCCGGGAATTCTTTCCCTACGAAACAGGGAAAGGATCCCTCATCTCGAGCTAGGAGGCGGAAACGGGGCTCCCCTGGATGTGTGCGGGACCCACGTGCTTCGTCTCGAGTGGAGACGGTATGTCGGGGAACTTCTTGAGTTGCAGCAAGGGTGTGAAGGACCCTTTCGAAGTTCAGTGGTTAGACGTGATTAGCCTCGAGAAGCCTCAGCGGAAATGGGCCTCATCTCACCTGGAGGGCAAAACATCCTGGATTTTCTCGAGTTGCGGCAGGTGCTCTCGACTTACGACGGGGACCTCAGGGACCCGCTCTGGTGGCCTCAGGAAAGGCCAGTCCCCAAGCGAGTTCTTCGGGAGCCTCTCGGGATTCCTCTCCCGTCGATGCCGGGGCCTAAGACCTTGTGTGGAGTCGGGGCCGGAACCTGAGGATTCCTCTCCAGTGCTGACATGGATCTTGGGGTACTTCTGAAGTCTCCCCAGGGGAGTCAGTCCTCGTCTCGAATGCGGGCATGCACTTGCGCTTTCCTCCAGAGCGGTAGCAGCAGTGTCACGCAGTCCGCCGCGTGGATCAAAGGATCTATGGTTTTCCCTCGAGTCTTTCCCACGAGGCTTTCCCACGAGGCTTTCCCACAGGGCTGTCCCACGTGCACACGTGGTGGGAGTCGATCCTCGGCTTGAACGTCAAGGCAGTGCAGGGAAAACAGGTTCCTCTGGAATGGACTGACACATCTGGGGGACTCTTGGAATGGTGGCATGACCCTGGAGTTCCTCTCGCCTTACCTGTGGAGAGCCCCTCCTCTTGAGATGCGACGGGAACGCCGGGAATTCTTTCCCTACGAAACAGGGAAAGGATCCCTCATCTCGAGCTAGGAGGCGGAAACGGGGCTACCCTGGATGTGTGCGGGACACCACGTGCTTCCTCTCGAGTGCAGACGGGTATGTCGGGGAACTTCTTGAGTTGCAGCAAGGGTGTGAAGGACCCTTTGGAAGTTCCAGTGGTTAGATGTGATTGGCCTCGAGAAGCCTCAGCGGAAATGGGCCTCATCTCGCCTGGAGGGCAAAACCTCCTGGATTTTCTCGAGTTGCGGCAGGTGCTCTCGACTTACGACGGGGACCTCAGGGACCCGCTCTGGTGGCCTCAGGAAAGGCCAGTCCCCATGCGAGTTCCTCGGGGGCCTCTCGGGATTCCTCTCCCGTCGATGCCGGGGCCTAAGACCTTGTGTGGAGTCGGGGCCGGAACTTGAGGATTCCTCTCCAGTGCTGACATGGATCTTGGGGTACTTCTGGAGTCTCCCCAGGGGAGTCAGTCCTCGTCTCGAATGCGGGCATGCACTTGCGCTTTCCTCCAGAGCGGTAGCAGCAGTGTCACGCAGTCCGCCGCGTGGATCAAAGGATCTATGGTTTTCCCTCGAGTCTTTCCCACGAGGCTTTCCCACGAGGCTTTCCCACAGGGCTGTCCCACGTGCACACGTGGTGGGAGTCGATCCTCGGCTTGAACGTCAAGGCAGTGCAGGGAAAACAGATTCCTCTGGAATGGACTGACACATCTGGGGGACTCTTGGAATGGTGGCACGACCCTGGAGTTCCTCTCGCCTTTCCTGTGGAGAGCGCCTCCTCTTGAGATGCGACGGGAACGCCGGGAATTCTTTCCCTACGAAACAGGGAAAGGATCCCTCATCTCGAGCTAGGAGGCGGAAACGGGGCTCCCCTGGATGTGTGCGGGACACCACGTGCTTCCTCTCGAGTGGAGACGGGTATGTCGGGGAACTTCTTGAGTTGCAGCAAGGGTGTGAAGGACCCTTTGGAAGTTCCAGTGGTTAGATGTGATTGGCCTCGAGAAGCCTCAGCGGAAATGGGCCTCATCTCGCCTGGAGGGCAAAACCTCCTGGATTTTCTCGAGTTGCGGCAGGTGCTCTCGACTTACGACGGGACCTCAGGGACCCGCTCTGGTGGCCTCAGGAAAGGCCAGTCCCCATGCGAGTTCCTCGGGGGCGTCTCGGGATTCCTCTCCCGTCCATGCCGGGGCCTAAGACCTTGTGTGGAGTCGGGGCTGGAACCTGAGGATTCCTCTCCAGTGCTGACATGGATCTTGGGGTACTTCTGGAGTCTCCCCAGGGGAGTCAGTCCTCGTCTCGAATGCGGGCATGCACTTGCGCTTTCCTCCAGAGCGGTAGCAGCAGTGTCACGCAGTCCTCCGGGTGGATCAAAGGATCTATGGTTTTCCCTCGAGTCTTTCCCACGAGGCTTTCCCACGAGGCTTTCCCACAGGGCTGTCCCACGTGCACAGGTGGTGGGAGTCGATCCTCGGCTTGAACGTCAAGGCAGTGCAGGGAAAACTGGTTCCTCTGGAATGGACTGACACATCTGCGGGACTCTTGGAATGGTGTCACGACCCTGGAGTTCCTCTCGCCTTTCCTGTGGAGAGCGCCTCCTCTTGAGATGCGACGGGAACGCCGGGAATTCTTTCCCTACGAAACAGGGAAAGGATCCCTCATCTCGAGCTAGGAGGCGGAAACGGGGCTCCCCTGGATCTGTGCGGGACCCACGTGCTTCCTCTCAAGTGGAGACGGGTATGTCGGGGAACTTCTTGAGTTGCAGCAAGGGTGTGAAGGACCCTTTGGAAGTTCCAGTGGTTAGACGTGATTAGCCTCGAGAAGCCTCAGCCGAAATGGGCATCATCTCGCCTGGAGGGCAAAACCTCCTGGATTTTCTCGAGTTGCGGCAGGTGCTCTCGACTTACGACGGAGACCTCAGGGACCTGCTCTGGTGGCCTCAGGAAAGGCCAGTCCCCATGCGAGTTCCTCGGGGGCCTCTCGGGATTCCTCTCCCGTCGATGCCGGGGCCTAAGACCTTGTGTGGAGTCGGGGCCGGAACCTGAGGATTCCTCTCCAGTGCTGACATGGATCTTGGGGTACTTCTGGAGTCTCCCCAGGGGAGTCAGTCCTCGTCTCGAATGCGGGCATGCACTTGCGCTTTCCTCCAGAGCGGTAGCAGCAGTGTAACGCTTCTGCCGCGTGGATCAACGGATCTATGGTTTTCCCTCGAGTCTTTCCCACGAGGCTTTCCCACGAGGCTTTCCCACAGGGCTGTCCCACGTGCTCACGTGGTGGGAGTCGATCCTCGGCTTGAACGTCAAGGCAGTGCAGGGAAAACAGGTTCCTCTGGAATGGACTGACAAATCTGGAGGACTCTTGGAATGGTGTCACGACCCTGGAGTTCCTCTCGCCTTTCCTGTGGAGAGCGCCTCCTCTTGAGATGCGACGGGAACGCCGGGAATTCTTTCCCTTCGAAACAGGGAAAGGATCCCTCATCTCGAGCTAGAAGGCGGAAACGGGGCTCCCCTGGATGTGTGTGGGACACCACGTGCTTCCTCTCGAGTGGAGACGGGTATGTCGGGGAACTTCTTGAGTTGCAGCAAGGGTGTGAAGGACCCTTTGGAAGTTCCAGTGGTTAGATGTGATTGGCCTCGAGAAGCCTCAGCGGAAATGGGCCTCATCTCGCCTGGAGGGCAAAACCTCCTGGATTTTCTCGAGTTGCGGCAGGTGCTCTCGACTTACGACGGGGACTTCAGGGACCCGCTCTGGTGGCCTCAGGAAAGGCCAGTCCCCATGCGAGTTCCTCGGGGGCCTCTCGGGATTCCTCTCCCGTCGATGCCGGGGCCTAAGACCTTGTGTGGAGTCGGGGCCGGAACCTGAGGATTCCTCTCCAGTGCTGACATGGATCTTGGGGTACTTCTGGAGTCTCCCCAGGGGAGTCAGTCCTCGTCTCGAATGCGGGCATGCACTTGCGCTTTCCTCCAGAGCGGTAGCAGCAGTGTCACGCAGTCCGCCGCGTGGATCAAAGGATCTATGGTTTTCCCTCGAGTCTTTCCCACGAGGGTTTCCCACGAGGCTTTCCCACAGGGCTGTCCCACGTGCACACGTGGTGGGAGTCGATCCTCGGCTTGAACGTCAAGGCAGTGCAGGGAAAACAGGTTCCTCTGGAATGGACTGACACATCTGGGGGACTCTTGGAATGGTGGCACGACCCTGGAGTTCCTCTCGCCTTTCCTGTGGAGAGCGCCTCCTCTTGAGATGCGACGGGAACGCCGGGAATTCTTTCCCTATGAAACAGGGAAAGGATCCCTCATCTCGAGCTAGGAGGCGGAAACGGGGCTCCCCTGGATGTGTGCGGGACCCCACGTGCTTCCTCTCGAGTGGAGACGGGTATGTCGGGGAACTTCTTGAGTTGCAGCAAGGGTGTGAAGGACCCTTTGGAAGTTCCAGTGGTTAGATGTCATTGGCCTCGAGAAGCGTCAGCGGAAATGGGCCTCATCTCGCCTGGAGGGCAAAACCTCCGAGATTTTCTCGAGTTGCGGCAGGTGCTCTCGACTTACGACGAGGACCTCAGGGACCCGCTTTGGTGGCCTCAGGAAAGGCCAGTCCCCATGCGAGTTCCTCTGGGGATTCCTCTCCCGTCGATGCCGGGGCCTAAGACCTTGTGTGGAGTCGGGGCCGGAACCTGAGGATTCCTCTCCAGTGCTGACATGGATCTTGGGGTACTTCTGGAGTCTCCCCAGGGGAGTCAGTCCTCGTCTCGAATGCGGGCATGCACTTGCGCTTTCCTCCAGAGCGGTAGCAGCAGTGTCACGCAGTCCGCCGCGTGGATCAAAGGATCTATGGTTTTCCCTCGAGTCTTTCCCACGAGGCTTTCCCACGAGGCTTTCCCACAGGGCTGTCCCACGCGCATACGTGGTGGGAGTCGATCCTCGGCTTGAACGTCAAGGCAGTGTAGGGAAAACAGGTTCCTCTGGAATGGACTGACACATCTGGGGGACTCTTGGAATGGTGGCACGACCCTGGAGTTCCGCTCGCCTTTCCTGTGGAGAGTGCCTCCTCTTGAGATGCGACGGGAAAGCCGGGAATTCTTTCCCTACGAAACAGGGAAAGGATCCCTCATCTCGAGCTAGGAGGCGGAAACGGGGCTCCCCTGGATGTGTGCGGGACACCACGTGCTTCCTCTCGAGTGGAGACGGGTATGTCGGGGAACTTCTTGAGTTGCAGCAATGGTGTGAAGGACCCTTTGGAAGTTCCAGTGGTTAGATGTGATTGGCCTCGAGAAGCCTCAGCGGAAATGGGCCTCATCTCGCCTGGAGGGCAAAACCTCCTGGATTTTCTCGAGTTGCGGCAGGTGCTCTCGACTTACGACGGGGACCTCAGGGAACCGCTCTGGTGGCCTCAGGAAAGGCCAGTCCCCATGCGAGTTCCACGGGGGCCTCTCGGGATTCCTCTCCCGTCGATGCCGGGGCCTAAGACCTTGTGTGGAGTCGGGGCCGGAACCTGAGGATTCCTCTCCAGTGCTGACATGGATCTTGGGGTACTTCTGGAGTCTCCCCAGGGGAGTCAGTCCTCGTCTCGAATGCGGGCATGCACTTGCGCTTTCCTCCAGAGCGGTAGCAGCAGTGTCACGCAGTCCGCCGCGTGGATCAAAGGATCTATGGTTTTCCCTCGAGTCTTTCCCACGAGGCTTTCCCACGAGGCTTTCCCACAGGGCTGTCCCACGTGCACACGTGGTGGGAGTCGATCCTCGGCTTGAACGTCAAGGCAGTGCAGGGAAAACAGGTTCCTCTGGAATGGACTGACACATCTGGGGGACTCTTGGAATGGTGGCATGACCCTGGAGTTCCTCTCGCCTTACCTGTGGAGAGCCCCTCCTCTTGAGATGCGACGGGAACGCCGGGAATTCTTTCCCTACGAAACAGGGAAAGGATCCCTCATCTCGAGCTAGGAGGCGGAAACGGGGCTACCCTGGATGTGTGCGGGACACCACGTGCTTCCTCTCGAGTGGAGACGGGTATGTCGGGGAACTACTTGAGTTGCAGCAAGGGTGTGAAGGACCCTTTGGAAGTTCCAGTGGTTAGATGTGATTGGCCTCGAGAAGCCTCAGCGGAAATGGGCCTCATCTCGCCTGGAGGTGAAAACCTCCTGGATTTTCTCGAGTTGCGGCAGGTGCTCTCGACTTACGACGGGGACCTCAGGGACCCGCTCTGGTGGCCTCAGGAAAGGCCAGTCCCCATGCGAGTTCCTCGGGGGCCTCTCGGGATTCCTCTCCCGTCGATGCCGGGGCCTAAGACCTTGTGTGGAGTCGGGGCCGGAACTTGAGGATTCCTCTCCAGTGCTGACATGGATCTTGGGGTACTTCTGGAGTCTCCCCAGGGGAGTCAGTCCTCGTCTCGAATGCGGGCATGCACTTGTGCTTTCCTCCAGAGCGGTAGCAGCAGTGTCACGCAGTCCGCCGCGTGGATCAAAGGATCTATGGTTTTCCCTCGAGTCTTTCCCACGAGGCTTTCCCACGAGGCTTTCCCACAGGGCTGTCCCACGTGCACACGTGGTGGGAGTCGATCCTCGGCTTGAACGTCAAGGCAGTGCAGGGAAAACAGGTTCCTCTGGAATGGACTGACACATCTGGGGGACTCTTGGAATCGTGGCACGACCCTGGAGTTCCTCTCGCCTTTCCTGTGGAGAGCGCCTCCTCTTGAAATGCGACGGGAACGCCGGGAATTCTTTCCCTACGAAACAGGGAAAGGATCCCTCATCTCGAGCTAGGAGGCGGAAACAGGGCTCCCCTGGATGTGTGCGGGACACCACGTGCTTCCTCTCGAGTGGAGACGGGTATGTCGGGGAACTTCTTGAGTTGCAGCAAGGGTGTGAAGGACCCTTTGGAAGTTCCAGTGGTTAGATGTGATTGGCCTCGAGAAGCCTCAGCGGAAATGGGCCTCATCTCGCCTGGAGGGCAAAACCTCCTGGATTTTCTCGAGTTGCGGCAGGTGCTCTCGACTTACGATGGGGACCTCAGGGACCCGCTCTGGTGGCCTCAGGAAAGGCCAGTCCCCATGCGAGTTCCTCGGGGGCCTCTCGGGATTCCTCTCCCGTCCATGCCGGGGCCTAAGACCTTGTGTGGAGTCGGGGCTGGAACCTGAGGATTCCTCTCCAGTGCTGACATGGATCTTGGGGTACTTCTGGAGTCTCCCCAGGGGAGTCAGTCCTCGTCTCGAATGCGGGCATGCACTTGCGCTTTCCTCCAGAGCGGTAGCAGCAGTGTCACGCAGTCCGCCGCGTGGATCAAAGGATCTATGGTTTTCCCTCGAGTCTTTCCCACGAGGCTTTCCCACGAGGCTTTCCCACAGGGCTGTCCCACGTGCACACGTGGTGGGAGTCGATCCTCGGCTTGAACGTCAACGCAGTGCAGGGAAAACAGATTCCTCTGGAATGGACTGACACATCTGGGGGACTCTTGGAATGGTGGCACGACCCTGGAGTTCCTCTCGCCTTTCCTGTGGAGAGCGCCTCCTCTTGAGATGCGACGGGAACGCCGGGAATTCTTTCCCTACGAAACAGGGAAAGGATCCCTCATCTCGAGCTAGGAGGCGGGAACGGGGCTCCCCTGGATGTGTGCGGGACCCCACGTGCTTCCTCTCGAGTGGAGACGTGTATGTCGGGGAACTTCTTGAGTTGCAGCAAGGGTGTGAATGACCCTTTGGAAGTTCCAGTGGTTAGACGTGATTAGCCTCGAGAAGCCTCAGCGGAAATGGGCCTCATCTCGTCTGGAGGGCAAAACCTCCTGGATTTTCTCGAGTTGCGGCAGGTGCTCTCGACTTACGACGGGGACCTCAGGGACCCGCTCTGGTGGCCTCAGGAAAGGCCAGTCCCCATGCGAGTTCCTCGGGGGCCTCTCGGGATTCCTCTCCCGTCGATGCCGGGGCCTAAGACCTTGTGTGGAGTCGGGGCCGGAACCTGAGGATTCCTCTCCAGTGCTGACATGGATCTTGGGGTACTTCTGGAGTCTCTCCAGGGGAGTCAGTCCTCGTCTCGAATGCGGGCATGCACTTGCGCTTTCCTCCAGAGCGGTAGCAGCAGTGTCACGCAGTCCGCCGCGTGAATCAAAGGATCTGTGGTTTTCCCTCGAGTCTTTCCCACGAGGCTTTCCCACGAGGCTTTCCCACAGGGCTGTCCCACGTGCACACGTGGTGGGAGTCGATCCTCGGCTTGAACGTCAAGGCAGTGAAGGGAAAACAGGTTCCTCTGGAATGGACTGACACATCTGGGGGACTCTCGGAATGGTGGCACGACCCTGGAGTTCCTCTCGCCTTTCCTGTGTAGAGCGCCTCCTCTTGAGATGCGACGGGAACGCCGGGAATTCTTTCCCTACGAAACAGGGAAAGGATCCCTCATCTCGAGCTAGGAGGCGGAAACGGGGCTCCCCTGGATGTGTGCGGGACCCCACGTGCTTCCTCTCGAGTGGAGACGGGTATGTCGGGGACCTTCTTGAGTTGCAGCAAGGGTGTGAAGGACCCTTTGGAAGTTCCAGTGGTTAGATGTGATTGGCCTCGAGAAGCGTCAGCGGAAATGGGCCTCATCTCGCCTGGAGGGCAAAACCTCCGAGATTTTCTCGAGTTGCGGCATGTGCTCTCGACTTACGACGAGGACCTCAGGGACCCGCTTTGGTGGCCTCAGGAAAGGCCAGTCCCCATGCGAGTTCCTCTGGGGATTCCTCTCCCGTCGATGCCGGGGCCTAAGACCTTGTGTGGAGTCGGGGCCGGAACCTGAGGATTCCTCTCCAGTGCTGACATGGATCTTGGGGTACTTCTGGAGTCTCCCCAGGGGAGTCAGTCCTCGTCTCGAATGCGGGCATGCACTTGCGCTTTCCTCCAGAGCGGTAGCAGCAGTGTCACGCAGTCCGCCGCGTGGATCAAAGGATCTATGGTTTTCCCTCGAGTCTTTCCCACGAGGCTTTCCCACGAGGCTTTCCCACAGGGCTGTCCCACGTGCACACGTGGTGGGAGTCGATCCTCGGCTTGAACGTCAAGGCAGTGCAGGGAAAACAGGTTCCTCTGGAATGGACTGACACATCTGGGGGACTCTTGGAATGGTGGCACGACCCTGGAGTTCCTCTCGCCTTTCCTGTGGAGAGCGCCTCCTCTTGAGATGCGATGGGAACGCCGGGAATTCTTTCCCTACGAAACAGGGAAAGGATCCCTCATCTCGAGCTTGGAGGCGGAAACGGGGCTCCCCTGGATGTGTGCGGGACACCACGTGCTTCCTCTCGAGTGGAGACGGGTATGTCGGGGAACTTCTTGAGTTGCAGCAAGGGTGTGAAGGACCCTTTGGAAGTTCCAGTGGTTAGATGTGATTGGCCTCGAGAAGCCTCAGCGGAAATGGGCCTCATCTCGCCTGGAGGGCAAAACCTCCTGGATTTTCTCGAGTTGCGGCAGGTGCTCTCGACTTACGATGGGGACCTCAGGGACCCGCTCTGGTGGCCTCAGGAAAGGCCAGTCCCCATGCGAGTTCCTCGGGGGCCTCTCGGGATTCCTCTCCCGTCCATGCCGGGGCCTAAGACCTTGTGTGGAGTCGGGGCTGGAACCTGAGGATTCCTCTCCAGTGCTGACATGGATCTTGGGGTACTTCTGGAGTCTCCCCAGGGAAGTCAGTCCTCGTCTCGAATGCGGGCATGCACTTGCGCTTTCCTCCAGAGCGGTAGCAGCAGTGTCACGCAGTCCTCCCCGTGGATCAAAGGATCTATGGTTTTCCCTCGAGTCTTTCCCACGAGGCTTTCCCACGAGGCTTTCCCACAGGGCTGTCCCACGTGCACACGTGGTGGGAGTCGATCCTCGGCTTGAACGTCAAGGCAGTGCAGGGAAAACAGGTTCCTCTGGAATGGACTGACACATCTGGGGGACTCTTGGAATGGTGGCACGACCCTGGAGTTCCTCTCGCCTTTCCTGTGGAGAGCGTCTCCTCTTGAGATGCGACGGGAACGCCGGGAATTCTTTCCCTACGAAACAGGGAAAGGATCCATCACTCGAGCCAGGGGGCGGAAACGGAGCTCCCCTGGATGTGTGCGGGACCCCACGTGCTTCCTCTCGAGTGGAGACGGTATGTCGGGGAACTTCTTGAGTTGCAGCAAGGGTGTGAAGGACCCTTTGGAAGTTCCAGTGGTTAGATGTGATTGGCCTCGAGAAGCCTCAGCGGAAATGGGCCTCATCTCGCCTGGAGGGCAAAACCTCCTGGATTTTCTCGAGTTGCGGCAGGTGCTCTCGACTTACGATGGGGACCTCAGGGACCCGCTCTGGTGGCCTCAGGAAAGGCCAGTCCCCATGCGAGTTCCTCGGGGGCCTCTCGGGATTCCTCTCCCGTCCATGCCGGGGCCTAAGACCTTGTGTGGAGTCGGGGCTGGAACCTGAGGATTCCTCTCCAGTGCTGACATGGATCTTGGGGTACTTCTGGAGTCTCCCCAGGGAAGTCAGTCCTCGTCTCGAATGCGGGCATGCACTTGCGCTTTCCTCCAGAGCGGTAGCAGCAGTGTCACGCAGTCCTCCCCGTGGATCAAAGGATCTATGGTTTTCCCTCGAGTCTTTCCCACGAGGCTTTCCCACGAGGCTTTCCCACAGGGCTGTCCCACGTGCACACGTGGTGGGAGTCGATCCTCGGCTTGAACGTCAAGGCAGTGCAGGGAAAACAGGTTCCTCTGGAATGGACTGACACATCTGGGGGACTCTTGGAATGGTGGCACGACCCTGGAGTTCCTCTCGCCTTTCCTGTGGAGAGCGTCTCCTCTTGAGATGCGACGGGAACGCCGGGAATTCTTTCCCTACGAAACAGGGAAAGGATCCATCACTCGAGCCAGGGGGCGGAAACGGAGCTCCCCTGGATGTGTGCGGGACCCCACGTGCTTCCTCTCGAGTGGAGACGGTATGTCGGGGAACTTCTTGAGTTGCAGCAAGGGTGTGAAGGACCCTTTGGAAGTTCCAGTGGTTAGATGTGATTGGCCTCGAGAAGCCTCAGCGGAAATGGGCCTCATCTCGCCTGGAGGGCAAAACCTCCTGGATTTTCTCGAGTTGCGGCAGGTGCTCTCGACTTACGATGGGGACCTCAGGGACCCGCTCTGGTGGCCTCAGGAAAGGCCAGTCCCCATGCGAGTTCCTCGGGGGCCTCTCGGGATTCCTCTCCCGTCCATGCCGGGGCCTAAGACCTTGTGTGGAGTCGGGGCTGGAACCTGAGGATTCCTCTCCAGTGCTGACATGGATCTTGGGGTACTTCTGGAGTCTCCCCAGGGAAGTCAGTCCTCGTCTCGAATGCGGGCATGCACTTGCGCTTTCCTCCAGAGCGGTAGCAGCAGTGTCACGCAGTCCTCCCCGTGGATCAAAGGATCTATGGTTTTCCCTCGAGTCTTTCCCACGAGGCTTTCCCACGAGGCTTTCCCACAGGGCTGTCCCACGTGCACACGTGGTGGGAGTCGATCCTCGGCTTGAACGTCAAGGCAGTGCAGGGAAAACAGGTTCCTCTGGAATGGACTGACACATCTGGGGGACTCTTGGAATGGTGGCACGACCCTGGAGTTCCTCTCGCCTTTCCTGTGGAGAGCGTCTCCTCTTGAGATGCGACGGGAACGCCGGGAATTCTTTCCCTACGAAACAGGGAAAGGAGCCCTCACTCGAGCCAGGGGGCGGAAACGGAGCTCCCCTGGATGTGTGCGGGACCCCACGTGCTTCCTCTCGAGTGGAGACGGTATGTCGGGGAACTTCTTGAGTTGCAGCAAGGGTGTGAAGGACCCTTTGGAAGTTCCAGTGGTTAGATGTGATTGGTCTCGAGAAGCCTCAGCGGAAATGGGCCTCATCTCGCCTGGAGGGCAAAACCTCCTGGATTTTCTCGAGTTGCGGCAGGTGCTCTCGACTTACGACGGGGACCTCAGGGACCCGCTCTGGTGGCGTCAGGAAAGGCCAGTCCCCATGCGAGTTCCTCGGGGGCCTCTCAGGATTCCACTCCCGTCGATGCCGGGGCCTAAGACCTTGTGTGGAGTCGGGGCCGGAACCTGAGGAATCCTCTCCAGTGCTGACATGGATCTTGGGGTACTTCTGGAGTCTCCCCAGGGGAGTCAGTCCTCGTCTCGAATGCGGGCATGCACTTGCGCTTTCCTCCAGAGCGGTAGCAGCAGTGTCACGCAGTCCGCCGCGTGGATCAAAGGATCTATGGTTTTCCCTCGAGTCTTTCCCACGAGGCTTTCCCACGAGGCTTTCCCACAGGGCTGTCCCACGTGCACACGTGGTGGGAGTCGATCCTCGGCTTGAACGTCTAGGCAGTGCAGGGAAAACAGGTTCCTCTGGAATGGACTGACACATCTGGGGGACTCTTGGAATGGTGGCACGACCCTGGAGTTCCTCTCGCCTTTCCTGTGGAGAGTGCCTCCTCTTGAGATGTGACGGGAACGCCGGGAATTCTTTCCCTACGAAACAGGGAAAGGATCCCTCATCTCGAGCTAGGAGGCGGAAACGGGTCTCCCCTGGATGTGTGCGGGACACCACGTGCTTCCTCTCGAGTGGAGACGGGTATGTCGGGGAACTTCTTGAGTTGCAGCAAGGGTGTGAAGGACCCTTTGGAAGTTCCAATGGTTAGATGTGATTAGCCTCGAGAAGCCTCAGCGGAAATGGTCCTCATCTCGCCTGGAGGGCAAAACCTCCTGGATTTTCTCGAGTTGCGGCAGGTGCTCTCGACTTACGACGGGGACCTCAGGGACCCGCTCTGGTGGCCTCAGGAAAGGCCAGTCCCCATGCTAGTTCCTCCGGGGCCTGTCGGCATTCCTCTCCCGTCGATGCCGGGGCCTAAGACCATGTGTGGAGTCGGGGCCGGAACCTGAGGATTCCTCTCCAGTGCTGACATGGATCTTGGGGTACTTCTGGAATCTCCCCAGGGGAGTCAGTCCTCGTCTCGAATGCGGGCATGCACTTGTGCTTTCCTCCAGAGCGGTAGCAGCAGTGTCACGCAGTCCGCCGCGTGGATCAAAGGATCTATGGTTTTCCCTCGAGTCTTTCCCACGAGGCTTTCCCACGAGGCTTTCCCACAGGGCTGTCCCACGTGCACACGTGGTGGGAGTCGATCCTCGGCTTGAACGTCAAGGCAGTGCAGGGAAAACAGGTTCCTCTGGAATGGACTGACACATCTGGGGGACTCTTGGAATGGTGGCACGACCCTGGAGTTCCTCTCGACTTTCCTGTGGAGAGCGCCTCCTCTTGAGATGCGACGGGAACGCCGGGAATTCTTTCCCTACGAAACAGGGAAAGGATCACTCATCTCGAGCTAGGAGGCGGAAACGGGGCTCCCCTGGATGTGTGCGGGACCCACGTGCTTCGTCTCGAGTGGAGACGGTATGTCGGGGAACTTCTTGAGTTGCAGCAAGGGTGTGAATGACCCTTTGGAAGTTCAGTGGTTAGACGTGATTAGCCTCGAGAAGCCTCAGCCGAAATGGGCCTCATCTCACCTGGAGGGCAAAACATCCTGGATTTTCTCGAGTTGCGGCAGGTGCTCTCGACTTACGACGGGGACCTCAGGGACCCGCTCTGGTGGCCTCAGGAAAGGCCAGTCCCCAAGCGAGTTCTTCGGGAGCCTCTCGGGATTCCTCTCCCGTCGATGCCGGGGCCTAAGACCTTGTGTGGAGTCGGGGCCGGAACCTGAGGATTCCTCTCCAGTGCTGACATGGATCTTGGGGTACTTCTGGAGTCTCCCCAGGGGAGTCAGTCCTCGTCTCGAATGCGGGCATGCACTTGCGCTTTCCTCCAGAGCGGTAGCAGCAGTGTCACGCAGTCCGCCGCGTGGATCAAAGGATCTATGGTTTTCCCTCGATTCTTTCCCACGAGGCTTTCCCACGAGGCTTTCCCACAGGGCTGTCCCACGTGCACACGTGGTGGGAGTCGATCCTCGGCTTGAACGTCAAGGCAGTGCAGGGAAAACAGGTTCCTCTGGAATGGACTGACACATCTGGGGGACTCTTGGAATGGTGGCATGACCCTGGAGTTCCTCTCGCCTTTCCTGTGGAGAGCCCCTCCTCTTGAGATGCGACGGGAACGCCGGGAATTCTTTCCCTACGAAACAGGGAAAGGATCCCTCATCTCGAGCTAGGAGGCGGAAACGGGGCTCCCCTGGATGTGTGCGGGACCCCACGTGCTTCCTCTCGAGTGCAGACGGGTATGTCGGGGAACTTCTTGAGTTGCAGCAAGGGTGTGAAGGACCCTTTGGAAGTTCCAGTGGTTAGATGTGATTGGCCTCGAGAAGCCTCAGCGGAAATGGGCCTCATCTCGCCTGGAGGGCAAAAGCTCCTGGATTTTCTCGAGTTGCGGCAGGTGCTCTCGACTTACGACGGGGACCTCAGGGACCCGCTCTGGTGGCCTCAGGAAAGGCCAGTCCCCATGCGAGTTCCACGGGGGCCTCTCGGCATTCCTCTCCCGTCGAGGCCGGGGCCTAAGACCTTGTGTGGAGTCGGGGCCGGAACCTGAGGATTCCTCTCCAGTTCTGACATGGATCTTGGGGTACTTCTGGAGTCTCCCCAGGGGAGTCAGTCCTCGTCTCGAATGCGGGCATGCACTTGCGCTTTCCTCCAGAGCCGTAGCAGCAGTGTCACGGAGCCCGCCGCGTGGATCAAAGGATCTATGGTTTTCCCTCGAGTCTTTCCCACGAGGCTTTCCCACGAGGCTTTCCCACAGGGCTGTCCCACGTGCACACGTGGTGGGAGTGGATCCTCGGCTTGAACGTCAAGGCAGTGCAGGGAAAACAGGTTCCTCTGGAATGGACTGACACATCTGGGGGACTCTTGGAATGGTGGCACGACCCTGGAGTTCCTCTCGCCTTTCCTGTGGAGAGCGCCTCCTCTTGAGATGCGACGGGAACGCCGGGAATTCTTTCCCTACGAAACAGGGAAAGGATCCCTCATCTCGAGCTAGGAGGCGGAAACGGGGCTCCCCTGGATATGTGCGGGACCCCACGTGCTTCCTCTCGAGTGGAGACAGGTATGTCGGGGAACTTCTTGAGTTGAAGCAAGGGTGTGAAGGACCCTTTGGAAGTTCCAGTGGTTAGATGTGATTGGCCTAGAGAAGCCTCAGCGGAAATGGGCCTCATCTCGCCTGGAGGGCAAAACCTCCTGGATTTTCTCGAGTTGCGGCAGGTGCTCTCGACTTACGACGGGGACCTCAGGGAACCGCTCTGGTGGCCTCAGGAAAGGCCAGTCCCCATGCGAGTTCCACGGGGGCCTCTCGGGATTCCGCTCCCTTCGATGCCGGGGCCTAAGACCTTGTGTGGAGTCGGGGCCGGAACCTGAGGATTCCTCTCCAGTGTTGACATGGATCTTGGGGTACTTCTGGAGTCTCCCCAGGGGAGTCAGTCCTCGTCTCGAATGCGGGCATGCACTTGCGCTTTCCTCCAGAGCGGTAGCAGCAGTGTCACGCAGTCCGCCACGTGGATCAAAGGATCTATGTTTTTCCCTCGAGTCTTTCCCACGAGGCTTTCCACGAGGCTTTCCCACAGGGCTGTCCCACGTGCACACGTGGTGGGAGTCGATCCTCGGCTTCAACGTCAAGGCAGTGCAGGGAAAACAGGTTCCTCTGGAATGGACTGACACATCTGGGGGACTCTTGGAATGGTGGCACGACCCTGGAGTTCCTCTCGCCATTCCTGTGGAGAGCGCCTCCTCTTGAGATGCGACGGGATCGCCGGGAATTCTTTCCCTACGAAACAGGGAAAGGATCCCTCATCTCGAGCTAGGAGGCGGAAACGGGGCTCCCCTGGATGTGTGCGGGACCCACGTGTTTCCTCTCCAGTGGAGACGGGTATGTCGGGGAACTTCTTGAGTTGCAGCAAGGGTGTGAATGACCCTTTGGAAGTTCCAGTGGTTAGACGTGATTAGCCTCTAGAAGCCTCAGCGGAAATGGGCCTCATCTCGCCTGGAGGGCAAAACCTCCTGGATTTTCTCGAGTTGCGGCAGGTGCTCTCGACTTACGACGGGGACCTCAGGGACCCGCTCTGGTGGCCTCAGGAAAGGCCAGTCCCCATGCGAGTTCCTCGGGGGCCTCTCGGGATTCCTCTCCCGTCGATGCCGGGGCCTAAGACCTTGTGTGGAGTCGGGGCTGGAACCTGAGGATTCCTCTCCAGTGCTGACATGGATCTTGGGGTACTTCTGGAGTCTCCCAAGGGGAGTCGTCCTCGTCTCGAATGCGGGCATGCACTTGCGCTTTCCTCCAGAGCGGTAGCAGCAGTGTCACGCAGTCCGCCGCGTGGATCAAAGGATCTATGGTTTTCCCTCGAGTCTTTCCCACGAGGCTTTCACACGAAGCTTTCCCACAGGGCTGTCCCACGAGCACACGTGGTGGGAGTCGATCTTCGGCTTGAACGTCAAGGCAGTGCAGGGAAAACAGGTTCCTCTGGAATGGACTGACACATCTGGGGGACTCTTGGAATGGTGGCATGACCCTGGAGTTCCTCTCGCCTTTCCTGTGGAGAGCGCCTCCTCTTGAGATGCGACGGGAACGCCGGGAATTCTTTCCCTACGAAACAGGGAAAGGATCCCTCATCTCGAGCTAGGAGGCGGAAACGGGGCTCCCCTGGATGTGTGCGGGACCCCACGTGCTTCCTCTCGAGTGGAGACGGGTATGTCGGGGAACTTCTTGAGTTGCAGCAAGGGTGTGAAGGACCGTTTGGAAGTTCCAGTGGTTAGATGTGATTGGCCTCGAGAAGCCTCAGCGGAAATGGGCCTCATCTCGCCTGGAGGGCAAAACCTCCTGGATTTTCTCGAGTTGCGGCAGGTGCTCTCGACTTACGATGGGGACCTCAGGGACCCGCTCTGGTGGCCTCAGGAAAGGCCAGTCCCCATGCGAGTTCCTCGGGGGCCTCTCGGGATTCCTCTCCCGTCCATGCCGGGGCCTAAGACCTTGTGTGGAGTCGGGGCTGGAACCTGAGGATTCCTCTCCAGTGCTGACATGGATCTTGGGGTACTTCTGGAGTCTCCCCAGGGAAGTCAGTCCTCGTCTCGAATGCGGGCATGCACTTGCGCTTTCCTCCAGAGCGGTAGCAGCAGTGTCACGCAGTCCTCCCCGAGGATCAAAGGATCTATGGTTTTCCCTCGAGTCTTTCCCACGAGGCTTTCCCACGAGGCTTTCCCACAGGGCTGTCCCACGTGCACACGTGGTGGGAGTCGATCCTCGGCTTGAACGTCAAGGCAGTGCAGGGAAAACAGGTTCCTCTGGAATGGACTGACACATCTGGGGGACTCTTGGAATGGTGGCACGACCCTGGAGTTCCTCTCGCCTTTCCTGTGGAGAGCGTCTCCTCTTGAGATGCGACGGGAACGCCGGGAATTCTTTCCCTACGAAACAGGGAAAGGAGCCCTCACTCGAGCCAGGGGGCGGAAACGGGGCTCCCCTGGATGTGTGCGGGACCCCACGTGCTTCCTCTCGAGTGGAGACGGTATGTCGGGGAACTTCTTGAGTTGCAGCAAGGGTGTGAAGGACCCTTTGGAAGTTCCAGTGGTTAGATGTGATTGGTCTCGAGAAGCCTCAGCGGAAATGGGCCTCATCTCGCCTGGAGGGCAAAACCTCCTGGATTTTCTCGAGTTGCGGCAGGTGCTCTCGACTTACGACGGGGACCTCAGAGACCCGCTCTGGTGGCGTCAGGAAAGGCCAGTCCCCATGCGAGTTCCTCGGGGGCCTCTCAGGATTCCACTCCCGTCGATGCCGGGGCCTAAGACCTTGTGTGGAGTCGGGGCCGGAACCTGAGGAATCCTCTCCAGTGCTGACATGGATCTTGGGGTACTTCTGGAGTCTCCCAAGGGGAGTCGTCCTCGTCTCGAATGCGGGCATGCACTTGCGCTTTCCTCCAGAGCGGTAGCAGCAGTGTCACGCAGTCCGCCGCGTGGATCAAAGGATCTATGGTTTTCCCTCGAGTCTTTCCCACGAGGCTTTCACACGAAGCTTTCCCACAGGGCTGTCCCACGAGCACACGTGGTGGGAGTCGATCTTCGGCTTGAACGTCAAGGCAGTGCAGGGAAAACAGGTTCCTCTGGAATGGACTGACACATCTGGGGGACTCTTGGAATGGTGGCATGACCCTGGAGTTCCTCTCGCCTTTCCTGTGGAGAGCGCCTCCTCTTGAGATGCGACGGGAACGCCGGGAATTCTTTCCCTACGAAACAGGGAAAGGATCCCTCATCTCGAGCTAGGAGGCGGAAACGGGGCTCCCCTGGATGTGTGCGGGACCCCACGTGCTTCCTCTCGAGTGGAGACGGGTATGTCGGGGAACTTCTTGAGTTGCAGCAAGGGTGTGAAGGACCGTTTGGAAGTTCCAGTGGTTAGATGTGATTGGCCCCGAGAAGCCTCATCGGAAATGGGCCTCATCTCGCCTGGAGGGCGAAACCTCCTGGATTTTCTCGAGTTGTGGCAGGTGCTCTCGACTTACAACGGGGACCTCAGGGACCCGCTCTGGTGGCCTCAGAAAAGGCCAGTCCCCGTGCGAGTTCCTCGGGGGCCTCTCAGGATTCCTCTCCCGTCAATTCAAGGGCCAAAGACCTTGTGTGGAGTCGGGGCCGGAACCTGAGGATTCCTCTCCAGGGCTGACATGGATCTTGGGGTACTTCTGGAGTCTCCCCAGGGGAGTCAGTCCTCGTCTCGAATGCGGGCATGCACTTGCGCTTTCCTCCAGAGCGGTAGCAGCAGTGTCACGCAGTCCGCCACGTGGATCAAAGAATCTATGGTTTTCCCTCGAGTCTTTCCCACGAGGCTTTCCCACGAGGCTTTCCCACAGGGCTGTCCCACGTGCACACGTGGTGGGAGTCGATCCTCGGCTTGAACGTCAAGGCAGTGAAGGGAAAACAGGTTCCTCTTGAATGGACTGACACATCTGGGGTACTCTTGGAATGGTGGCACGACCCTGGAGTTCCTCTCGTCTTTCCTGTGGAGAGCGCCTCCTCTTGAAATGCGACGGGAACGCCGGGAATTCTTTCCCTACGAAACAGGGAAAGGATCACTCATCTCGAGCTAGGAGGCGGAAATGGGTCTCCCCTGTATGTGTGCGGGACCCACGTGCTTCCTCTCGAGTGGAGACGGGTATGTCGGGGAACTTCTTGAGTTGCAGCAAGGGTGTGAAGCACCCTTTGGCAGTTCCAGTGGTTAGACGTGATTAGCCTCGAGAAGCCTCAGCGGAAATGGGCCTCCTCTCGCCTGGAGGGCAAATCCTCCTGGATTTTCTCGAGTTGCGGCAGGTGCTCTCGACTTACGACGGGGACCTCAGGGACCCGCTTTGCTGGCCTCAGGAAAGGCCAGTCCCCATGCGAGTTCCACGGGGGCCTCTCGGGATTCCTCTCCCGTCGATGCCGGGGCCTAAGACCTTGTGTGGAGTCGGGGCCGGAACCTGAGGATTCCTCCCCAATGCTGACATGGATCTTGGGGTACTTCTGGAGTCTCCCAAGGGGAGTCAGTCCTCGTCTCGATTGCGGGCATGCACTTGCGCTTTCCTCCAGAGCGGTAGCAGCAGTGTCACGCAGTCCGCCGCGTGGATCAAAGGATCTATGGTTTTCCCTCGAGTCTTTCCCACGAGGCTTTCCCACGAGGCTTTCCCACAGGGCTGTCCCACGTGCACACGTGGTGGGAGTCGATCCTCGGCTTGAACGTCAAGGCAGTGCAGGGAAAACAGGTTCCTCTGGAATGGACTGACACATCTGGGGGACTCTTGGAATAGTGGCACGACCCTGGAGTTCCTCTCGCCTTTCCTGTGGAGAGCGCCTCCTCTTGAGATGCGACGGGAACGCCGGGAATTCCTTCCCTACGAAACAGGGAAAGGATCCCTCATGTCGAGCTAGGAGGCGGAAACGGGGCTCCCCTGGATGTGTGCGGGACCCACGTGCTTCCTCTCCAGTGGAGAAGGGTATGTCGGGGAACTTCTTGAGTTGCAGCAACGGTGTGAAGGGCCCTTTGGAAGTTCCAGTGGTTAGATGTGATTAGCCTCGAGAAGCGTCTTTGGAAATGGGCCTCATCTCGCCTGGAGGGCAAAACCTCCTGGATTTTCTCGAGTTGCGGCAGGTGCTCTCGACTTACGACGGGGACCTCAGGGACCCGCTCTGGTGGCCTCAGGAAAGGCCAGTCCCCATGAGAGTTCCTCGGGGGCCTCTCGGGATTCCTCTCCCGTCGATGCCGGGGCCTAAGACCTTGTGTGGAGTCGGGGCCGGAACCTGAGGATTCCTCTCCAGTGCTGACATGGATCTTGGGGTACTTCTGGAGTCTCCCCAGGGGAGTCAGTCCTCGTCTCGAATGCGGGCATGCACTTGCGCTTTCCTCCAGAGCGGTAGCAGCAGTGTCACGCAGTCCGCCGCATGGATCAAAGGATCTATGCTTTTCCCTCGAGTCTTTCCCACGAGGCTTTCCCACGAGGCTTTCACACAGGGCTGTCCCACGAGCACACGTGGTGGGAGTCGATCCTCGGCTTGAACGTCAAGGCAGTGCAGGGAAAACAGGTTCCTCTGGAATGGACTGACACATCTAGGGGACTCTTGGAATGGTGGCACGACCCTGGAGTTCCTCTCGCCTTTCCTGTGGAGAGCGCCTCCTCTTGAGATGCAACGGGAAGGCCGGGAATTCTTTCCCTACGAAACAGGGAAAGGATCCCTCATCTCGAGCTAGGAGGCGGAAACGGGGCTCCCCTGGATGTGTGCGGGACACCACGAGCTTCCTCTCGAGTGGAGACGGGTATGTCGCGGAACTGCTTGAGTTGCAGCAAGGGTGTGAAGGACCCTTTGGAAGTTCCAGTGGTTAGATGTGATCAGCCTCGAGAAGCCTCAGCAGAAATGGGCCTCAACTCGCCTGGAGGGCAAAACCTCCTAGATTTTCTCGAGTTGTGGCAGGTGCTCTCCACTTACGACGGGGACCTCAGGGACCCGCTCTGGTGGCCTCAGGAAAGGCCAGTCCCCATGCGAGTTCCTCGGGGGCCTCTAGGGATTCCTCTCCCGTCGATGCCGGGGCCTAAGACCTTGTGTGGAGTCGGGGCTGGAACCTGAGGATTCCTCTCCAGTGCTGACATGGATCTTGGGGTACTTCTGGAGTCTCCCAAGGGGAGTCGTCCTCGTCTCGAATGCGGGCATGGACTTGCGCTTTCCTCCAGAGCGGTAGCAGCAGTGTCACGCAGTCCGCCGCGTGGATCAAAGGATCTATGATTTTCCCTCGAGTCTTTCCCACGAGGCTTTCCCACGAAGCTTTCCCACAGGGCTGTCCCACGAGCACACGTGGTGGGAGTCGATCCTCGGCTTGAACGTCAAGGCAGTGCAGGGAAAACAGGTTCCTCTGGAATGGACTGACACATCTAGGGGACTCTTGGAATGGTGGCATGACCCTGGAGTTCCTCTCGCCTTTCCTGTGGAGAGCGCCTCCTCTTGAGATGCGACGGGAACGCCGGGAATTCTTTCCCTACGAAACAGGGAAAGGATCCCTCATCTCGAGCTAGGAGGCGGAAACGGGGCTCCCCTGGATGTGTGCGGGACCCCACGTGCTTCCTCTCGAGTGGAGACAGGTATGTCGGGGAACTTCTTGAGTTGCAGCAAGGGTGTGAAGGACCGTTTGGAAATTCCAGTGGTTAGATGTGATTGGCCTCGAGAAGCCTCATCGGAAATGGGCCTCATCTCGCCTGGAGCGCGAAACCTCCTGGATTTTCTCGAGTTGCGGCAGGTGCTCTCGACTTACGACGGGGACCTCAGGGACCCGCTCTGGTGGCCTCAGGAAAGGCCAGTCCCCATGCGAGTTCCTCGGGGGCCTCTCGGGATTCCTCTCCCGACGATGCCGGGGCCTAAGACCTTGTGTGGAGTGGGGGCCGGAACCTGAGGATTCCTCTCCAGGGCTGACATGGATCTTGGGGTACTTCTGGAGTCTCCCCAGGGGAGTCAGTCCTCGTCTGGAATGCGGGCATGCACTTGCGCTATCCTCCAGAGCGGTAGCAGCAGTGTCACGCACTCCGCCGCGTGCATCAAAGTATCTATGGTTTTCCCTCTAGTCTTTCCCACGAGGCTTTCCCACGAGGCCTTCCCAAGGGCTGTCCCACGTGCACACGTGGTGGGAGTCGATCCTCGGCTTGAACGTGAAGGCAGTGCAGGGAAAACAGGTTCCTCTGGAATGGACTGACATATCTGGGGGACACTTTGGATGGTGGCACGACGCTGGAGTCCTCTCGCCTTTCCTGTGGAGAGCGCCTCCTCTTGAGATGCGACGGGAACACCGGGAATTCTTTCCCTAAGAAACAGGGAAAGGATCCCTCATCTCGAGCTTGGAGGCGGAAACGGGGCTCCCCTGGATGTGTGCGGGACCCTCGTGCTTCCTCTCGAGTGGAGACGGGTATGTCGGGGAACTTCTTGAGTTGCAGCAAGGGTGTCAAGGACCCTTTGGAAGTTCCAGTGGTTAGACGTGATTAGCCTCTAGAAGCCTCAGCGGAAATGGGCCTCATCTCGCCTGGAGGGCAAAACCTCCTGGATTTTCTCGAGTTGCGGCAGGTGCTCTCGACTTACGACCGGGACCTCAGGGACCCGCTCTGGTGGCCTCAGGAAAGGCCAGTCCCCATGCGAGTTCCTCGGGGGCCTCTCGGGATTCCTCATCCGTCGATGCCGGGGCATAAGACCTTGTGTGGAGTCGGGGCCGGAACCTGAGGATTCCTCTCCAGTGCTGACATGGATCTTGGGGTACTTCTGGAGTCTCCCCAGGGGAGTCAGTCTTCGTCTCGAATGCGAGCATGCACTTGCGCTTTCCTCCAGAGCGGTAGCAGCAGTGTCACGCAGTCCGCCGCGTGGATCAAAGGATCTATGGTTTTCCCTCGAGTCTTTCCCACGAGGCTTTCCCACGAGGCTTTCCACAGGGCTGTCCCACGTGCACACGTGGTGTGACTCGATTCTCGGCTTGAACGTCAAGGCAGTGCAGGGAAAACAGGTTCCTCTGGAATGGACTGACTTATCTGGGGGACACTTTGGATGGTGGCACGACGCTGGAGTCCTCTCGCCTTTCCTGTGGAGAGGGCCTCCTCTTGAGATGCGACGGGAACACCGGGAATTCTTTCCCTACGAAACAGGGAAAGGATCCCTCATCTCGAGCTAGGAGGCGGAAACGGGGCTCCCCTGGTTATGTGCGGGACCCTCGTGCTTCCTCTCGAGTGGAGACGGGTATGTCGGGGAACTTCTTGAGTTGCAGCAAGGGTGTGAAGGACCCTTTGGAAGTTCCAGTGGTTAGACGTGATTAGCCTCGAGAAGCCTCAGCGGAAATGGGCCTCATCTCGCCTGGAGGGCAAAACCTCTTGGATTTTCTCGAGTTGCGGCAGGTGCTCTCGACTTACGACCGGGACCTCAGGGACCCGCTCTGGTGGCCTCAGGAAAGGGCAGTCCCCATGCGACTTCCTCGGGGGCCTCTCGGGATTCCTCTCCCGTCGATGCCGGGGCCTAAGACCTTGTGTGGAGTCGGGGCCGGAACCTGAGGATTCCTCTCCAGTGCTGACATGGATCTTGGGGTACTTCTGGAGTCTCCCCAGGGGAGTCAGTCTTCGTCTCGAATGCGAGCATGCACTTGCGCTTTCCTCCAGAGCGGTAGCAGCAGTGTCACGCAGTCCGCCGCGTGGATCAAAGGATCTATGGTTTTCCCTCGAGTCTTTCCCACGAGGCTTTCCCACGAGGCTTTCCACAGGGCTGTCCCACGTGCACACGTGGTGTGACTCGATCCTAGGCTTGAACGTCAAGGCAGTGCAGGGAAAACAGGTTCCTCTGGAATGGACTGACACATCTGGGGGACTCTTGGAATGGTGGCACGACCCTGGAGTTCCTCTCGCCTTTCCTGTGGAGAGCGCCTCCTCTTGAGATGCAACGGGAATGCCGGGAATTCTTTCCCTACGAAACAGGGAAAGGATCCCTCATCTCGAGCTAGGAGGCGGAAATGGGGCTCCCCTGGATGTTTGCGGGACCCCACGTGCTTCCTCTCGAGTGGAGACGGGTATGTCGGGGAACTTCTTGAGTTGCAGCAAGGGTGTGAAGGACCCTTTGGAAGTTCCAGTGGTTAGATGTGATTGGCCTCGAGAAGCCTCAGCGGAAATGGGCCTCATCTCGCCTGGAGGGCAAAACCTCCTGGATTTTCTCGAGTTGCGGCAGGTGCTCTCGACTTACGACCGGGACCTCAGGGACCCGCTCTGGTGGCCTCAGGAAAGGGCAGTCCCCATGCGACTTCCTCGGGGGCCTCTCGGGATTCCTCTCCCGTCGATGCCGGGGCCTAAGACCTTGTGTGGAGTCGGGGCCGGAACCAGAAGATTCCTCTCCAGTGCTGACATGGATCTTGGGGTACTTCTGGAGTCTCCCCAGGGGAGTCAGTCCTCGTTTCGAATGCGGGCATGCACTTGCGCTTTCCTCCAGAGCGGTAGCAGCAGTGTCACGCAGTCCGTCGCGTGGATCAAAGGGTCTATGGTTTTCCCTCGAGTCTTTCCCACGAGGCTTTCCCACGAGGCTTTCCCACAGGGCTGTCCCACGTGCACACGTGGTGGGAGTCGATCCTCGGCTTGAACGTCAAGGCAGTGCAGGGAAAACAGGTTCCTCTGGAATGGACTGACACATATGGGGTCTCTTGGAATGGTGGCACGACCCTGGAGTTCCTCTCGCCTTTCCTGTGGGAGTGCCTCCTCTTGAGATGCGACGGGAACGCCGGGAATTCTTTCCCTACGAAACAGGGAAAGGATCCCTCATCTCGAGCTAGGAGGTGGAAACGGGGCTACCCTGGATGTGTGCGGGACCCCACGTGCTTCCTCTCGAGTGGAGACGGGTATGTCGGGGAACTTCTAGAGTTGCAGCAAGGGTGTGAAGGACCCTTTGGAAGTTCCAGTGGTTAGATGTGATTGGCCTCGAGAAGCCTCAGCGGAAATGGGCCTCATCTCGCCTGGAGGGCAAAACCTCCTGGATTTTCTCGAGTTGCGGCAGGTGCTCTCGACTTACGACGGGGACCTCGGGGACCCGCTCTGGTGGCCTCAGGAAAGGCCAGTCCCCATGCGAGTTCCTCGGGGGCCTCTCGGGATTCCTCTCCCGTCGATGCCGGGGCCTAAGACCTTGTGTGGAGTCGGGGCCGGAACCTGAGGATTCCTCTCCAGTGCTGACATGGATCTTGGGGTACTTCTGGAGTCTCCCCAGGGGAGTCAGTCCTCGTCTCGAATGCGGGCATGCACTTGCGCTTTCCTCCAGAGCGGTAGCAGCAGTGTCACGCAGTCCGCCGCGTGGATCAAAGGATCTATGGTTTTCCCTCGAGTCTTTCCCACGAGGCTTTCCCACGAGGCTTTCCACAGGGCTGTCCCACGTGCACACGTGGTGGGAGTCGATCCTCGGCTTCAACGTCAAGGCAGTAAAGGGAAAACAGGTTCCTCTGGAATGGACTGACACATCTGGGGGACTCTTGGAATGGTGGCACAACCCTGGAGTTCCTCTCGCCTTTCCTGTTGAGAGCGCCTCCTCTTGAGATGCGACGGGAACGCCGGGAATTCTTTCCCTACGAAACAGGGAAAGGATCCCTCATCTCGAGCTAGGAGGTGGAAACGGGGCTACCCTGGATGTGTGCGGGACCCCACGTGCTTCCTCTCGAGTGGAGACGGGTATGTCGGGGAACTTCTAGATTTGCAGCAAGGGTGTGAAGGACCCTTTGGAAGTTCCAGTGGTTAGATGTGATTGGCCTCGAGAAGCCTCAGCGGAAATGGGCCTCATCTCGCCTGGAGGGCAAAACCTCCTGAATTTTCTCGAGTTGCGGCATGTGCTCTCGACTTACGACGGGGACCTTAGGGACCCGCTCTGGTGGCCTCAGGAAAGGGCAGTACCCATGCGACTTCCTCGGGGGCCTCTCGGGATTCCTCTCCCGTCGACGCCGGGGCCGAAGT
This sequence comes from Ovis canadensis, assembly GCF_042477335.2. Classification (NCBI taxonomy): domain Eukaryota; kingdom Metazoa; phylum Chordata; class Mammalia; order Artiodactyla; family Bovidae; genus Ovis; species Ovis canadensis. Next base: position 4,062,704 of record NC_091261.1, on the reverse strand, counting down.
CCTTGTGTGGAGTCGGGGCCGGAACCAGAAGATTCCTCTCCAGTGCTGACATGGATCTTGGGGTATTTCTGGAGTCTCCCCAGGGGAGTCAGTCCTCGTTTCGAATGCGGGCATGCACTTGCGCTTTCCTCTAGAGCGGTAGCAGCAGTGTCACGCAGTCCGCCGCGTAGATCAAAGGATCTATGGTTTTCCCTCGTGTCTTTCCCACGAGGCTTTCCCACGAGGCTTTCCACAGGGCTGTCCCACCTGCACACGTGGTGGGAGTCGATCCTCGGCTTGAACGTCAAGGCAGTGCAGGGAAAACAGGTTCCTCTGGAATGGACTGACACATCTGGGGGACTCTTGGAATGGTGGCACGACCCTGGAGTTCCTCTCGCCTTTCCTGTGGAGAGCGGCTCCTCTTGAGATGCGACTGGAACGCCGGGAATTCTTTCCCTACGAAACAGGGAAAGGATCCCTCATTTTGAGCTAGGAGGCGGAAATGGGGCTCCCCTGGATTTTTGCGGGACCCCACGTGCTTCCTCTCGAGTGGAGACGGGTATGTCGGGGAACTTCTTGAGTTACAGCAAGGGTGTGAAGGACCCTTTGGAAGTTCCAGTGGTTAGACGTGATTAGCCTCGAGAAGCCTCAGCGGAAATGGGCCTCATCTCGCCTGGAGGGCAAAACCTCCTGGATTTTCTCGAGTTGCGGCAGGTGCTCTCGACTTACGACGGGGACCTCAGGGACCCGCTCTGGTGGCCTCAGGAAAGGCCAGTCCCCATGCGAGTTCCTCGGGGGCCTCTCGGGATTCCTCTCCCGTCGATGCCGGGGCCTAAGACCTTGTGTGGAGTCGGGGCCGGAACCTGAGGATTCTTCTCCAGTGCTGACATGGATCTTGGGGTACTTCTGGAGTCTCCCCAGGGGAGTCAGTCCTCATCTCGAATGCGGGCATGCACTTGCGCTTTCCTCCATAGCGGTAGCAGCAGTGTCACGCAGTCCGCCGCGTGGATCAAAGGATCTATGGTTTTCCCTTGAGTCTTTCTCACGAGGCTTTCCCACGAGGCTTTCCCACAGGGCTGTCCCACGTGCACAGGTGGTGGGAGTCGATCCTCGGCTTGAACGTCAAGGCAGTGCAGGAAAAACAGGTTCCTCTGGAATGGACTGACACATCTGGGGGACTCTTGGAATGGTGGCACGACCCTGGAGTTCCTCTCGCCTTTCCTGTGGAGAGCGCCTCCTCTTGAGATGCGACGGGAACGCCGGGAATTCTTTCCCTACGAAACAGGGAAAGGATCCCTCATTTTGATCTAGGAGGTGGAAATGGGGCTCCCCTGGATTTTTGCGGGACCCCACGTGCTTCCTCTCGAGTGGAGACGGGTATGTCTGGGAACTTCTTGAGTTGCAGCAAGGGTGTGAAGGACCCTTTGGAAGTTCCAGTGGTTAGACGTGATTAGCCTCGAGAAGCCTCAGCGGAAATGGGCCTCATCTCGCCTGGAGGGCAAAACCTCCTGGATTTTCTCGAGTTGCGGCAGGTGCTCTCGACTTACGACGGGGACCTCAGGGACCCGCTCTGGTGGCCTCAGGAAAGGGCAGTCCCCATGCGACTTCCTCGGGGGCCTCTCGGGATTCCTCTCCCGTCGATGCCGGTGCCGAAGACCTTGTGTGGAGTCGGGGCCGGAACCTGAGGATTCCTCTCCAGTGCTGACATGGATCTTGGGGTACTTCTGGAGTCTCCCCAGGGGAGTCAGTCTTCGTCTCGAATGCGAGCATGAACTTGCGCTTTCCTCCAGAGCGGTAGCAGCAGTGTCACGCAGTCCGCCTCGTGGATCAAAGGATCTATGGTTTTCCCTCGAGTCTTTCCCACGAGGCTTTCCCACGAGGCTTTCCACAGGGCTGTCCCACGTGCACACGTGGTGTGACTCGATCCTAGGCTTGAACGTCAAGGCAGTGCAGGGAAAACAGGTTCCTCTGGAATGGACTGACACATCTGGGGGACTCTTGGAATGGTGGCACGACCCTGGAGTTCCTCTCGCCTTTCCTGTGGAGAGCGCCTCCTCTTGAGATGCAACGGGAATGCCGGGAATTCTTTCCCTACGAAACAGGGAAAGGATCCCTCATCTCGAGCTAGGAGGCGGAAATGGGGCTCCCCTGGATGTTTGCGGGACCCCACGTGCTTCCTCTCGAGTCGAGACGGGTATGTCGGGGAACTTCTTGAGTTGCAGCAAGGGTGTGAAGGACCCTTTGGAAGTTCCAGTGGTTAGATGTGATTGGCCTCGAGAAGCCTCAGCGGAAATGGGCCTCATCTCGCCTGGAGGGCAAAACCTCCTGGATTTTCTCGAGTTGCGGCAGGTGCTCTCGACTTACGACGGGGACCTCAGGGACCCGCTCTGGTGGCCTCAGGAAAGGGCAGTCCCCATGCGACTTCCTCGGGGGCCTCTCGGGATTCCTCTCCCGTCGATGCCGGGGCCTAAGACCTTGTGTGGAGTCGGGGCCGGAACCAGAAGATTCGTCTCCAGTGCTGACATGGATGTTGGGGTACTTCTGGAGTCTCCCCAGGGGAGTCAGTCCTCGTTTCGAATGCGGGCATGCACTTGCGCTTTCCTCCAGAGCGGTAGCAGCAGTGTCACGCAGTCCGCCGCGTGGATCAAAGGATCTATGGTTTTCCCTCGAGTCTTTCCCACGAGGCTTTCCCACGAGGCTTTCCCACAGGGCTGTCCCACGTGCACACGTGGTGGGAGTCGATCCTCGGCTTGAACGTCAAGGCAGTGCAGGGAAAACAGGTTCCTCTGGAATGGACTGACACATATGGGGTCTCTTGGAATGGTGGCACGACCCTGGAGTTCCTCTCGCCTTTCCTGTGGGAGTGCCTCCTCTTGAGATGTGACGGGAACGCCGGGAATTCTTTTCCTACGAAACAGGGAAAGGATCCCTCATCTCGAGCTAGGAGGTGGAAACGGGGCTACCCTGGATGTGTGCGGGACCCCACGTGCTTCCTCTCGAGTGGAGACGGGTATGTCGGGGAACTTCTAGAGTTGCAGCAAGGGTGTGAAGGACCCTTTGGAAGTTCCGGTGGTTAGATGTGATTGGCCTCGAGAAGCCTCAGCGGAAATGGGCCTCATCTCGCCTGGAGGGCAAAACCTCCTGGATTTTCTCGAGTTGCGTCATGTGCTCTCGACTTACGACGGGGACCTCGGGGACCCGCTCTGGTGGCCTCAGGAAAGGCCAGTCCCCATGCGAGTTCCTCGGGGGCCTCTCGGGATTCCTCTCCCGTCGATGCCGGGGCCTAAGACCTTGTGTGGAGTCGGGGCCGGAACCTGAGGATTCCTCTCCAGTGCTGACATGGATCTTGGGGTACTTCTGGAGTCTCCCCAGGGGAGTCACTCCTCGTCTCGAATGCGGTCATGCACTTGCGCTTTCCTCCAGAGCGGTAGCAGCAGTGTCACGCAGTCCGCCGCGTGGATCAAAGGATCTATGGTTTTCCCTCGAGTCTTTCCCACGAGGCTTTCCCACGAGGCTTTCCACAGGGCTGTCCCACGTGCACACGTGGTGGGAGTCGATCCTCGGCTTGAACGTCAAGGCAGTGCAGGGAAAACAGGTTCCTCTGGAATGGACTGACACATCTGGGGGACTCTTGGAATGGTGGCACGACCCTGGAGTTCCTCTCGCCTTTCCTGTGGAGAGCGCCTCCTCTTGAGATGCGACGGGAACGCCGGGAATTCTTTCCCTACGAAACAGGGAAAGGATCCCTCATCTCGAGCTAGGAGGCGGAAACGGGGCTCCCCTGGATGTGTGCGGGACCCCACGTGCTTCCTCTCGAGTGGAGACAGGTATGTCGGGGAACTTCTTGAGTTGCAGCAAGGGTGTGAAGGACCCTTTGGAAGTTCCAGTGGTTAGACGTGATTAGCCTCGAGAAGCCTCAGCGGAAATGGGCCTCATCTCGCCTGGAGGGCAAAACCTCCTGGATTTTCTCGAGTTGCGGCAGGTGCTCTCGACTTACGACGGGGACCTCAGGGACCCGCTCTGGTGGCCTCAGGAAAGGCCAGTCCCCATGCGAGTTCCTCGGGGGTCTCTCGGGATTCCTCTCCCGTCGATGCCGGGGCCTAAGACCTTGTGTGGAGTCGGGGCCGGAACCTGAGGATTCCTCTCCAGTGCTGACATGGATCGTGGGGTACTTCTGGAGTCTCCCCAGGGGAGTCAGTCCTCGTCTCGAATGCGGGCATGCACTTGCGCTTTCCTCCAGAGCGGTAGCAGCAGTGTCACGCAGTCCGCCGCGTGGATCAAGGGATCTATGGTTTTCCCTTGAGTCTTTTTCACGAGGCTTTCCCACGAGGCTTTCCCACAGGGCTGTCCCACGTGCACACGTGGTGGGAGTCGATCCTCGGCTTGAACGTCAAGGCAGTGCAGGGAAAACAGGTTCCTCTGGAATGGACTGACACATTTGGGGGACTCTTGGAATGGTGGCACGACCCTGGAGTTCCTCTCGCCTTTCCTGTGGAGAGCGCCTCCTCTTGAGATGCGACGGGAACGCCGGGAATTCTTTCCCTACGAAACAGGGAAAGGATCCCTCATCTCGAGCTAGGAGGCGGAAACGGGGCTCCCCTGGATGTGTGCGGGACCCCACGTGCTTCCTGTCGAGTGGAGACGGGTATGTCGGGGAACTTCTTGAGTTGCAGCAAGGCTGTGAAGGACCCTTTGGAAGTTCCAGTGGTTAGACGTGATTAGCCTCGAGAAGCCTCAGCGGAAATGGGCCTCATCTCGCCTGGAGGGCAAAACCTCCTGGATTTTCTCAAATTGCGGCAGGTGCTCTCGACTTCCGACGGGGACCTCAGGGACCCGCTCTGGTGGCCTCAGGAAAGGCCAGTCCCCATGCGAGTTCCTCGGGGGCCTCTCGGGATTCCTCTCCCGTCGATGCCGGGGCCTAAGACCTTGTGTGGAGTCGGGGCCGGAACCTGAGGATTCCTATCCAGTGCTGACATGGATCTTGGGGTACTTCTGGAGTCTCCCCAGGGGAGTCAGTCCTCGTCTCGAATGCGGGCATGCACTTGCGCTTTCCTCCAGAGCGGTAGCAGCAGTGTCACGCAGTCCGCCGCGTGGATCAAAGGATCTATGGTTTTCCCTCGAGTCTTTCCCACGAGGCTTTCCCACGAGGCTTTCCCACAGGGCTGTCCCACGTGCACACATGGTGGGAGTCGATCCTCGGCTTGAACGTCAAGGCAGTGCAGGGAAAACAGGTTCCTCTGGAATGGACTGACACATCTGGGGGACTCTTGGAATGGTGGCACGACCCTGGAGTTCCTCTCGCCTTTCCTGTGGAGAGCGCCTCCTCTTGAGATGCGACGGGAACGCCGGGAATTCTTTCCCTACGAAACAGGGAAAGGATCCCTCATCTCGAGCTAGGAGGCGGAAACGGGGCTCCCCTGGATGTGTGCGGGACCCCACGTGCTTCCTCTCGAGTGGAGACAGGTATGTCGGGGAACTTCTTGAGTTGCAGCAAGGGTGTGAAGGACCCTTTGGAAGTTCCAGTGGTTAGACGTGATTAGCCTCGAGAAGCCTCAGCGGAAATGGGCCTCATCTCGCCTGGAGGGCAAAACCTCCTGGATTTTCTCGAGTTGCGGCAGGTGCTCTCGACTTACGACGGGGACCTCAGGGACCCGCTCTGGTGGCCTCAGGAAAGGCCAGTCCCCATGCGAGTTCCTCGGGGGCCTCTCGGGATTCCTCTCCCGTCGATGCCGGGGCCTAAGACCTTATGTGGAGTCGGGGCCGGAACCTGAGGATTCCTCTCCAGTGCTGACATGGATCTTGGGGTACTTCTGGAGTCTCCCCAGGGCAGTCAGTCCTCGTCTCGAATGCGGGCATGCACTTGTGCTTTCCTCCAGAGCGGTAGAAGCAGTGTCACGCAGTCCGCCGCGTGGATCAAAGGTTCTATGGTTTTCCCTCGAGTCTTTCCCACGAGGCTTTCCCACGAGGCTTTCCCACAGTGCTGTCCCACGTGCACACGTGGTGGGAGTGGATCCTCGGCTTGAACGTCAAGGCAGTGCAGGGAAAACAGGTTCCTCTGGAATGGACTGACACATTTGGGGGCTCTTGGAATGGTGGCACGACCCTGGAGTTCCTCTCGCCTTTCCTGTGGAGAGCGCCTCCTCTTGAGATGCGACGGGAACCCCGGGAATTCTTTACCTACGAAACAGGGAAAGGATCCCTCATCTCGAGCTAGGAGGCGGAAACGGTGCTCCCCTGGATGTGTGCGGGACCCCACGTGCTTCCTCTCGAGTGGAGACGGGTATGTCGGGGAACTTCTTGAGTTGCAGCAAGGGTGTGAAGGACCCTTTGGAAGTTCCAGTGGTTAGACGTGATTAGCCTCGAGAAGCCTCAGCGGAAATGGGCCTCATCTCGCCTGGAGGGCAAAACCTCGTGGATTTTCTCGAGTTGCGGCAGGTGCTCTCGAGTTACGACGGGGACCTCAGGGACCCGCTCTGGTGGCCTCAGGAAAGGCCAGTCCACATGCGAGTTCCTCGGGGGCCTCTGGGGATTCCTCTCCCGTCGTTGCCGGGGCCTAAGACCTTGTGTGGAGTCGGGGCCGGAACCTGAGGATTCCTCTCCAGTGCTGACATGGATCTTGGGGTACTTCTGGAGTCTCCCCAGGGGAGTCAGTCCTCGTCTCGAATGCGGGTATGCACTTGCGCTTTCCTCCAGAGCGGTAGCAGTAGTGTCACGCAGTCCGCCGCGTGGATCAAAGGATCTATGGTTTTCCCTCGAGTCTTTCCCACGAGGCTTTCCCACGAGGCTTTCCCACAGGGCTGTCCCACGTGCACACGTGGTGGGAGTGGATCCTCGGCTTGAAAGTCAAGGCAGTGCAGGGAAAACAGGTTCCTCTGGAATGGACTGACACATCTGGGGGACTCTTGGAATGCTGGCACGACCCTGGAGTTCCTCTCGCCTTTCCTGTGGAGAGCGCCTCCTCTTGAGATGCGACGGGAACGCCGGGAATTCTTTCCCTACGAAACAGGGAAAGGATCCCTCATCTCGAGCTAGGAGGCGGAAACGGGGCTCCCCTGGATGTGTGCGGGACCCCACGTGCTTCCTCTCGAGTGGAGACGGGTATGTCGGGGAACTTCTTGAGTTGCAGCAAGGGTGTGAAGGACCCTTTGGAAGTTCCAGTGGTTAGACGTGATTAGCCTCGAGAAGCCTCAGCGGAAATGGGCCTCATCTCGCCTGGAGGGCAAAACCTCCTGAATTTTCTCGAGTTGCGGCAGGTGCTCTCGACTTACGACGGGGACCTCAGGGACCCGCTCTGGTGGCCTCAGGAAAGGCCAGTCCCCATGCGAGTTCCTCGGGGGCCTCTCGGGATTCCTCTCCCGTCGATGCCGGGGCCTAAGACCTTGTGTGGAGTCGGGGCCGGAAACTGAGGATTCCTCTCCAGTGCTGACATGGATCTTGGGGTACTTCTGGAGTCTCCCCAGGGGAGTCAGTCCTCGTCTCGAATGCGGGCATGCACTTGCGCTTTCCTCCAGAGCGGTAGCAGCAGTGTCACACAGTCCGCCGCGTGGATCAAAGGATCTATGGTTTTCCCTCGAGTCTTTCCCACGAGGCTTTCCCACGAGGCTTTCCAACAGGGCTGTCCCACGTGCACACGTGGTGGGAGTCGATCCTCGGCTTGAACGTCAAGGCAGTGCAGGGAAAACAGGTTCCTCTGGAATGGACTGACACATCTGGGGGACTCTTGGAATGGTGGCACGACCCTGGAGTTCCTCTCGCCTTTCCTGTGGAGAGCGCCCCCTCTTGAGATGCGACGGGAACGCCGGGAATTCTTTCCCTACGAAACAGTGAAAGGATCCCTCATCTCGAGCTAGGAGGCGGAAACGGGGCTCCCCTGGATGTGTGCGGGATACCACGTGCTTCCTATCGAGTGGAGACGGGTATGTCGGGGAACTTCTTGAGTAGCAGCAAGGGTGTGAAGGACCCTTTGGAAGTTCCAGTGGTTAGATGTGATTGGCCTCGAGAAGCCTCAGCGGAAATGGGCCTCATCTCGCCTGGAGGGCAAAACCTCCTGGATTTTCTCGAGTTACGGCAGGTGCTCTCGACTTACGACGGGGACCTCAGGGACCCGCTCTGGTGGCCTCAGGAAAGGCCAGTCCCCATGCGAGTTCCTCGGGGGCCTCTCGGGATTCCTCTCCCGTCGATGCCGGGGCCTAAGACCTTGTGTGGAGTCGGGGCCGGAACCTGAGGATTCCTCTCCAGTGCTGACATGGATCTTGGGGTACTTCTGGAGTCTCCCCAGGGGAGTCAGTCCTCGTCTCGAATGCGGGCATGCACTTGCGCTTTCCTCCAGAGCGGTAGCAGCAGTGTCACGCAGTCCGCCGCGTGGATCAAAGGATCTATGGTTTTCCCTCGAGTCTTTCCCACGAGGCTTTCCCACGAGGCTTTCCCACAGGGCTGTCCCACGTGCACACGTGGTGGGAGTCGATCCTCGAGTTGAACGTCAAGGCAGTGCAGGGAAAACAGGTTCCTCTGGAATGGACTGACACATCTGGGGGACTCTTGGAATGGTGGCACGACCCTGGAGTTCCTCTCGCCTTTCCTGTGGAGAGCGCCTCCTCTTGAGATGCGACGGGAACGCCGGGAATTCTTTCCCTACGAAACAGGGAAAGGATCCCTCATCTCGAGCTAGGAGGCGGAAACGGGGCTCCCCTGGATGTTTACGGGACCCCACGTGCTTCCTCTCGAGTGGAGACGGGTATGTCGGGGAACTTCTTGAGTTGCAGCAAGGGTGTGAAGGACCCTTTGGAAGTTCCAGTGGTTAGATGTGATTAGCCTCGAGAAGCCTCAGCGGAAATGGGCCTCATCTCGCCTGGAGGGCAAAACCTCCTGGATTTTCTCGAGTTGCGGCATGTGCTCTCGACTTACGACGGGGACCTCAGGACCCGCTCTGGTGACCTCAGGAAAGGCCAGTCCCCATGCGAGTTCCTCGGGGGCCTCTCGGGATTCCTCTCCCATTGATGCCGGGGCCTAAGACCTTGTGTGGAGTCGGGGCCGGAACCTGAGGATTACTCTCCTGTGCTGACATGGATCATGGGGTACTTCTGGAGTCTCCCCAGGGGAGTCAGTCCTCGTCTCGAATGCGGGCATGTACTTGCGCTTTCCTCCAGAGCGGTAGCAGCAGTGTCACGCAGTCCGCCGCGTGGATCAAAGGATCTATGGTTTTCCTTCGAGTCTTTCCCACGAGGCTTTCCCACGAGGCTTTCCCACAGGGCTGTCCCACGTGCACACGTGGTGGGAGTCGATCCTCGGCTTGAACGTCAAGGCAGTGCAGGGAAAACAGGTTCCTCTGGAATGGACTGACACACCTGGCGGACTCTTGGAATGGTGGCACGACCCTGGAGTTCCTCTCGCCTTTCCTGTGGAGAGCGCCTCCTCTTGAGATGCGACGGGAACGCCGGGAATTCTTTCCCTACGAAACAGGGAAAGGATCCCTCATCTCGAGCTAGGAGGCGGAAACGGGGCTCCGCTGGATGTGTGCGGGACCCCACGTGCTTCCTCTCGAGTGGAGACGGGTATGTCGGGGAACTTCTTGAGTTGCAACAAGGGTGTGAAGGACCCTTTGGAAGTTCCAGTGGTTAGACGTGATTAGCCTCGAGAAGCCTCAGTGGAAATGGGCCTCATCTCGCCTGGAGGGCAAAACCTCCTGAATTTTCTCGAGTTGCGGCAGGTGCTCTCGACTTACGACGGGGACCTCAGGGACCCGCTCTGGTGGCCTCAGGAAAGGCCAGTCCCCATGCGAGTTCCTCGGGGGCCTCTCGGGATTCCTCTCCCTTAGATGCCGGGGCCTAAGACCTTGTGTGGAGTCGGGGCCGGAACCTGAGGATTCCTCTCCAGTGCTGACATGGATCTTGGGGTACTTCTGGAGTCTCCCCAGGGGAGTCAGTCCTCGTCTCGAATGCGGGCATGCACTTGCGCTTTCCTCCAGAGCGGTAGCAGCAGTGTCACGCAGTCCGCCGCGTGGATCAAAGGATCTATGGTTTTCCCTCGAGTCTTTCCCACGAGGCTTTCCCACGAGGCTTTCCCACGAGGCTTTCCCACAGGTTTGTCCCACGTGCACAGGTGGTGGGAGTCGATCCTCGGCTTGAACGTCAAGGCAGTGCAGGGAAAACAGGTTCCTCTGGAATGGACTGACCCATCTGGGCGTCTCTTGGAATGGTGGCACGACCCTGGAGTTCCTCTCGCCTCTCCTGTGGAGAGCGCCTCCTCTTGAGATGCGACGGGAACGCCGGGAATTCTTTCCCTAAGAAACAGGGAAAGGATCCCTCATCTCGAGCTAGGAGGCGGAAACGGGGCTCCCCTGGATGTGTGCGGGACCCCACGTGCTTCCTCTCGAGTGGAGACGGGTATGTCGGGGAACTTCTTGAGTTGCAGCAAGGGTGTGAAGGACCCTTTGGAAGTTCCAGTGGTTAGATGTGATTAGCCTCGAGAAGCCTCAGCGGAAATGGGCCTCATCTCGCCTGGAGGGCAAAACCTCCTGGATTTTCTCGAGTTGCGGCATGTGCTCTCGACTTACGACGGGGACCTCAGGGACCCGCTCAGGTGACCTCAGGAAAGGCCAGTCCCCATGCGAGTTCCTCGGGGGCCTCTCGGCATTCCTCTCCCATTGATGCCGGGGCCTAAGACCTTGTGTGGAGTCAGGGCCGGAACCTGAGGATTCCTCTCCAGTGCTGACATGGATCTTGGGGTACTTCTGGAGCCTCCCCAGGGGAGTCAGTCCTCGTCTCGAATGCGGGCATGCACTTGCGCTTTCCTCCAGAGCGGTAGCAGCAGTGTCACGCAGTCCTCCCCGTGGATCAAAGGATCTATGGTTTTCCCTCGAGTCTTTCCCACGAGGCTTTCCCACGAGGCTTTCCCACAGGGCTGTCCCACGTGCACACGTGGTGGGAGTGGATCCTCGGCTTGAACGTCAAGGCAGTGCAGGGAAAACAGGTTCCTCTGGAATGGACTGACACATCTGGGGGACTCTTGGAATGGTGGCACGACCCTGGAGTTCCTCTCGACTTTCCTGTGGAGAGCGCCTCCTCTTGAGATGCGACGGGAACGCCGGGAATTCTTTCCCTACGAAACAGTGAAAGGATCCCTCATCTCGAGCTAGGAGGCGGAAACGGGGCTCCCCTGGATGTGTGCGGGATACCACGTGCTTCCTATCGAGTGGAGACGGGTATGTCGGGGAACTTCTTGAGTAGCAGCAAGGGTGTGAAGGACCCTTTGGAAGTTCCAGTGGTTAGATGTGATTGGCCTCGAGAAGCCTCAGCGGAAATGGGCCTCATCTCGCCTGGAGGGCAAAACCTCCTGGATTTTCTCGAGTTACGGCAGGTGCTCTCGACTTACGACCGGGACCTCAGGGACCCGCTCTGGTGGCCTCAGGAAAGGCCAGTCCCCATGCGAGTTCCTCGGGGGCCTCTCGGGATTCCTCTCCCGTCGATGCCGGGGCCTAAGACCTTGTGTGGAGTCGGGGCCGGAACCTGAGGATTCCTCTCCAGTGCTGACATGGATCTTGGGGTACTTCTGGAGTCTCCCCAGGGGAGTCAGTCCTCGTCTCGAATGCGGGCATGCACTTGCGCTTTCCTCCAGAGCGGTAGCAGCAGTGTCACGCAGTCCGCCGCGTGGATCAAAGGATCTATGGTTTTCCCTCGAGTCTTTCCCACGAGGCTTTCCCACGAGGCTTTCCCACAGGGCTGTCCCACGTGCACAGGTGGTGGGAGTCGATCCTTGACTTGAACGTCAAGGCAGTGCAGGGAAAACAGGTTCCTCTGGAATGGACTGACACATCTGGGGGACTCTTGGAATGGTGGCACGACCCTGGAGTTCCTCTCGCCTTTCCTGTGGAGAGCGCCTCCTCTTGAGATGCGACGGGAACGCCGGGAATTCTTTCCCTACGAAACAGGGAAAGGATCCCTCATCTCGAGCTAGGAGGCGGAAACGGGGCTCCCCTGGATGTGTGCGGGACCCCACGTGCTTCCTCTCGAGTGGAGACGGGTATGTCGGGGAACTTCTTGAGTTGCAGCAAGGGTGTGAAGGACCCTTTGGAAGTTCCAGTGGTTAGATGTGATTAGCCTCGAGAAGCCTCAGCGGAAATGGGCCTCATCTCGCCTGGAGGGCAAAACCTCCTTGATTGTCTCCAGTTGCGGCAGGTGCTCTCGACTTACGACGGGGACCTCAGGGACCCGCTCTGGGGGCCTCAGGAAAAACCAGTCCCCATGCGAGTTCCTCGGGGGCCTCTCGGCATTCCTCTCCCGTCGATGCCGGGGCCTAAGACCTTGTGTGGAGTCGGGGCCGGAACCTGAGGATTCCTCTCCAGTGCTGACATGGATCTTGGGGTACTTCTGGAGTCTCCCCAGGGGAGTCAGTCCTCGTCTCGAATGCGGGCATGCACTTGCGCTTTCCTCCAGAGCGGTAGCAGCAGTGTCACGCAGTCCGCCGCGTGGATCAAAGGATCTATGGTTTTCCCTCGAGTCTTTCCCACGAGGCTTTCCCACGAGGCTTTCCCACAGGGCTGTCCCACGTGCACAGGTGGTGGGAGTCGATCCTCGGCTTGAACGTCAAGGCAGTGCAGGGAAAACAGGTTCCTCTGGAATGGACTGACACATCTGGGCGTCTCTTGGAATGGTGGCACGACCCTGGAGTTCCTCTCGCCTCTCCTGTGGAGAGCGCCTCCTCTTGAGATGCGACGGGAACGCCGGGAATTCTTTCCCTAAGAAACAGGGAAAGGATCCCTCATCTCGAGCTAGGAGGCGGAAACGGGGCTCCCCTGGATGTGTGCGGGACCCCACGTGCTTCCTCTCGAGTGGAGACGGGTATGTCGGGGAACTTCTTGAGTTGCAGCAAGGGTGTGAAGGACCCTTTGGAAGTTCCAGTGGTTAGATGTGATTAGCCTCGAGAAGCCTCAGCGGAAATGGGCCTCATCTCGCCTGGAGGGCAAAACCTCCTGGATTTTCTCGAGTTGCGGCATGTGCTCTCGACTTACGACGGGGACCTCAGTGACCCGCTCTGGTGACCTCAGGAAAGGCCAGTCCCCATGCGAGTTCCTCGGGGGCCTCTCGGGATTCCTCTCCCATTGATGCCGGGGCCTAAGACCTTGTGTGGAGTCGGGGCTGGAACCTGAGGATTCCTCTCCAGTGCTGACATGGATCATGGGGTACTTCTGGAGTCTCCCCAGGGGAGTCAGTCCTCGTCTCGAATGCGGGCATGCACTTGCGCTTTCCTCCAGAGCGGTAGCAGCAGTGTCACGCAGTCCGCCGCGTGGATCAAAGGATCTATGGTTTTCCCTCGAGTCTTTCCCACGAGGCTTTCCCACGAGGCTTTCCCACAGGGCTGTCCCACGTGCACAGGTGGTGGGAGTCGATCCTCGGCTTGAACGTCAAGGCAGTGCAGGGAAAACAGGTTCCTCTGGAATGGACTGACACATCTGGGGGACTCTTGGAATGGTGGCACGACCCTGGAGTTCCTCTCGCCTTTCCTGTGGAGAGCGCCTCCTCTTGAGATGCGACGGGAACGCCGGGAATTCTTTCCCTACGAAACAGGGAAAGGATCCCTCATCTCGAGCTAGGAGGCGGAAACGGGGCTCCCCTGGATGTGTGCGGGACCCCACGTGCTTCCTCTCGAGTGGAGACGGGTATGTCGGGGAACTTCTTGAGTTGCAGCAAGGGTGTGAAGGACCCTTTGGAAGTTCCAGTGGTTACACGTGATTAGCCTCGAGAAGACTCAATGGAAATGGGCCTCATCTCGCCTGGAGGGCAAAACCTCCTGGATTTTCTCGAGTTGCGGCAGGTGCTCTCGACTTACGACGGGGACCTCAGGGACCCGCTCTGGTGGCCTCAGGAAAGGCCAGTCCCCATGCGAGTTCCTCGGGGGCCTCTCGGGATTCCTCTCCCGTCGTTGCCGGGGCCTAAGACCTTGTGTGGAGTCGGGGCCGGAACCTGAGGATTCCTCTCCAGTGCTGACATGGATCTTGGGGTACTTCTGGAGTCTCCCCAGGGGAGTCAGTCCTCGTCTCGAATGCGGGCATGCACTTGCGCTTTCCTCCAGAGCGGTAGCAGCAGTGTCACGCAGTCCGCCGCGTGGATCAAAGGATCTATGGTTTTCCCTCGAGTCTTTCCCACGAGGCTTTCCCACGAGGCTTTCCCACAGGGCTGTCCTACGTGCACAGGTGGTGGGAGTCGATCCTGGGCTTGAACGTCAAGGCAGTGCAGGGAAAACAGGTTCCTCTGGAACGGACTGACACATCTGGGCGTCTCTTGGAATGGTGGCACGACCCTGGAGTTCCTCTCGCCTCTCCTGTGGAGAGCGCCTCCTCTTGAGATGCGACGGGAACGCCGGGAATTCTTTCCCTAAGAAACAGGGAAAGGATCCCTCATCTCGAGCTAGGAGGCGGTAACGGGGCTCCCCTGGATGCGTGCGGGACCCCACGTGCTTCCTCTCGAGTGGAGACGGGTATGTCGGGGAACTTCTTGAGTTGCAGCAAGGGTGTGAAGGACCCTTTGGAAGTTCCAGTGGTTAGATGTGATTAGCCTCGAGAAGCCTCAGCGGAAATGGGCCTCATCTCGCCTGGAGCGCAAAACCTCCTGGATTTTCTCGAGTTGCGGCAGGTGCTCTCGATTTACGACGGGGACCTCAGGGACCCGCTCTGGGGGCCTCAGGAAAAGCCAGTCCCCATGCGAGTTCCTCGGGGGCCTCTCGGGATTCCTCTCCCGTCGATGCCGGGGCCTAAGACCTTGTGTGGAGTCGGGGCCGGAACCTGAGGATTCCTCTCCAGTGCTGACATGGATCTTGGGGTACTTCTGGAGTCTCCCCAGGGGAGTCAGTCCTCGTCTCGAATGCGGGCATGCACTTGCGCTTTCCTCCAGAGCGGTAGCAGCAGTGTCACGCAGTCCGCCGCGTGGATCAAAGGATCTATGGTTTTCCCTCGAGTCTTTCCCACGAGGCTTTCCCACGAGGCTTTCCCACAGGGCTGTCCCACGTGCACACGTGGTGGGAGTCGATCCTCGGCTTGAACGTCAAGGCAGTGCAGGGAAAACAGGTTCCTCTGTAATGGACTGACACATATGGGCGTCTCTTGGAATGGTGGCACGACCCTGGAGTTCCTCTCGCCTCTCCTGTGGAGAGCGCCTCCTCTTGAGATGCGACGGGAACGCCGGGAATTCTTTCCCTAAGAAACAGGGAAAGGATCCCTCATCTCGAGCTAGGAGGCGGAAACGGGGCTCCCCTGGATGTGTGCGGGACCCCACGTGCTTCCTCTCGAGTGGAGACGGGTATGTCGGGGAACTTCTTGAGTTGCAGCAAGGGTGTGAAGGACCCTTTGGAAGTTCCAGTGGTTAGATGTGATTAGCCTCGAGAAGCCTCAGCGGAAATGGGCCTCATCTCGCCTGGAGGGCAAAACCTCCTGGATTTTCTCGAGTTGCGGCATGTGCTCTCGACTTACGACGGGGATCTCAGTGACCCGCTCTGGTGACCTCAGGAAAAGCCAGTCCCCATGCGAGTTCCTCGGGGGCCTCTCGGGATTCCTCTCCCGTCGATGCCGGGGCCTAAGACCTTGTGTGGAGTCGGGGCCGGAACCTGAGGATTCCTCTCCAGTGCTGACATGGATCTTGGGGTACTTCTGGAGTCTCCCCAGGGGAGTCAGTCCTCGTCTCGAATGCGGGCATGCACTTGCGCTTTCCTCCAGAGCGGTAGCAGCAGTGTCACGCAGTCCGCCGCGTGGATCAAAGGATCTATGGTTTTCCCTCGAGTCTTTCCCACGAGGCTTTCCCACGAGGCTTTCCCACAGGGCTGTCCCACGTGCACAGGTGGTGGGAGTCGATCCTCGGCTTGAACGTCAAGGCAGTGCAGGGAAAACAGGTTCCTCTGGAATGGACTGACACATCTGGGCGTCTCTTGGAATGGTGGCACGACCCTGGAGTTCCTCTCGCCTCTCCTGTGGAGAGCGCCTCCTCTTGAGAAGCGACGGGAACGCCGGGAATTCTTTCCCTAAGAAACAGGGAAAGGATCCCTCATCTCGAGCTAGGAGGCGGAAACGGGGCTCCCCTGGATGTGTGCGGGACCCCACGTGCTTCCTCTCGAGTGGAGACGGGTATGTAGGGGAACTTCTTGAGTTGCAGCAAGGGTGTGAAGGACCCTTTGGAAGTTCCAGTGGTTAGATGTGATTAGCCTCGAGAAGCCTCAGCGGAAATGGGCCTCATCTCGCCTGGAGGGCAAAACCTCCTGGATTTTCTCGAGTTGCGGCATGTGCTCTCGACTTACGACGGGGACCTCAGTGACCCGCTCTGGTGACCTCAGGAAAGGCCAGTCCCCATGCGAGTTCCTCGGGGGCCTCTCGGGATTCCTCTCCCATTGATGCCGGGGCCTAAGACCTTGTGTGGAGTCGGGGCCGGAACCTGAGGATTACTCTCCTGTGCTGACATGGATCATGGGGTACTTCTGGAGTCTCCCCAGGGGAGTCAGTCCTCGTCTCGAATGCGGGCATGTACTTGCGCTTTCCTCCAGAGCGGTAGAAGCAGTGTCACGCAGTCCGCCGCGTGGATCAAAGGATCTATGGTTTTCCTTCGAGTCTTTCCCACGAGGCTTTCCCACGAGGCTTTCCCACAGGGCTGTCCCACGTGCACACGTGGTGGTAGTCGATCCTCGGCTTGAACGTCAAGGCAGTGCAGGGAAAACAGGTTCCTCTGGAATGGACTGACACATCTGGGGGACTCTTGGAATGGTGGCACGACCCTGGAGTTCCTCTCGCCTTTCCTGTGGAGAGCGCCTCCTCTTGAGATGCGACGGGAACGCCGGGAATTCTTTACCTACGAAACAGGGAAAGGATCCCTCATCTCGAGCTAGGAGGCGGAAACGGGGCTCCCCTGGATGTGTGCGGGACCCCACTTGCTTCCTCTCGAGTGGAGACGGGTATGTCAGGGAACATCTTGAATTGCAGCAAGGGTGTGAAGGACCCTTTGGAAATTCCAGTGGTTAGACGTGATTAGCCTCGAGAAGCCTCAGCGGAAATGGGCCTCATCTCGCCTGGAGGGCAAAACCTCCTGGATTTTCTCGAGTTGCGGCAGGTGCTCTCGACTTACGACGGGGACCTCAGGGACCCGCTCTGGTGGCCTCAGGAAAGGCCAGTCCCCATGCGAGTTCCTCGGGAGCCTCTCGGGATTCCTCTCCCATCGATGCCGGGGCCTAAGACCTTGTGTGGAGTCGGGGCCGGAACCTGAGGATTCCTCTCCAGTGCTGACATGGATCTTGGGGTACTTCTGGAGTCTCCCCAGGGAGTCAGTCCTCGTCTCGAATGCGGGCATGCACTTGCCCTTTCCTCCAGAGCGGTAGCAGCAGTGTCACGCAGTCCGCCGCGTGGATCAAAGGATCTATGGTTTTCCCTCGAGTCTTTCCCACGAGGCTTTCCCACGAGGCTTTCCCACAGGGCTGTCCCACGTGCACACGTGGTGGGAGTCGATCCTCGGCTTGAACGTCAAGGCAGTGCAGGGAAAACAGGTTCCTCTGGAATGGACTGACACATTTGGGGGACTCTTGGAATGGTGGCACGACCCTGGAGTTCCTCTCGCCTTTCCTGTGGAGAGCGCCTCCTCTTGAGATGCGACGGGAACACCGGGAATTCTTTCCCTACGAAACAGGGAAAGGATCCCTCATCTCGAGCTAGGAGGCGGAAACGGGGCTCCGCTGGATGTGTGCGGTACCCCACGTGCTTCCTCTCGAGTGGAGACGGGTATGTCGGGGAACTTCTTGAGTTGCAACAAGGGTGTGAAGGACCCTTTGGAAGTTCCAGTGGTTAGACGTGATTAGCCTCGAGAAGCCTCAGCGGAAATGGGCCTCATCTCGCCTGGAGGGCAAAACCTCCTGAATTTTCTCGAGTTGCGGCAGGTGCTCTCGACTTACGACGGGGACCTCAGGGACCCGCTCTGGTGGCCTCAGGAAAGGCCAGTCCCCATGCGAGTTCCTCGGGGGCCTCTCGGGATTCCTCTCCCGTCGATACCGGGGCCTAAGACCTTGTGTGAAGTCGGGGCCGGAACCTGAGGATTCCTCTCCAGTGCTGACATGGATCTTGGGGTACTTCTGGAGTCTCCCCAGGGGAGTCAGTCCTCGTCTCGAATGCGGGCATGCACTTGCGCTGTCCTCCAGAGCGGTAGCAGCAGTGTCACGCAGTCCGCCGCGTGGATCAAAGGATCTATGGTTTTCCCTCGAGTCTTTCCCACGAGGCTTTCCCACGAGGCTTTCCCACAGGGCTGTCCCACGTGCACAGGTGGTGGGAGTCGATCCTCGGCTTGAACGTCAAGGCAGTGCAGGGAAAACAGGTTCCTCTGGAATGGACTGACCCATCTGGGCATCTCTTGGAGTGGTGGCACGACCCTGGAGTTCCTCTCGCCTCTCCTGTGGAGAGCGCCTCCTCTTGAGATGCGACGGGAACGCCGGGAATTCTTTCCCTAAGAAACAGGGAAAGGATCCCTCATCTCGAGCTAGGAGGCGGAAACGGTGCTCCCCTGGATGTGTGCGGGACCCCACGTGCTTCCTCTCGAGTGGAGACGGGTATGTCGGGGAACTTCTTGAGTTGCAGCAAAGGTGTGAAGGACCCTTTGGAAGTTCCAGTGGTTAGATGTGATTAGCCTCGAGAAGCCTCAGCGGAAATGGGCCTCATCTCGCCTGGAGGGCAAAACCTCCTGGATTTTCTCGAGTTGCGGCAGGTGCTCTCGACTTACGACGGGGACCTCAGGGACCCGCTCTGGTGGCCTCAGGAAAGGCCAGTCCCCATGCGAGTTCCTCGGGGGCCTCTCGGGATTCCTCTCCCGTCGTTGCCGGGGCCTAAGACCTTGTGTGGAGTCGGGGCCGGAACCTGAGGATTCCTCTCCAGTGCTGACATGGATCTTGGGGTACTTCTGGAGTCTCCCCAGGGGAGTCAGTCCTCGTCTCGAATGCGGGCATGCACTTGCGCTTTCCTCCAGAGCGGTAGCAGCAGTGTCACGCAGTCCGCCGCGTGGATCAAAGGATCTATGGTTTTCCCTTGAGTCTTTCCGAAGAGGCTTTCCCACGAGGCTTTCCCACAGGGCTGTCCCACGTGCACACGTGGTGGGAGTCGATCCTCGGCTTGAACGTCAAGGCAGTGCAGGGAAAACAGGTTCCTCTGGAATGGACTGACACATCTGGGGGACTCTTGGAATGGTGGCACGACCCTGGAGTTCCTCTCGCCTTTCCTGTGGAGAGCGCCTCCTCTTGAGATGCGACGGGAACGCCGGGAATTCTTTCCTACGAAACAGGGAAAGGATCCCTCATCTCGAGCTAGGAGGCGGAAACGGGGCTCCCCTGGATGTGTGCGGGACCCCACGTGCTTCCTCTCGAGTGGAGATGGGTATGTAGGGGAACTTCTTGAGTTGCAGCAAGGGTGTGAAGGACCCTTTGGAAGTTCCAGTGGTTAGATGTGATTAGCCTCGAGAAGCCTCAGCGGAAATGGGCCTCATCTCGCCTGGAGGGCAAAACCTCCTGGATTTTCTCGAGTTGCGGCATGTGCTCTCGACTTACGACGGGGACATCAGTGACCCGCTCTGGTGACCTCAGGAAAAGCCAGTCCCCATGCGAGTTCCTCGGGGGCCTCTCGGGATTCCTCTCCCATTGATGCCGGGGCCTAAGACCTTGTGTGGAGTCGGGGCCGGAACCTGAGTATTCCTCTCCAGTGCTGACATGGATCATGGGGTACTTCTGGAGTCTCCCCAGGGGAGTCAGTCCTCGTCTCGAATGCGGGCATGTACTTGCGCTTTCCTCCAGAGCGGTAGCAGCAGTGTCACGCAGTCCGCCGCGTGGATCAAAGGATCTATGGTTTTCCTTCGAGTCTTTCCCACTAGGCTTTCCCACGAGGCTTTCCCACAGGGCTGTCCCACGTGCACAGGTGTTGGGAGTGGATCCTCGGCTTGAACGTCAAGGCAGTGCAGGGAAAACAGGTTCCTCTGGAATGGACTGACACATCTGGGGGACTCTTGGAATGGTGGCACGACCCTGGAGTTCCTCTCGCCTTTACTGTGGAGAGCGCCTCCTCTTGAGATGCGACGGGAACGCCGGGAATTCTTTCCCTACGAAACAGTGAAAGGATCCCTCATCTCGAGCTAGGAGGCGGAAACGGGGCTCCCCTGGATGTGTGCGGGATACCACGTGCTTCCTATCGAGTGGAGACGGGTATGTCGGGGAACTTCTTGAGTAGCAGCAAGGGTGTGAAGGACCCTTTGGAAGATCCAGTGGTTAGATGTGATTAGCCTCGAGAAGCCTCAGCGGAAATGGGCCTCATCTCGCCTGGAGGGCAAAACCTCCTGGATTTTCTCGAGTTGCGGCAGGTGCTCTCGACTTACGACGGGGACCTCAGGGACCCGCTCTGGTGGCCTCAGGAAAGGCCAGTCCCCATGCGAGTTCCTCGGGGGCCTCTCGGGATTACTCTCCCGTCGATGCCGGGGCCTAAGACCTTGTGTGGAGTCGGGGCCGGAACCTGAGGATTCCTCTCCAGTGCTGACATGGATCTTGGGGTACTTCTGGAGTCTCCCCAGGGGAGTCAGTCCTCGTCTCGAATGCGGGCATGCACTTGCGCTTTCCTCCAGAGCGGTAGCAGCAGTGTCACGCAGTCCGCCGCGTGGATCAAAGGATCTATGGTTTTCCCTCGAGTCTTTCTCACGAGGCTTTCCCACGAGGCTTTCCCACAGGGCTGTCCCAAGTGCACACGTGGTGGGAGTCGATCCTCGGCTTGAACGTCAAGGCAGTGCAGGGAAAACAGGTTCCTCTGGAATGTACTGACACATCTGGGGGACTCTTGGAATGGTGGCACGACCCTGGAGTTCCTCTCGCCTTTCCTGTGGAGAGCGCCTCCACTTGAGATGCGACGGGAACGCCGGGAATTCTTTCCCTACGAAACAGGGAAAGGATCCCTCATCTCGAGCTAGGAGGCGGAAACGGGGCTCCCCTGGATGTGTGCGGGACCCCACGTGCTTCCTCTCGAGTGGAGACGGGTATGTCGGGGAACTTCTTGAGTTGCAGCAAGGGTGTGAAGGACCCTTTGGAAGTTCCAGTGGTTAGACGTGATTCGCCTCGAGAAGCCTCAGCGGAAATGGGCCTAATCTCGCCTGGAGGGCAAAACCTCCTGGATTTTCTCGAGTTGCGGCAGGTGCTCTCGACTTACGACGGGGACGTCAGGGACCCGCTCTGGTGGCCTCAGGAAAGGCCAGTCCCCATGCGAGTTCCTCGGGGGCCTCTCGGGATTCCTCTCCCGTCGATGCCGGGGCCTAAGACCATGTGTGGAGTCGGGGCCGGAACCTGAGGATTCCTCTCCAGTGCTGACATGGATCTTGGGGTACTTCTGGAGTCTCCCCAGGGGAGTCAGTCCTCGTCTCGAATGCGGGCATGCACTTGCGCTTTCCTCCAGAGCGGTAGCAGCAGTGTCACGCAGTTCCCCGCGAGGATCAAAGGATCTATGGTTTTCCCTCGAGTCTTTCCCACGAGGCTTTCCCACGAGGCTTTCCCACAGGGCTGTTCCACGTGCACACGTGGTGGGAGTGGATCCTCGGCTTGAACGTCAAGGCAGTGCAGGGAAAACAGGTTCCTCTGGAATGGACTGACACATCTGGGGGACTCTTGGAATGGTGGTACGACCCTGGAGTTCCTCTCGCCTTTCCTGTGGAGAGCGCCTCCTCTTGAGATGCGACGGGAACGCCGGGAATTCTTTCCCTACGAAACAGGGAAAGGATCCCTCATCTCGAGCTAGGAGGCGGAAACGGGGCTCCCCTGGATGTGTGCGGGACCCCACGTGCTTCCTCTCGAGTGGAGACGGGTATGTCGGGGAATTCTTGAGTTGCAGCAAGGGTGTGAAGGACCCTTTGGAAGTTCCAGTGGTTAGACGTGATTCGCCGCGAGAAGCCTCAGCGGAAATGCGCCTCATCTCGCCTGGAGGGCAAAACCTGCTGGATTTTCTCGAGTTGCGGCAGGTGCTCTCTACTTACGACGGGGACCTCAGGGACCCGCTCTGGTGGCCTCAGGAAAGGCCAGTCCCCATGCGAATTCCTCGGGGGCCTCTCGGGATTACTCTCCCGTCGATGCCGGGGCCTAAGACCTTGTGTGGAGTCGGGGCCGGAACCTGAGGATTCCTCTCCAGTGCTGACATGGATCTTGGGGTACTTCTGGAGTCTCCCCAGGGGAGTCAGTCCTCGTCTCGAATGCGGGCATGCACTTGCGCTTTCCTCTAGAGCGGTAGCAGCAGTGTCACGCAGTCCGCCGCGTGGATCAAAAGATCTATGGTTTTCCCTCGAGTCTTTCCCACGAGGCTTTCCCACGAGGCTTTCCCACAGGGCTGTCCCACGTGCACAGGTGTTGGGAGTCGATCCTCGGCTTGAACGTCAAGGCAGTGCAGGGAAAACAGGTTCCTCTGGAATGGACTGACACATCTGGGGGACTCTTGGAATGGTGGCACGACCCTGGAGTTCCTCTCGCCTTTCCTGTGGAGAGCGCCTCTTCTTGAGATGCGACGGGAACGCCGGGAATTCTTTCCCTACGAAACAGGGAAAGGATCCCTCATCTCGAGCTAGGAGGCGGAAACGGGGCTCACCTGGATGTGTGCGGGACACCACGTCCTTCCTATCGAGTGGAGACGGGTATGTCGGGGAACTTCTTGAGTAGCAGCAAGGCTGTGAAGGACCCTTTGGAAGTTCCAGTGTTTAGATGTGATTGGCATCGAGAAGCCTCAGCGGAAATGGGCCTCATCTCGCCTGGAGGGCAAAACCTCCTGGATTTTCTCGAGTTACGGCAGGTGTTCTCGACTTACGACGGGGACCTCAGGGACCCGCTCTGGTGGCCTCAGGAAAGGCCAGTCCCCATGCGAGTTCCTCGGGGTCCTCTCGGGATTCCTCTCCCGTCGATGCCGGGGCCTAAGACCTTGTGTGGAGTCGGGGCCGGAACCTGAGGATTCCTCTCCAGTGCTGACATGGATCTTGGGGTACTTCTGGAGTCTCCCCAGGGGAGTCAGTCCTCGTCTCGAATGCGGGCATGCACTTGCGCTTTCCTCCAGAGCGGTAGCAGCAGTGTCACGCAGTCCTCCTCGTGGATCAAAGGATCTATGTTTTTCCCTCGAGTCTTTCCCACGAGGCTTTCCCACGAGGCTTTCCCACAGGGCTGTCCCACGTGCACACGTGGTGGGAGTCGATCCTCGGCTTGAACGTCAGGCAGTGCAGGGAAAACAGGTTCCTCTGGAATGGACTGACACATCTGGGGGTCTCTTGGAATGGTGCCACGACCCTGGAGTTCCTCTCGCCTTTCCTGTGGATAGCGCCACCTCTTGAGATGCGACGGGAACGCCGGGAATTCTTTCCCTACGAAACAGGGAAAGGATCCCTCATCTCGAGCTAGGAGGCGGAAACGGGGCTCCCCTGGATGGGTGCGGGACCCCACGTGCTTCCTCTCGAGTGGAGACGGGTATGTCGGGGAACTTCTTGAGTTGCAGCAATGGTGTGAAGGACCCTTTGGAAGTTCCAGCGGTTAGATGTGATTAGCCTCGAGAAGCCTCAGCGGAAATGGGCCTCATCTCGCCTGGAGGGCAAAACCTCCTGGATTTTCTCGAGTTGCGGCAGGTGCTCTCGTCTTACGATGGGGACCTCAGGGACCCGCTCTGGTGGCCTCAGGAAAGGCCAGTCCACATGCGAGTTCCTCGGGGGCCTCTCGGCATTCCTCTCCCGTCGATGCAGGGGCCTAAGACCTTGTGTGGAGTCGGGGCCGGAACCTGAGGATTCCTCTCCAGTGCTGACATGGATCTTGGGGTACTTCTGGAGTCTCCCCAGGGGAGTCAGTCCTCGTCTCGAATGCGGGCATGCACTTGCGCTTTCCTCCAGAGCGGTAGCAGCAGTGTCACGCAGTCCGCCGCGTGGATCAAAGGATCTATGGTTTTCCCTGGAGTCTTTCCCACGAGGCTTTCCCCCGAGGCTTTCCCACAGGGCTGTCCCACGTGCACACGTGGTGGGAATGGATCCTCGGCTTGAACGTCAAGGCAGTGCAGGGAAAACAGGTTGCTCTGGGATGGACTGACACATCTGGGGGACTCTTGGAATGGTGGCACGACCCTGGAGTTCCTCTCGCCTTTCCTGTGGAGAGCGCCTCCTCTTGAGATGCGACGGGAACGCCGGGAATTCTTTCCCTACGAAACAGGGAAAGGATCCCTCATCTCGAGCTACGAGGCGGAAACGGGGCTCCCCTGGATGTGTGCGGGACCCCACGTGCTTCCTCTCGAGTGGAGACGGGTATGTCGGGGAACTTCTTGAGTTGCAGCAAGGGTGTGAAGGACCCTTTGGAAGTTCCAGTGGTTAGACGTGATTCGCCTCGAGAAGCCTCAGCGGAAATGGGCCTCATCTCGCCTGGAGGGCAAAACCTCCTGGATTTTCTCGAGTTGCGGCAGCTGCTCTCGACTTACGACGGGGACGTCAGGGACCCGCTCTGGTGGCCTCAGGAAAGGCCAGTCCCCATGCGAGTTCCTCGGGGGCCTCTCGGGATTCCTCTCCCGTCGATGCAGGGGCCTAAGACCATGTGTGGAGTCGGGGCCAGAACCTGAGGATTCCTCTCCAGTGCTGACATGGATCTTGGGGTACTTCTGGAGTCTCCCCAGGGGAGTCAGTCCTCGTCTCGAATGCGGGCATGCACTTGCGCTTTCCTCCAGAGCGGTAGCAGCAGTGTCACGCAGTCCGCCGCGTGGATCAAAGGATCTATGGTTTTCCCTCGAGTCTTTCCCACGAGGCTTTCCCACGAGGCTTTCCCACAGGGCTGTCCCACGTGCACACGTGGTGGGAGTGGATCCTCGGCTTGAACGTCAAGGCAGTGCAGGGAGAACAGGTTCCTCTGGAATGGACTGACACATCTGGGGGACTCTTGGAATGGTGGTACGACCCTGGAGTTCCTCTCGCCTTTCCTGTGGAGAGCGCCTCCTCTTGAGATGCGACGGGAACGCCGGGAATTCTTTCCCTACGAAACAGGGAAAGGATACCTCATCTCGAGCTAGGAGGCGGAAACGGGGCTCCCCTGGATGTGTGCGGGACCCCACGTGCTTCCTCTCGAGTGGAGACGGGTATGTCGGGGAATTCTTGAGTTGCAGCAAGGGTGTGAAGGACCTTTTGGAAGTTCCAGTGGTTAGACGTGATTCGCCGCGAGAAGCCTCAGAGGAAATGGGCCTCATCTCGCCTGGAGGGCAAAACCTGCTGGATTTTCTCGAGTTGCGGCAGGTGCTCTCGACTTACGACGGGGACCTCAGGGACCCGCTCTGGTGGCCTCAGGAAAGGCCAGTCCCCATGCGAATTCCTCGGGGGCCTCTCGGGATTACTCTCCCGTCGATGCCGGGGCCTAAGACCTTGTGTGGAGTCGGGGCCGGAACCTGAGGATTCCTCTCCAGTGCTGACATGGATCTTGGGGTACTTCTGGAGTCTCCCCAGGGGAGTCAGTCCTCGTCTCAAATGCGGGCATGCACTTGCGCTTTCCTCTAGAGCGGTAGCAGCAGTGTCACGCAGTCCGCCGCGTGGATCAAAAGATCTATGGTTTTCCCTCGAGTCTTTCCCA
Organism: Ovis canadensis; assembly: GCF_042477335.2. Lineage (NCBI taxonomy): Eukaryota > Metazoa > Chordata > Mammalia > Artiodactyla > Bovidae > Ovis > Ovis canadensis. Next base: position 4,037,138 of record NC_091261.1, on the reverse strand, counting down.
CGAGGCTTTCCCACGAGGCTTTCCCACAGGGCTGTCCCACGTGCACAGGTGTTGGGAGTCGATCCTCGGCTTGAACGTCAAGGCAGTGCAGGGAAAACAGGTTCCTCTGGAATGGACTGACACATCTGGGGGACTCTTGGAATGGTGGCACGACCCTGGAGTTCCTCTCGCCTTTCCTGTGGAGAGCGCCTCTTCTTGAGATGCGACGGGAACGCCGGGAATTCTTTCCCTACGAAACAGGGAAAGGATCCCTCATCTCGAGCTAGGAGGCGGAAACGGGGCTCCCCTGGATGTGTGCGGGACACCACGTGCTTCCTATCGAGTGGAGACGGGTATGTCGGGGAACTTCTTGAGTAGCAGCAAGGGTGTGAAGGACCCTTTGGAAGTTCCAGTGTTTAGATGTGATTGGCATCGAGAAGCCTCAGCGGAAATGGGCCTCATCTCGCCTGGAGGGCAAAACCTCCTGGATTTTCTCGAGTTACGGCAGGTGTTCTCGACTTACGACGGGGACCTCAGGGACCCGCTCTGGTGGCCTCAGGAAAGGCCAGTCCCCATGCGAGTTCCTCGGGGTCCTCTCGGGATTCCTCTCCCGTCGATGCAGGGGCCTAAGACCTTGTGTGGAGTCGGGGCCGGAACCTGAGGATTCCTCTCCAGTGCTGACATGGATCTTGGGGTACTTCTGGAGTCTCCCCAGGGGAGTCAGTCCTCGTCTCGAATGCGGTCATGCACTTGCGCTTTCCTCCAGAGCGGTAGCAGCAGTGTCACCCGGTCCGCCGCGTGGATCAAAGGATCTATGGTTTTCCCTCGAGTCTTTCCCACGAGGCTTTCCCACGAGGTTTTCCCACAGGGCTGTCCCACGTGCACACGTGGTGGGAGTCGATCCTCGGCTTGAACGTCAAGGCAGTGCAGGGAAAACAGGTTCCTCTGGAATGGACTGACACATCTGGGGGTCTCTTGGAATGGTGGCACGACCCTGGAGTTCCTCTCGCCTTTCCTGTGGAGAGCGCCTCCTCTTGAGTTGCGACGGGAACACCGGGAATTCTTTCCCTACGAAACAGGGAAAGGATCCCTCATCTCGAGCTAGGAGGCGGAAACGTGGCTCCCCTGGATGTGTGCGGGACCCCACGTGCTTCCTCTCGAGTGGAGACGGGTATGTCGGGGAACTTCTTGAGTTGCAGCAAGGGTGTGAAGGACCCTTTGGAAGTTCCAGTGGTTAGATGTGATTAGCCTCGAGAAGCCTCAGCGGAAATGGGCCTCATCTCGCCTGGAGGGCAAAACCTCCTGGATTTTCTCGAGTTGAGGCAGGTGCTCTCGACTTACGACGGGGACCTCAGTGACCCGCTCTGGTGGCCTCAGGAAAGGCCAGTCCCCATGCGAGTTCCTCGGGGGCCTCTCGGGATTCCTCTCCCGTCGATGCCGGGGCCTAAGACCTTGTGTGGAGTCGGGGCCGGAACCTGAGGATTCCTCTCCAGTGCTGACATGGATCTTGGGGTACTTCTGGAGTCTCCCCAGGGGAGTCAGTCCTCGTCTCGAATGCGGGCATGCACTTGCGCTTGCCTCCAGAGCGGTAGCAGCAGTGTCACGCAGTCCGCCGCGTGGATCAAAGGATCTATGGTTTTCCCTCGAGTCGGTCCCACGAGGCTTTCACACGAGGCTTTCCCACAGGGCTGTCCCACGTGCACAGGTGGTGGGAGTCGATCCTCGGCTTGAACGTCAAGGCAGTGCAGGGAAAACAGGTTCCTCTGGAATGGACTGACCCATCTGGGCGTCTCTTGGAGTGGTGGCACGACCCTGGAGTTCCTCTCGCCTCTCCTGTGGAGAGCGCCTCCTCTTGAGATGCGACGGGAACGCCGGGAATTCTTTCCCTAAGAAACAGGGAAAGGATCCCTCATCTCGAGCTAGGAGGCGGAAACGGGGCTCCCCTGGATGTGTGCGGGACCCCACGTGCTTCCTCTCGAGTGGAGACGGGTATGTCGGGGAACTTCTTGAGTTGCAGCAAGGGTGTGAAGGACCCTTTGGAAGTTCCAGTGGTTAGACGTGATTCGCCTCGAGAAGCCTCAGCGGAAATGGGCCTCATCTCGCCTGGAGGGCAAAACCTCCTGGATTTTCTCGAGTTGCGGCGGGTGCTCTCGACTTACGACGGGGACGTCAGGGACCCGCTCTGGTGGCCTCAGGAAAGGCCAGTCCCCATGCGAGTTCCTCGGGGGCCTCTCGGGATTCCTCTCCCGTCGATGCCGGGGCCTAAGACCATGTGTGGAGTCGGGGCCGGAACCTGAGGATTCCTCTCCAGTGCTGACATGGATCTTGGGGTACTTCTGGAGTCTCCCAGGGGAGTCAGTCCTCGTCTCGAATGCGGGCATGCACTTGCGCTTTCCTCCAGAGCGGTAGCAGCAGTGTCACGCAGTCCTCCGCGTGGATCAAAGGATCTATGGTTTTCCCTCGAGTCTTTCCCACGAGGTTTTCCCACGAGGCTTTCCCACAGGGCTGTCCCACGTGCACACGTGGTGGGAGTCGATCCTCGCCTTGAACGTCAAGGCAGTGCAGGGAAAACAGGTTCCTCTGTAATGGACTGACATATCTGGGGGTCTCTTGGAATGGTGGCATGACCCTGGAGTTCCTCTCCCCTTTCCTGTGGAGAGCGCCTCCTCTTGAGATGCGACGGGAACGCCGGGAATTCTTTCCCTATGAAACAGGGAAAGGATCCCTCATCTCGATCTAGGAGGCGGAAACGGTGCTCCCCTGGATGTGTGCGGGACCCCACGTGCTTCCTCTGGAGTGGAGACGGGTATGTTGGGGAACTTCTTTAGTCGCAGCAAGGGTGTGAAGGACCAGTTGGAAGTTCCAGTATTTAGAGGTGATTAGCCTCGAGAAGCCTCAGCGGAAATGGGCCTCATCTCGCCTGGAGGGCAAAACCTCCTGGATTTTCTCGAGTTGCGGCAGGTGCTCTCGACTTACGACGGGGACCTCTGGGACCCGCTCTGGTGGCCTCAGGAAAGGCCAGTCCCCATGCGAGTTCCTCGGGGGCCTCTGGGGATTCCTCTCCCATCAATGCCGGTGCCTAAGACCTTGTGTGGAGTTGGGGCCGGAACCTGAGGATTCCTCTCCAGTGCTGACATGGATCTTGGGGTACTTCTGGAGTCTCCCCAGGGGAGTCAGTCCTCGTCTCGAATGCGGGCATGCACTTGCGCTTTCCTGCAGAGAGGTAGCAGCAGTGTCACGCAGTCCGCCGCGTGGATCAAAGGATCTATGGTTTTCCCTCGAGTCTTTCCCACGAGACTTTCCCACAGGGCTGTCCCACGTGCACACGTGGTGAGAGTCGATCCTCGGCTTGAACGTCAAGGCAGTGCAGGGAAAACAGGTTCCTCTGGAATGGACTGACACATCCTGGGGACTCTTGGAATGGTGGCACGACCCCGGAGTTCCTCTCACCTTTCCTGTGGAGAGCGCCTCCTCTTGAGATGCGACGGGAACGCCGGGAATTCTTTCCCTACGAAACAGGGAAAGGATCGCTCATCTCGAGCTAGGAATCGGAAACGGGGCTCCCCTGGATGTGTGCGGGACCCCACGTGATTCCTCTCGAGTGGAGACGGGTATGTCGGGGAACTTCTTGAGTTGCAGCAAGGGTGTGAAGGACCCGTTGGACGTTCCAGTATTTAGACGTGATTAGCCTCGAGAAGCCTCAGCGGAAATGGGCCTCATCTCGCCTGGAGGGCAAAACCTCCTGGATTTTCTCGTGTTTCGGCAGGTGCTCTCGACTTACGACGGGGAACTCAGGGAACCGCTCTGGTGGCCTCAGGAAAGGCCAGTCCCCATGCGAGTTCCTCGGGGGCCTCTGGGGATTCCTCTCCCGTCGATGCCGGGGCCTAAGACCTTGTGTGGAGTCGGGGCCGGAACCTGAGGATTCCTCTCCAGTGCTGACATGGATCTTGGGGTACTTCTGGAGTCTCCCCAGGGGAGTCAGTCCTCGTCTCGAATGCGGGCATGCACTTGCGCTTTCCTCCAGAGCGGTAGCAGCAGTGTCACGCAGTCCGCCGCGTGGATCAAAGGATCTATGGTTTTCCCTCGAGTCTTTCCCACGCGGCTTTCCCACAGGGCTGTCCCACGTGCGCACGTGGTGGGAGTCGATCCTTGGCTTGAACGTCAAGGCAGTGCAGGGAAAACAGGTTCCTCTGGAATGGACTGACACATCTGGGGGACTCTTGGAATGGTGGCACGACCCTGGAGTTCCTCTCAACTTTCCTGTGGAGAGCGCCTCCTCTTGAGATGCGACGGGAACGCCGGGAATTCTTTCCCTAAGAAACAGGGAAAGGATCCCTCATCTCGAGCTAGGAGGCGGAAACGGGGATCCCCTGGATGTGTGCGGGGCCCCACGTGCTTCCTCTCGAGTCTAGACAGGTATGTCGGGGAACTTCTTGAGTTGCAGCAAGGATGTGAAGGACCCTTTGGAAGTTCCAGTGGTTAGATGTGATTAGCCTCGAGAAGCCTCAGCGGAAATGGGCCTCATCTCGCCTGGAGGGCAAAACCTCCTGGATTTTCTCGAGTTGCGGCAGGTGCTCTCGACTTACGACGGGGACCTCTGGGACCCGCTCTGGTGGCCTCAAGAAAGGCCAGTCCCCTTGCGAGTTCCTCGGGGGCCTCTCGGGATTCCTCTCCCGTCGTTGCCGGGGCCTAAGACCTTGTGTGGAGTCGGGGCCGGAACCTGAGGATTCCTCTCCAGTGCTGACATGGATCTTGGGGTACTTCTGGAGTCTCCCCAGGGGAGTCAGTCCTCGTCTCGAATGCGGGCATGCATTTGCGCTTTCCTCCAGAGCGGTAGCAGCAGTGTCACGCAGTCCACCGCGTGGATCAAAGGATCTATGGTTTTCCCTCGAGTTTTCCCACGAGGCTTTCCCACGATGCTTTCCCACAGGGCTGTCCCACGTGCACACGTGGTGGGAGTGGATCCTCGACTTGAACGTCAAGGCAGTGCAGGGAAAACAGGTTCCTCTGGAATGGACTGACACATCTGGGGGACTCTTGGAATGGTGTCTCGACCCTGGAGTTCCTCTCGCCTTTCCTGTGGAGAGCGCCTCCTCTTGAGATGCGACGGGAACGCCGGGAATTCTTTCCCTACGAAACAGGGAAAGGATCCCTCATCTCGAGCTAGGAGGCGGAAACGGGGCTCCCCTGGATGTGTGCGGGACACCACGTGCTTCCTATCGAGTGGAGACGGGTATGTCGGGGAACTTCTTGAGTAGCAGCAAGGGTGTGAAGGACCCTTGGGAAGTTCCAGTGTTTAGATGTGATTGGCCTCGAGAAGCCTCAGCGGAAATGGGCCTCATCTCTCCTGGAGGGCAAAACCTCCTGGATTTTCTCGAGTTACGGCAGGTGTTCTCAACTTACGACGGGGACCTCAGGGACCCGCTCTGGTGGCCTCAGGAAAGGCCAGTCCCCATGCGAGTTCCTCGGGGGCCTCTCGGGATTCCTCTCCCGTCGATGCCGGGGCCTAAGACCTTGTGTGGAGTCGGGGCCGGAACCTGAGGATTCCTCTCCAGTGCTGACATGGATCTTGGGGTACTTCTGGAGTCTCCCCAGGGGAGTCAGTCCTCGTCTCGAATGCGGGCATGCACTTGCGCTTTCCTCCAGAGCGGTAGCAGCAGTGTCACGCGGTCCGCCGCGTGGATCAAAGGATCTATGGTTTTCCCTCGAGTCTTTCCCACGAGGCTTTCCCACGAGGCTTTCCCACAGGGCTGTCCCACGTGCACACGTGGTGGGAGTCGATCCTCGGCTTGAACGTCAGGCAGTGCAGGGAAAACAGGTTCCTCTGGAATGGACTGACACATCTGGGGGACTCTTGGAATGGTGCCACGACCCTGGAGTTCCTCTCGCCTTTCCTGTGGAGAGCGCCACCTCTTGAGAAGCGACGGGAACGACGGGAATTCTTTCCCTACGAAACAGGGAAAGGATCCCTCATCTCGAGCTAGAAGGCGGAAACGGGGCTCCCCTGGATGGGTGCGGGACCCCACGTGCTTCCTCTCGAGTGGAGACGGGTATGTCGGGGAACTTCTTGAGTTGCAGCAATGGTGTGAAGGACCCTTTGGAAGTTCCAGCGGTTAGATGTGATTAGCCTCGAGAAGCCTCAGCGGAAATGGGCCTCATCTCGCCTGGAGGGCAAAACCTCCTGAATTTTCTCGAGTTGTGGCAGGTGCTCTCGACTTACGATGGGGACCTCAGGGACCCGCTCTGGTGGCCTCAGGAAAGGCCAGTCCCCATGCGAGTTCCTCGGGGGCCTCTCGGCATTCCTCTCCCGTCGATGCAGGGGCCTTAGACCTTGTGTGGAGTCGGGGCAGGAACCTGAGGATTCCTCTCCAGTGCTGACATGGATCTTGGGGTACTTCTGGAGTCTCCCCAGGGGAGTCAGTCCTCGTCTCGAATGCGGGCATGCACTTGCGCTTTCCTCCAGAGCGGTAGCAGCAGTGTCACGCAGTCCACCGCGTGGATCAAAGGATCTATGGTTTTCCCTGGAGTTTTTCCCACGAGGCTTTCCCACGAGGCTTTCCCACAGGGCTGTCCCACGTGCACACGTGGTGGGAGTGGATCCTCGGCTTGAACGTCAAGGCAGTGCAGGGAAAACAGGTTCCTCTGGGATGGACTGACACATCTGGGGGACTCTTGGAATGGTGGCACGACCCTGGAGTTCCTCTCGCCTTTCCTGTGGAGAGCGCCTCCTCTTGAGATGCGACGGGAACGCCGGGAATTCTTTCCCTACGAAACAGGGAAAGGATCCCTCATCTCGAGCTACGAGGCGGAAACGGGGCTCCCCTGGATGTGTGCGGGACCCCACGTGCTTCCTCTCAAGTGGAGACGGGTATGTCGGGGAACTTCTTGAGTTGCAGCAAGGGTGTGAAGGACCCTTTGGAAGTTCCAGTGGTTAGACGTGATTAGCCTCGAGAAGCCTCAGCGGAAATGGGCCTCATCTCGCCTGGAGGGCAAAACCTCCTGGATTTTCTCGAGTTGCGGCAGGTGCTCTCGACTTACGACGGGGACCTCAGGGACCCGCTCTGGTGGCCTCAGGAAAGGCCAGTCCCCATGCGAGTTCCTCGGGGGCCTCTCGGGATTCCTCTCCCGTCGATGCCGGGGCCTAAGACCTTGTGTGGAGTCGGGGCCGGAACCTGAGGATTCCTCTCCAGTGCTGACATGGATCTTGGGGTACTTCTGGAGTCTCCCCAGGGGAGTCAGTCCTCGTCTCGAATGCGGGCATGCACTTGCGCTTTCCTCCAGAGCGGTAGCAGCAGTGTCACGCAGTCCGCCGCGTGGATCAAAGGATCTATGGTTTTCCCTCGAGTCTTTCCCACGAGGCTTTCCCACGAGGCTTTCCCACAGGGCTGTCCAAGTGCACACGTGGTGGGAGTGGATCCTCGGCTTGAACGTCAAGGCAGTGCAGGGAAAACAGGTTCCTCTGGAATGGACTGACACATCTGGGGGACTCTTGGAATGGTGGCACGACCCTGGAGTTCCTCTCGCCTTTCCTGTGGAGAGCGCCTCCTCTTGAGATGCGACGAGAATGCCGGGAATTCTTTCCCTACGAAACAGGGAAAGGATCCCTCATCTCGAGCTAGGAGGCGGAAACGGGGCTCCCCTGGATGTGTGCGGGACCCCACGTGCTTCCTCTCGATTGGAGACGGGTATGTCGGGAAACTTCTTGAGATGCAGCAAGGGTGTGAAGGACCCTATGGAAGTTCCAGTGGTTAGACGTGATTAGCCTCGAGAAGCCTCAGCGGAAATGGGCCTCATCTCGCCTGGAGGGCAAAACCTCCTGGATTTTCTCGAGTTGCGGCAGGTGCTCTCGACTTACGACGGGGACCTCAGGGACCCGCTCTGGTGGCCTCAGGAAAGGCCAGTCCCCATGCGAGTTCCTCGGGGGCCTCTCGGGATTCCTCTCCCGTCGATGCCGGGGCCTAAGACCTTGTGTGGAGTCGGGGCCGGAACCTGAGGATTCCTCTCCAGTGCTGACATGGATCTTGGGGTACTTCTGGAGCCTCCACTGGGGAGTCAGTCCTCGTCTCGAATGCGGGCATGCACTTGCGCTTTCCTCCAGAGCGGTAGCAGCAGTGTCACGCAGTCCGCCGCGTGGATCAAAGGATCTATGGTTTTCCCTCGAGTCTTTCCCACGAGGCTTTCCCACGAGGCTTTCCCACAGGGCTGTCCCACGTGCACACGTGGTGGGAGTCGATCCTCGGCTTGAACGTCAAGGCAGTGCAGGGAAAACAGGTTCCTCTGGAATGGACTGACACATCTGGGGGACTCTTGGAATGGTGGCACGACCCTGGAGTTCCTCTCGCCTTTCCTGTGGAGAGCGCCTCCTCTTGAGATGCGACGGGAACGCCGGGAATTCTTTCCCTACGAAACAGGGAAAGGATCCCTCATCTCGAGCTAGGAGGCGGAAACGGGGCTCCCCTGGATGTGTGCGGGACCCCACGTGCTTCCTCTCGAGTGGAGACGGGTATGTCGGGGAACTTCTTGAGTTGCAGCAAGGATGTGAAGGACCCTTTGGAAGTTCCAGTGGTTAGACGTGATTAGCCTCGAGAAGCCTCATCAGAAATGGGCCTCATCTCGCCTGGAGGGCAAAACCTCCTGGATTTTCTCGAGTTGCGGCAGGTGCTCTCGACTTACGACGGGGACCTCAGGGACCCGCTCTGGTGGCCTCAGGAAAGGCTAGTCCCCATGCGAGTTCCTCGGGGGCCTCTCGGGATTCCTCTCCCGTCGATGCCGGGGCCTAAGACCTTGTGTGGAGTCGGGGCCGGAACCTGAGGATTCCTCTCCAGTGCTGACATGGATCTTGGGGTACTTCTGGAGTCTCCCCATGGGAGTCAGTCCTCGTCTCGAATGCGGGCATGCACTTGCGCTTTCCTCCAGAGCGGTAGCAGCAGTGTCACGCAGTCCGCCGCGTGGATCAAAGGATCTATGGTTTTCCCTCGAGTCTTTCCCACGAGGCTTTCCCACGAGGCTTTCCCACGAGGCTTTCCCACAGGGCTGTCCCACGTGCACACGTGGTGGGATTCGATCCTCGGCTTGAACGTCAAGGCAGTGAAGGGAAAACAGGTTCCTCTGGAATGGACTGACACATATGGGGGACTCTTGGAATGGTGGCACGACCCTGGAGTTCCTCTCGCCTTTTCTGAGGAGAGCGCCTCCTCTTGAGATGCGGCGGGAACGCCGGGAATTCTTTCCCTACGAAACAGGGAAAGGATCCCTCATCTCGAGCTAGGAGGCGGAAACGGGTCTCCCCTGGATGTGTGCGGGACCCCACGTGCTTCCTCTCGAGTGGAGACGGGTATGTCGGGGAACTTCTTGAGTTGCATCAAGGGTGTGAAGGACCCTTTGGAAGTTCCAGTGGTTAGACGAGATTAGCCTCGAGAAGCCTCAGCGGAAATGGGCCTCATCTCGCCTGGAGGGCAAAACCTCCTGGATTTTCTCGAGTTGCGGCAGGTGCTCTCGACTTACGACGGGGACCTCAGGGACCCGCTCTGGTGGCCTCAGGAAAGGCCAGTCCCCATGCGAGTTCCTCGGGGGCCTCTCGGGATTCCTCTCCCGGCGATGCCGGGGCCTAAGACCTTGTGTGGAGTCGGGGCCGGAACCTGAGGATTCCTCTCCAGTGCTGACATGGATCTTGGGGTACTTCTGGAGTCTCCCCAGGGGAGTCAGTCCTCGTCTCGAATGCGGGCATGCACTTGCGCTTTCCTCCAGAGCGGTAGCAGCAGTGTCACGCAGTCCGCCGCGTGGATCAAAGGATCTATGGTTTTCCCTCGAGTCTTTCCCACGAGTCTTTCCCACGAGGCTTTCCCACGAGGCTTTCCCGCAGGGCTGTCCCACGTGCACACGTGGTGGGAGTGGATCATCGGCTTGAACGTCAAGGCAGTGCAGGGAAAACAGGTTCCTCTGGAATGGACTGACACATCTGGGGGACTCTTGGAATGGTGGCACGACCCTGGAGTTCCTCTCGCCTTTCCTGTGGAGAGCGCCTCCTCTTGAGATGCGACGGGAACGCCGGGAATTCTTTCCCTACGAAACAGGGAAAGGATCCCTCATCTCGAGCTAGGAGGCGGAAACGGGGCTCCCCTGGATGTGTGCGGGACCCCACGTGCTTCCTCTCGAGTGGAGACGGGTATGTCGGGGAACTTCTTGAGTTGCAGCAAGGGTGTGAAGGACCCTTTGGAAGTTCCAGTGGTTAGACGTGATTGGCCTCGAGAAGCCTCAGCGGAAATGGGCCTCATCTCGCCTGGAGGGCAAAACCTCCTGGATTTTCTCGAGTTGCGGCAGGTGCTCTCGACTTACGACGGGGACCTCAGGGACCCGCTCTGGTGGCCTCAGGAAAGGCCAGTCCCCATGCGAGTTCCTCGGGGGCCTCTCGGGATTCCTCTCCCGTCGATGCCGGGGCCTAAGACCTTGTGTGGAGTCGGGGCCGGAACCTGAGGATTCCTCTCCAGTGCTGACATGGATCTTGGGGTACTTCTGGAGTCTCCCCAGGGGAGTCAGTCCTCGTCTCTAATGCGGGCATGCACTTGCGCTTTCCTCCAGAGCGGTAGCAGCAGTGTCACGCAGTCCGCCGCGTGGATCAAAGGATCTACGGTTTTCCCTCGAGTCTTTCCCACGAGGCTTTCTCACGAGGCTTTCCCACAGGGCTGTCCCACGTGCACACGTGGTGAGAGTCGATCCTCGGCTTGAACGTCAAGGCAGTGCAGGGAAAACAGGTTCCTCTGGAATGGACTGACACATCTGGGGGACTCTTGGAATGGTGGCACGACCCTGGAGTTCCTCTCGCCTTTCCTGTGGAGAGCGCCCCCTCTTGAGATGCGACGGGAACGCCGGGAATTCTTTCCCTACGAAACAGGGAAAGGATCCCTCATCTCGAGCTAGGAGGCGGAAAAGGGGCTCCCCTGGATGTGTGCCGGACCCCACGTGCTTCCTCTCGAGTGGAGACGGGTATGTCGGGGAACTTCTTGAGTTGCAGCAAGGGTGTGAAGTACCCTTTGGAAGTTCCAGTGGTTAGATGTGATTGGCCTCGAGAAGCCTCAGCGGAAATGGGCTTCACCTCGCCTCGAGGGCAAAACCGCCTGGATTTTCTCGAGTTGCGGCAGGTGCTCTCGACTTACGACGAGGACCTCAGGGACCCGCTCTGGTGGCCTCAGGAAAGGCCAGTCCCCATGCGAGTTCCTCTGGGGATTCCTCTCCCGTCGATGCCGGGGCCTAAGACCTTGTGTGAAGTCGGGGCCGGAACCTGAGGATTCCTCTCCAGTGCTGACATGGATCTTGGGGTACTTCTGGAGTCTCCCAAGGGGAGTCAGTCCTCGTCTCGAATGCGGGCATGCACTTGCGCTTTCCTCCAGAGCCGTAGCAGCAGTGTCACGGAGCCCGCCGCGTGGATCAAAGGATCTATGGTTTTCCCTCGAGTCTTTCCCACGAGGCTTTCCCACGAGGCTTTCCCACAGGGCTGTCCCACGTGCACACGTGGTGGGAGTCGATCCTCGGCTTGAAAGTCAAGGCAGTGCAGGGAAAACAGGTTCCTCTATAATGGACTGACACATCTGGGGGTCTCGTGGAATGGTGTCACGACCCTGGAGTTCCTCTCGCCTTTCCTGTGGAGAGCGCCTCCTCTTGAGATGCGACGGGAACGCCGGGAATTCTTTCCCTACGAAACAGGGAAAGGATCCCTCATCTCGAGCTAGGAGGCGGAAACGGGGCTCCCCTGGATGTGTGCGGGACCCCACGTGCTTCCTCTCGAGTGGAGACGGGTATGTCGGGGAACTTCTTTAGTCGCAGCAAGGGTGTGAAGGACCCGTTGGAAGTTCCAGTATTTAGAGGTGATTAGCCTCGAGAAGCCTCATCGGAAATGGGCCTCATCTCGCCTGGAGGGCAAAACCTCCTGGATTTTCTCGAGTTGCGGCAGGTGCTCTCGACTTACGACGGGGACCTCAGGGACCCGCTCTGGTGGCCTCAGGAAAGGCCAGTCCCCATGCGAGTTCCTCGGGGGCCTCTGGGGATTCCTCTCCCATCGATGCCGGTGCCTAAGACCTTGTGTGGAGTCGGGGCCGGAACCTGAGGATTCCTCTCCAGTGCTGACATGGATCTTGGGGTACTTCTGGAGTCTCCCCAGGGGAGTCAGTCCTCGTCTCGAATGCGGGCATGCACTTGCGCTTTCCTCCAGAGCGGTAGCAGCAGTGTCACGCAGTCCGCCGCGTGGATCAAAGGATCTATGGTTTTCCCTCGAGTCTTTCCCACGCGGCTTTCCCACAGGGCTGTCCCACGTGCACACGTGGTGGGAGTCGATCCTTGGCTTGAACGTCAAGGCAGTGCAGGGAAAACAGGTTCCTCTGGAATGGACTGACACATCTGGGGGACTCTTGGAATGGTGGCACGACCCTGGAGTTCCTCTCAACTTTCCTGTGGAGAGCGCCTCCTCTTGAGATGCGACGGGAACGCCGGGAATTCTTTCCCTAAGAAACAGGGAAAGGATCCCTCATCTCGAGCTAGGAGGCGGAAACGGGGATCCCCTGGATGTGTGCGGGGCCCCACGTGCTTCCTCTCGAGTGGAGACAGGTATGTCGGGGAACTTCTTGAGTTGCAGCAAGGGTGTGAAGGACCCGTTGGACGTTCCAGTATTTAGACGTGATTAGCCTCGAGAAGCCTCAGCGGAAATGGGCCTCATCTCGCCTGGAGGGCAAAACCTCCTGGATTTTCTCGAGTTGCGGCAGGTGCTCTCGACTTACGACGAGGACCTCAGGGACCCGCTCTGGTGGCCTCAGGAAAGGCCAGTCCCCATGCGAGTTCCTCGGGGGCCTTTCGGGATTCCTCTCCCGTGGATGCCGGGGCCTAAGACCTTGTGTGGAGTCGGGGCCGGAACCTGAGGATTCCTCTCCAGTACTGATATGGATCTTGGGGTACTTTGGGAGTCTCCCCAGGGGAATCAGTCCTCGTCTTGAATGCGGGCATGCACTTGCGCTTTCCTCCAGAGCGGTAGCAGCAGTGTCACGCAGTCCGCCGCGTGGATCAAAGGATCTATGGTTTTCCCTCGAGTCTTTCCCACGAGGTTTTCCCACGAGGCTTTCCCACAGGGCTGTCCCACGTGCACACGTGGTGGGAGTCGATCCTCGGCTTGAACGTCAAGGCAGTGCAGGGAAAACAGGTTCCTCTGGAATGGACTGACATATCTGGGGGTCTATTGGAATGGTGGCATGACCCTGGAGTTCCTCTCCCCTTTCCTGTGGAGAGCGCCTCCTCTTGAGATGCGACGGGAACGCCGGGAATTCTTTCCCTATGAAACAGGGAAAGGATCCCTCATCTCGATCTAGGAGGCGGAAACGGTGCTCCCCTGGATGTGTGCGGGACCCCACGTGCTTCCTCTGGAGTGGAGACGGGTATGTTGGGGAACTTCTTTAGTCGCAGCAAGGGTGTGAAGGACCAGTTGGAAGTTCCAGTATTTAGAGGTGATTAGCCTCGAGAAGCCTCAGCGGAAATGGGCCTCATCTCGCCTGGAGGGCAAAACCTCCTGGATTTTCTCGAGTTGCGGCAGGTGCTCTCGACTTACGACGGGGACCTCTGGGACCCGCTCTGGTGGCCTCAGGAAAGGCCAGTCCCCATGCGAGTTCCTCGGGGGCCTCTGGGGATTCCTCTCCCATCAATGCCGGTGCCTAAGACCTTGTGTGGAGTTGGGGCCGGAACCTGAGGATTCCTCTCCAGTGCTGACATGGATCTTGGGGTACTTCTGGAGTCTCCCCAGGGGAGTCAGTCCTCGTCTCGAATGCGGGCATGCACTTGCGCTTTCCTCCAGAGCGGTAGCAGCAGTGTCACGCAGTCCGCCGCGTGGATCAAAGGATCTATGGTTTTCCCTCGAGTCTTTCCCACGAGGCTTTCCCACAGGGCTGTCCCACGTGCACACGTGGTGAGAGTCGATCCTCGGCTTGAACGTCAAGGCAGTGCAGGGAAAACAGGTTCCTCTGGAATGGACTGGCACATCCTGGGGACTCTTGGAATGGTGGCACGACCCCGGAGTTCCTCTCACCTTTCCTGTGGAGAGCGCCTCCTCTGGAGATGCGACGGGAACGCCGGGAATTCTTTCCCTACGAAACAGGGAAAGGATCGCTCATCTCGAGCTAGGAATCGGAAACGGGGCTCCCCTGGATGTGTGCGGGACCCCACGTGATTCCTCTCGAGTGGAGACGGGTATGTCGGGGAACTTCTTGAGTTGCAGCAAGGGTGTGAAGGACCCGTTGGACGTTCCAGTATTTAGACGTGATTAGCTTCGAGAAGCCTCAGCGGAAATGGGCCTCATCTCGCCTGGAGGGCAAAACCTCCTGGATTTTCTCGAGTTGCGGCAGGTGCTCTCGACTTACGACGAGGACCTCAGGGACCCGCTCTGGTGGCCTCAGGAAAGGCCAGTCCCCATGCGAGTTCCTCGGGGGCCTCTCGGGATTCCTCTCCCGTGGATGCCGGGGCCTAAGACCTTGTGTGGAGTCGGGGCCGGAACCTGAGGATTCCTCTCCAGTGCTGACATGGATCTTGGGGTACTTTGGGAGTCTCCCCAGGGGAATCAGTCCTCGTCTCGATTGCGGGCATGCACTTGCACTTTCCTCCAGAGCGGTAGCAGCAGTGTCACGCAGTCCGCCGCGTGGATCAAAGGATCTATGGTTTTCCCTCGAGTCTTTCCCACGAGGATTTCCCACGAGGCTTTCCCACAAGGCTGTCCCACGTGCACACGTGGTGGGACTCGATCCTCGGCTTGAATGTCAAGGCAGTGCAGGGAAAACAGGTTCCTCTGGAATGGACTGACACATCTGGGGGACTCTTGAAATGGTGGCACGACCCTGGAGTTGCTCTCGCCTTTCCTGTGGAGAGCGCCTCCTCTTGAGATGCGACGGGAACGCCGGGAATTCTTTCCCTACGAAACAGGGAAAGGATCCCTCATCTCGAGCTAGGAGGCGGAAACGGGGCTCCCCTGGATGTGTGCGGGACCCTCGTGCTTCCATTCGAGTGGAGACGGGTATGTCGGGGAACTTCTTGAGTTGCAGCAAGGGTGTGAAGGACCCTTTGGAAGTTCCAGTGGTTAGATGTGATTAGCCACGAGAAGCCTCAGCGGAAATGGGCCTCATCTCGCCTGGAGGGCAAAACCGCCTGGATTTTCTCGAGTTGCGGCAGGTGCTCTCGACTTACGACGAGGACCTCAGGGACCCGCTCTGGTGGCCTCAGGAAAGGCCAGTCCCCATGCGAGTTCCTCTGGGGATTCCTCTCCCGTCGATGCCGGGGCCTAAGACCTTGTGTGAAGTCGGGGCCGGAACCTGAGGATTCCTCTCCAGTGCTGACATGGATCTTGGGGTACTTCTGGAGTCTCCCCAGGGGAGTCAGTCCTCGTCTCGAATGCGGGCATGCACTTGCGCTTTCCTCCAGAGCGGTAGCAGCAGTGTCACGCAGTCCGCCCAATGGATCAAAGGATCTATGGTTTTCCCTCGAGGCTTTCCCACGAGGCTTTCCCACGAGGCTTTCCCTCAGGGCTGTCCCACGTGCACACGTGGTGGGAGTCGATCCTCGGCTTGAACGTCAAGGCAGTGCAGGGAAAACAGGTTCCTCTGGAATGGACTGACACATCTGGGGGACTCTTGGAATGGTGGCATGACCCTGGAGTTCCTCTCGCCTTTCCTGTGGAGAGCGCCTCCTCTTGAGATGCGACGGGAACGCCGGGAATTCTTTCTCTACGAAACAAGGAAAGGATCCCTCATCTCGAACTAGGAGGCGGAAACGGGGCTCCCCTGGATGTGTGCGGGACCCCACGTGCTTCCTTTCGAGTGGAGACGGGTATGTCGGGGAACTTCTTGAGTTGCAGCAAGGGTGTGAAGGACCCTTTGGAAGTTCCAGTGTTTAGACGTGATTAGCCTCGAAAACCTCTGCGGAAATGAGCCTCATCTCGCCTGGAGGGCAAAACATCCTGGATTTTCTCGAGTTGCGGCAGGTGATCTCGACTTATGACGGGGACCTCAGGGACCCGCTCTGGTGGCCTCAGGAAAAGCCATCCCCATGCGAGTTCCTCGGGGGCCTCTCGGGATCCCTCTCCCGTCGATGCCGGGGCCTAAGTCCTTGTGTGGAGTCGGGGCCGGAACCTGAGGATTCCTCTCCAGTGCTGACATGGATCTTGGGGTACTTCTGGAGTCTCCCCAGGGGAGTCAGTCCTCGTCTCGAATGCGGGCATGCACTTGCGCTTTCCTCCAGAGCGGTAGCAGCAGTGTCACGGAGCCCGCCGCGTGGATCAAAGGATCTATGGTTTTCCCTCGAGTCTTTCCCACGAGGCTTTCCCACGAGGCTTTCCCAGAGGGCTGTCCCACGTGCACACGTGGTGGGAGTCGATCCTTGGCTTGAACGTCAAGGCAGTGCAGGGAAAACAGGTTCCTCTGGAATGGACTGACACATCTGGGGGTCTCTTGGAATGGTGGCACGACCCTGGAGTTCCTCTCCCCTTTCCTGTGGAGAGCGCCTCCTCTTGAGATGCGACGGGAACGCCGGGAATTCTTTCCCTACGAAACAGGGAAAGGATCCCTCATCTCGAGCTAGGAGGCGAAACGGGGCTCCCCTGGATGTGTGCGGAACACCACGTGCTTCCTCTCGAGTGGAGACGGGTATGTCGGGGAACTTCTTGAGCTGCAGCAAGGGTGTGAAGGACCCTTTGGAAGTTCCAGTGGTTCTATGTGATTGGCCTCGAGAAGCCTCAGCGGAAATGGGCCTCATCTCGCCTGGAGGGCAAAACCTCCTGGATTTTCTCGAGTTGCGGCAGGTGCTCTCGACTTTCGACGGGGACCTCAGGGACCCGCTCTGGTGGCCTCAGGAAAGGCCAGTCCCCATGCGAGTTCCTCGGGGGCCTCTCGGGATTCCTCTCCCGTCGATGCCGGGGCCTAAGACCTTGTGTGGAGTCGGGGCCGGAACCTGAGGATTCCTCTCCAGTGCTGACATGGATCTTGGGGTATTTCTGGAGTCTCCCCAGGAGAGTCAGTCCTCGTCTGGAATGCGGGCATGCACTAGTGCTTTCCTCCATAGCGGTAGCAGCAGTGTCACGCAGTCCTCCGCGTGGATCAAAGGATCTATGTTTTTCCCTCGAGTCTTTCAAACGAGGCTTTCCCACGAGGCTTTCCCACAGGGCTGTCACACGTGCACACGTGGTGGGAGACGATCCTTGGCTTGAACGTCAAGGCAGTGCAGGGAAAACAGGTTCCTCTGGAATGGACTGACACATCTGGGGGACTCTTGGAATGGTGGCACGACCCTTCAGTTCCTCTAGCCTTTCCTGTGGAGAGCGCCTCCTCTTGAGATGCGATGGGAACGCCGAGAATTCTTTCCCTACGAAACAGGGAAAGGATCCCTCATCTCGAGCTAGGAGGCGGAAACGGGGCTCCCCTGGATGTGTGCGGGACCCACGTGCTTCCTCTCGAGTGGAGACGGGTATGTCGGGGACCTTCTTGAGTTGCAGCAAGGGTGTGAAGGACCCTTTGGCAGTTCCAGTGGTTAGATGTGATTAGCCTCGAGAAGCCTCAGCGGAAATGGGCCTCATCTCGCCTGGAGGGCAAAACCTCCTGGATTTTCTCGAGTTGCGGCAGGTGCTCTCGACTTACGACGGGGAACTCAGGGACACGCTCTGGTGGCCTCAGGAAAGGCCAGTCCCCATGCGAGTTCCTCGGGGGCCTCTCGGGATCCCTCTCCCGTCGATGCCGGGGCCTAAGTCCCTGTGTGGAGTCGGAGCCGGAACCTGAGGATTCCTCTCCAGTGCTGACATGGATCTTGGGGTACTTCTGGAGTCTCCCCAGGGGAGTCAGTCCTCGTCTCGAATGCGGGCATGCACTTGCGCTTTCCCCAGAGCGGTAGCAGCAGTGTCACGCAGTCCGCCGCGTGGATCAAAGGATCTATGGTTTTCCCTCGAGTCTTTCCCACGAGGCTTTCCCACGAGGCTTTCCCACAGGGCTGTCCCACGTGCACACGTGGTGGGAGTCGATCCTCGGCTTGAACGTCAAGGCAGTGCAGGGAAAACAGGTTCCTCTGGAATGGACTGGCACATCTGGGGGACTCTTGGAATGGTGTCACGACCCTTGAGTTCCTCTCGCCTTTCCTGTGGAGAGCGCCTCCTCTTGAGAAGCGACGGGAACGCCGGGAATTCTTTCCCTACGAAACAGGGAAAGGATCCCTCATCTCGAG
Organism: Ovis canadensis; assembly: GCF_042477335.2. NCBI lineage: Eukaryota > Metazoa > Chordata > Mammalia > Artiodactyla > Bovidae > Ovis > Ovis canadensis. The sequence goes on along the minus strand of NC_091261.1, from coordinate 4,018,934 downwards.
CTAGGAGGCGGAAACGGGGCTCCCCTGGATGTGTGCGGGACCCCACGTGCTTCCTCTCGAGTGGAGACGGGTATGTCGGGGAACTTCTTGAGTTGCAGCAATGGTGTGAAGGACCCTTTGGAAGTTCCAGTGGATAGATGTGATTGGCCTCGAGAAGCCTCAGCGGAAATGGGCCTCATCTCGCCTGGAGGGCAAAACCTCCTGGATTTTCTCGAGTTGCGGCAGGTGCTCTCGACTTACGACGGGGACCTCAGGGACCCGCTCTGGGGGCCTCAGGAAAGGCCAGTCCCCATGCGAGTTCCTCGGGGGCCTCTCGGGATTCCTCTCCCGTCGATGCCGGGGCCTAAGACCTTGTGTGGAGTCGGGGCCGGAACCTGAGGATTCCTCTCCAGTGCTGACATGGATCTTGGGGTACTTCTGGAGTCTCCCCAGGGGAGTCAGTCCTCGTCTCGAATGCGGGCATGCACTTGCGCTTTCCTCCAGAGCGGTAGCAGCAGTGTCACGCAGTCCGCCGCGTGGATCAAAGGATCTATGGTTTTCCCTCGAGTCTTTCCCACTAGGCTTTCCCACGAGGCTTTCCCACAGGGCTGTCCCACGTGCACACGTGGTGGGAGTCGATCCTCGGCTTGAACGTCAAGGCAGTGCAGGGAAAACAGGTTCCTCTGGAATGGACTGACACATCTGGGGGACTCTTGGAATGGTGGCATGACACTGGAGTTCCTCTCGCCTTTCCTGTGGAGAGCGCCTCCTCTTGAGATGCGACGGGAACGCCGGGAATTCTTTCCCTACGAAACAGGGAAAGGATCCCTCATCTCGAGCTAGGAGGCGGAAACGGGGCTCCCCTGGATGTGTGCGGGACCCCACGTGCTTCCTCTCGAGTGCAGACTGGTATGTCGGGGAACTTCTTGAGTTGCAGCAAGGGTGTGAAGGACCCTTTGGAAGTTCCAGTGGTTAGAAGTGATTGGCCTCGAGAAGCCTCAGCGGAAATGGGCCTCATCTCGCCTGGAGGGCAAAACCTCCTGGATTTTCTCGAGTTGCGGCAGGTGCTCTCGACTTACGACGGGGACCTCAGGGACCCGCTCTGGTGGCCTCAGAACAGGCCAGTCCCCATGCGAGTTCCTCGGGGGCCTCTCGGGATTCCTCTCCCGTCGATGCCGGGGCCTAAGACCTTGTGTGGACTCGGGGCCGGAACCTGAGGATTCCTCTCCAGTGCTGACATGGATCTTGGGGTACTTCTGGAGTCTCCCCAGGGGAGTCAGTCCTCGTCTGGAATGCGGGCATGCACTTGCGCTTTCCTCCAGAGCGGTAGCAGCAGTGTCACGCAGTCCGCCGCGTGGATCAAAGGATCTATGGTTTTCCCTCGAGTCTTTCCCACGAGGCTTTCCCACGAGGCTTTCCCACAGGGCTGTCCCACGTGCACACGTGGTGGGAGTCGATCCTCGGCTTGAACGTCAAGGCAGTGCAGGGAAAACACGTTCCTCTGGAATGGACTGACACATCTGGGGGACTCTTGGAATGGTGGCACGACCCTGGAGTTCCTCTCGTCTTTCCTGTGTAGAGCGCCTCCTCTTGAGATGCGACGGGAACGCCGGGAATTCTTTCCCTACGAAACAGGGAAAGGATCCCTCATCTCGAGCTAGGAGGCGGAAACGGGGCTCCCCTGGATGTGTGCGGGACCACACGTGCTTCCTCTCGAGCGGAGACGGGTATGTCGGGGAACTTCTTGAGTTGCAGCAAGGGTGTGAAGGACCCTTTGGAAGTTCCAGTGGTTAGATGTGATTGGACTCGAGAAGCCTCAGCGGAAATGGGCCTCATCTCGCCTGGAGGGCAAAACCTCCTGGATTTTCTCGAGTTGCGGCAGGTGCTCTCGACTTACGACGGGGACCTCAGGGACCCGATCTGGTGGCCTCAGGAAAGGCCAGTCCCCATGCGAGTTCCTCGGGGGCGTCTCGGGATTCCTCTCCCGTCGATTCCGGGGCCAAGACCTTGTGTGGAGTCGGGGCCGGAACCTGAGGATTCCTCTCCAGTGCTGACATGGATCTTGGGGTACTTCTGGAGTCTCCCCAGGGGAGTCAGTCCTCGTCTCGAATGCGGGCATGCATTTGCGCTTTCCTCCAGAGCGGTAGCAGCAGTGTCACGCAGTCCGCCGCGTGGATCAAAGGATCTATGGTTTTCCCTCGAGTCTTTCCCACGAGGCTTTCCCACGAGGCTTTCCCACAGGGCTGTCCCACGTGCACACGTGGTGGGAGTCGATCCTCGGCTTGAACGTCAAAAGGCAGTGCAGGGAAAACAGGTTCCTCTGGAATGGACTGACACATCTGGGGGACTCTTGGAATGGTGGCAAGACCCTGGAGTTCCTCTCGCCTTTCCTGTGGAGAGCGCCTCCTCTTGAGATGCGACGGGAACGCCGGGAATTCTTTCCCTACGAAACAGATAAAGGATCCCTCATCTCGAGCTAGGAGGCGGAAACGGGGCTCCCCTGGATGTGTTCGGGACCCCACGTGCTTCCCCTCGAGTGGAGACGGGTATGTCGGGGAACTTCTTGAGTTGCAGCAATGGTGTGAAGGACCCTTTGGAAGTTCCAGTGGTTAGATGTGATTGGCCTCGAGAAGCCTCAGCAGAAATGGGCCTCATCTCGCCTGGAGGGCAAAACCTCCTGGATTTTCTCGAGTTGCGGCAGGTGCTCTCGACTTACGACGGGGACCTCAGAGACCCGCTCTGGTGGCCTCAGAAAAGGCCAGTCCCCATGCGAGTTCCTCGGGGGCCTCTCGGGATTCCTCTCCCGTCGATGCCGGGGCCTAAGACCTTGTGTGGAGTCGGGGCCGGAACCTGAGGATTCCTCTCCAGTGCTGACATGGATCTTGGGGTACTTCTGGAGTCTCCCCAGGGGAGTCAGTCCTCGTCTCGAATGCGGGCATGCACTTGCGCTTTCCCCAGAGCGGTAGCAGCAGTGTCACGCAGTCCGCCGCGTGGATCAAAGGATCTATGGTTTTCCCTCGAGTCTTTCCCACGAGGCTTTCCCACGAGGCTTTCCCACAGGGCTGTCCCACGTGCACACGTGGTGGGAGTCGATCCTCGGCTTGAACGTCAAGGCAGTGCAGGGAAAACAGGTTCCTCTGAAATGGACTGGAACATCTGGGGGACTCTTGGAATGGTGTCACGACCCTGGAGTTCCTCTCGCCTTTCCTGTGGAGAGCGCCTCCTCTTGAGATGCGACGGGAACGCCGGGAATTCTTTCCCTACGAAACAGGGAAAGGATCCCTCATCTCGAGCTAGGAGGCGGAAACGGGGCTCCCCTGGATGTGTGCGGGACCCCAGGTGCTTCCTCTCGAGTGGAGACGGGTATGTCGGGGAACTTCTTGAGTTGCAGCAATGGTGTGAAGGACCCCTTGGAAGTTCCAGTGGATAGATGTGATTGGCCTCGAGAAGCTTCAGCGGAAATGGGCCTCATCTCGCCTGGAGGGCAAAACCTCCTGGATTTTCTCGAGTTGCGGCAGGTGCTCTCGACTTACGACGGGGACCTCAGGGACCCGCTCTAGTGGCCTCAGGAAAGGCCAGTCCCCATGCGAGTTCCTCGGGGGCCTCTCGGGATTCCTCTCCCGTCGATGCCGGGGCCTAAGACCTTGTGTGGAGTCGGGGCCGGAACCTGAGGATTCCTCTCCAGTGCTGACATGGATCTTGGGGTACTTCTGGAGTCTCCTCAGGGGAGTCAGTCCTCGTCTCGAATGCGGGCATGCACTTGCGCTTTCCTCCAGAGGGGTAGCAGCAGTGTCACGCAGTCCGCCTCGTGGATCAAATGATCTATGGTTTTCCTTCGAGTCTTTCCCACGAGGCTTTCCCACGAGGCTTTCCCACAGGGCTGTCCCACGTGCACACGTGGTGGGAGTCGATCCTCGGCTTGAACGTCAAGGCAGTGCAGGGAAAACAGGTTCCTCTGGAATGGACTGACACATCTGGGGGACTCTTGGAATGGTGGCATGACCCTGGAGTTCCTCTCGCCTTTCCTGTGGAGAGCGCCTCCTCTTGAGATGCGACGGGAACGCCGGGAATTCTTTCCCTACGAAACAGGGAAAGGATCCCTCATCTCGAGCTAGGAGGCGGAAACGGGTCTCCCCTGGATGTGTGCGGGACACCACGTGCTTCCTCTCGGGTGCAGACGGGTATGTCGGGGAACTTCTTGAGTTGCAGCAAGGGTGTGAAGGACCCTTTGGAAGTTCCAGTGGTTAGATGTGATTGGCCTCGAGAAGCCTCAGCGGAAATGGGCCTCATCTCGCCTGGAGGGCAAAACCTCCTGGATTTTCTCGAGTTGCGGCAGGTGCTCTCGACTTACGACGGGGACCTCAGGGACCCGCTCTGGTGGCCTCAGAACAGGCCAGTCCCCATGCGAGTTCCTCGGGGGCCTCTTGGGATTCCTCTCCCGTCGATGCCGGGGCCTAAGACCTTGTGTGGACTCGGTGCCGGAACCTGAGGATTCCTCTCCAGTGCTGACATGGATCTTGGGGTACTTCTGGAGTCTCCCCAGGGGAGTCAGTCCTCGTCTCGAATGCGGGCATGCACTTGCGCTTTCCTCCAGAGCGGTAGCAGCAGTGTCACGCAGTCCGCCGTGTGGATCAAAGGATCTATGGTTTTCCCTCGAGTCTTTCCCACGAGGCTTTCCCACGAGGCTTTCCCACAGGGCTGTCCCACGTGCACACGTGGTGGGAGTCGATCCTCGGCTTGAACGTCAACGCAGTGCAGGGAAAACAGGTTCCTCTGGAATGGACTGACACCTCTGGGGGACTCTTGGAATGGTGGCACGACCCTGGAGTTCCTCTCGCCTTTCCTGTGGAGAGCGCCTCCTCTTGAGATGCGACGGGAACGCCGGGAATTCTTTCCCTACGAAACAGGGAAAGGATCCCTCATCTCGAGCTAGGAGGCGGAAACGGGGCTCCCCTGGATGTGTGCGGGACCCCACGTGCTTCCTCTCGAGTGGAGACGGGTATGTCGGGGAACTTCTTGAGTTGCAGCAATGGTGTGAAGGACCCTTTGGAAGTTCCAGTGGTTAGATGTGATTGGCCTCGAGAAGCCTCAGCGGAAATGGGCCTCATCTCGCCTGGAGGGCAAAACCTCCTGTATTTTCTCGAGTTGCGGCAGGTGCTCTCGACTTACGACGGGGACCTCAGGGAACCGCTCTGGTGGCCTCAGGAAAGGCCAGTCCCCATGCGAGTTCCTCGGGGGCGTCTCGGGATTCCTCTCCCGTCGATGCCGGGGCCAAGACCTTGTGTGGAGTCGGGGCCGGAACCTGAGGATTCCTCTCCAGTGCTGACATGGATCTTGGGGTACTTCTGGAGTCTCCCCTGGGGCGTCAGTCCTCGTCTCGAATGCTGGCATGCACTTGCGCTTTCCTCCAGAGCGGTAGCAGCAGTGTCACGCAGTCCTCCGCGTGGATCAAAGGATCTATGGTTTTCCCTCGAGTCTTTCCCACGAGGCTTTCCCACGAGGCTTTCCCACAGGGCTGTCCCACGTGCACACGTGGTGGGAGTCGATCCTCGGCTTGAACGTCAAGGCAGTGCAGGGAAAACAGGTTCCTCTGGAATGAACTGACACATCTGGGGGACTCTTGGAATGGTGGCATGACCCTGGAGTTCCTCTCGCCTTTCCTGTGGGGAGCGCCTCCTCTTGAGAAGCGACGGGAACGCCGGGAATTCTTTCCCTACGAAACAGGGAAAGGATCCCTCATCTCGAGCTAGGAGGTGGAAACGGGGCTCCCCTCGATGTGTGGGGGACCCTCGTGCTTCCCCTCGAGTGGAGACGGTATGTCGGGGAACTTCTTGAGTTGCAGCAATGGTGTGAAGGACCCTTTGGAAGTTCCAGTGGTTAGATGTGATTGGCCTCGAGAAGCCTCAGCGGAAATGGGCCTCATCTCGCCTGGAGGGCAAAACCTCCTGGATTTTCTCGAGTTGCGGCAGGTGCTCTCGACTTACGACGGGGACCTCAGGGACCCGCTCTGGTGGCCTCAGAACAGGCCAGTCCCCATGCGAGTTCCTCGGGGGCCTCTCGGGATTCCTCTCCCGTCGATGCCGGGGCCTAAGACCTTGTGTGGAGTCGGGGCCGGAACCTGAGGATTCCTCTCCAGTGCTGACATGGATCTTGGGGTACTTCTGGAGTCTCCCCAGGGGAGTCAGTCCTCGTCTGGAATGCGGGCATGCACTTGCGCTTTCCTCCAGAGCGGTAGCAGCAGTGTCACGCAGTCCGCCGCGTGGATCAAAGGATCTATGGTTTTCCCTCGAGTCTTTCCCACGAGGCTTTCCCACGAGGCTTTCCCACAGGGCTGTCCCACGTGCACACGTGGTGGGAGTCGATCCTCGGCTTGAACGTCAAGGCAGTGCAGGGAAAACAGGTTCCTCTGGAATGGACTGACACATCTGGGGGACTCTTGGAATGGTGTCACGACCCTGGAGTTCCTCTCGCCTTTCCTGTGGAGAGCGCCTCCTCTTGAGATGCGACGGGAACGCCGGGAATTCTTTCCCTACGAAACAGGGAAAGGATCCCTCATCTCGAGCTAGGAGGCGGAAACGGGTCTCCCCTGGATGTGTGCGGGACCCCACGTGCTTCCTCTCGAGTGGAGACGGGTATGTCGGGGAACTTCTTGAGTTGCAGCAATGGTGTGAAGGACCCTTTGGAAGTTCCAGTGGATAGATGTGATTGGCCTCGAGAAGCTTCAGCGGAAATGGGCCTCATCTCGCCTGGAGGGCAAAACCTCCTGGATTTTCTCGAGTTGCGGCAGGTGCTCTCGACTTACGACGGGGACCTCAGGGACCCGCTCTAGTGGCCTCAGGAAAGGCCAGTCCCCATGCGAGTTCCTCGGGGGCCTCTCGGGATTCCTCTCCCGTCGATGCCGGGGCCTAAGACCTTGTGTGGAGTCGGGGCCGGAACCTGAGGATTCCTCTCCAGTGCTGACATGGATCTTGGGGTACTTCTGGAGTCTCCTCAGGGGAGTCAGTCCTCGTCTCGAATGCGGGCATGCACTTGCGCTTTCCTCCAGAGGGGTAGCAGCAGTGTCACGCAGTCCGCCTCGTGGATCAAATGATCTATGGTTTTCCTTCGAGTCTTTCCCACGAGGCTTTCCCACGAGGCTTTCCCACAGGGCTGTCCCACGTGCACACGTGGTGTGAGTCGATCCTCGGCTTGAACGTCAAGGCAGTGCAGGGAAAACAGGTTCCTCTGGAATGGACTGACACATCTGGGGGACTCTTGGAATGGTGGCATGACCCTGGAGTTCCTCTCGCCTTTCCTGTGGAGAGCGCCTCCTCTTGAGATGCGACGGGAACGCCGGGAATTCTTTCCCTACGAAACAGATAAAGGATCCCTCATCTCGAGCTAGGAGGCGGAAACGGGGCTCCCCTGGATGTGTGCGGGACCCCACGTGCTTCCTCTCGAGCGGAGACGGGTATGTCGGGGAACTTCTTGAGTTGCAGCAAGGGTGTGAAGGACCCTTTGGAAGTTCCAGTGGTTAGATGTGATTGGACTCGAGAAGCCTCAGCGGAAATGGGCCTCATCTCGCCTGGAGGGCAAAACCTCCTGGATTTTCTCGAGTTGCGGCAGGTGCTCTCGACTTACGACGGGGACCTCAGGGACCCGATCTGGTGGCCTCAGGAAAGGCCAGTCCCCATGCGAGTTCCTCGGGGGCGTCTCGGGATTCCTCTCCCGTCGATTCCGGGGCCTAAGACCTTGTGTGGAGTCGGGGCCGGAACCTGAGGATTCCTCTCCAGTGCTGACATGGATCTTGGGGTACTTCTGGAGTCTCCCCAGGGGAGTCAGTCCTCGTCTCGAATGCGGGCATGCACTTGCGCTTTCCTCCAGAGCGTTAGCAGCAGTGTCACGCAGTCCGCCGTGTGGATCAAAGGATCTATGGTTTTCCCTCGAGTCTTTCCCACGAGGCTTTCCCACGAGGCTTTCCCACAGGGCTGTCCCACGTGCACACGTGGTGGGAGTCGATCCTCGGCTTGAACGTCAAGGCAGTGCAGGGAAAACAGGTTCCTCTGGAATGGACTGACACATCTGGGGGACTCTTGGAATGGTGGCACGACCCTGGAGTTCCTCTCGCCTTTCCTGTGGAGAGCGCCTCCTCTTGAGATGCGACGGGAACGCCGGGAATTCTTTCCCTACGAAACAGCGAAAGGATCCCTCATCTCGAGCTAGGAGGCGGAAACGGGGCTCCCCTGGATGTGTGCGGGACCCCACGTGCTTCCTCTCGAGTGGAGACGGGTATGTCGGGGAACTTCTTGAGTTGCAGCAAGGGTGTGAAGGACCCTTTGGAAGTTCCAGTGGTTAGACGTGATTGGCCTCGAGAAGCCTCAGCGGAAATGGGCCTCATCTCGCCTGGAGGGCAAAACCTCCTGGATTTTCTCGAGTTGCGGCAGGTGCTCTCGACTTACGACGGGGACCTCAGGGACCCGCTCTGGTGGCCTCAGGAAAGGCCAGTCCCCATGCGAGTTCCTCGGGGGCCTCTCGGGATTCCTCTCCCGTCGATGCCGGGGCCTAAGACCTTGTGTGGAGTCGGGGCCGGAACCTGAGGATTCCTCTCCAGTGCTGACATGGATCTTGGGGTACTTCTGGAGTCTCCCCAGGGGAGTCAGTCCTCGTCTCTAATGCGGGCATGCACTTGCGCTTTCCTCCAGAGCGGTAGCAGCAGTGTCACGCAGTCCGCCGCGTGGATCAAAGGATCTACGGTTTTCCCTCGAGTCTTTCCCACGAGGCTTTCTCACGAGGCTTTCCCACAGGGCTGTCCCACGTGCACACGTGGTGAGAGTCGATCCTCGGCTTGAACGTCAAGGCAGTGCAGGGAAAACAGGTTCCTCTGGAATGGACTGACACATCTGGGGGACTCTTGGAATGGTGGCACGACCCTGGAGTTCCTCTCGCCTTTCCTGTGGAGAGCGCCCCCTCTTGAGATGCGACGGGAACGCCGGGAATTCTTTCCCTACGAAACAGGGAAAGGATCCCTCATCTCGAGCTAGGAGGCGGAAAAGGGGCTCCCCTGGATGTGTGCCGGACCCCACGTGCTTCCTCTCGAGTGGAGACGGGTATGTCGGGGAACTTCTTGAGTTGCAGCAAGGGTGTGAAGGACCCTTTGGAAGTTCCAGTGGTTAGATGTGATTGGCCTCGAGAAGCCTCAGCGGAAATGGGCTTCACCTCGCCTCGAGGGCAAAACCGCCTGGATTTTCTCGAGTTGCGGCAGGTGCTCTCGACTTACGACGAGGACCTCAGGGACCCGCTCTGGTGGCCTCAGGAAAGGCCAGTCCCCATGCGAGTTCCTCTGGGGATTCCTCTCCCGTCGATGCCGGGGCCTAAGACCTTGTGTGAAGTCGGGGCCGGAACCTGAGGATTCCTCTCCAGTGCTGACATGGATCTTGGGGTACTTCTGGAGTCTCCCAAGGGGAGTCAGTCCTCGTCTCGAATGCGGGCATGCACTTGCGCTTTCCTCCAGAGCCGTAGCAGCAGTGTCACGGAGCCCGCCGCGTGGATCAAAGGATCTATGGTTTTCCCTCGAGTCTTTCCCACGAGGCTTTCCCACGAGGCTTTCCCACAGGGCTGTCCCACGTGCACACGTGGTGGGAGTCGATCCTCGGCTTGAAAGTCAAGGCAGTGCAGGGAAAACAGGTTCCTCTATAATGGACTGACACATCTGGGGGTCTCGTGGAATGGTGTCACGACCCTGGAGTTCCTCTCGCCTTTCCTGTGGAGAGCGCCTCCTCTTGAGATGCGACGGGAACGCCGGGAATTCTTTCCCTACGAAACAGGGAAAGGATCCCTCATCTCGAGCTAGGAGGCGGAAACGGGGCTCCCCTGGATGTGTGCGGGACCCCACGTGCTTCCTCTCGAGTGGAGACGGGTATGTCGGGGAACTTCTTTAGTCGCAGCAAGGGTGTGAAGGACCCGTTGGAAGTTCCAGTATTTAGAGGTGATTAGCCTCGAGAAGCCTCATCGGAAATGGGCCTCATCTCGCCTGGAGGGCAAAACCTCCTGGATTTTCTCGAGTTGCGGCAGGTGCTCTCGACTTACGACGGGGACCTCAGGGACCCGCTCTGGTGGCCTCAGGAAAGGCCAGTCCCCATGCGAGTTCCTCGGGGGCCTCTGGGGATTCCTCTCCCATCGATGCCGGTGCCTAAGACCTTGTGTGGAGTCGGGGCCGGAACCTGAGGATTCCTCTCCAGTGCTGACATGGATCTTGGGGTACTTCTGGAGTCTCCCCAGGGGAGTCAGTCCTCGTCTCGAATGCGGGCATGCACTTGCGCTTTCCTCCAGAGCGGTAGCAGCAGTGTCACGCAGTCCGCCGCGTGGATCAAAGGATCTATGGTTTTCCCTCGAGTCTTTCCCACGCGGCTTTCCCACAGGGCTGTCCCACGTGCACACGTGGTGGGAGTCGATCCTTGGCTTGAACGTCAAGGCAGTGCAGGGAAAACAGGTTCCTCTGGAATGGACTGACACATCTGGGGGACTCTTGGAATGGTGGCACGACCCTGGAGTTCCTCTCAACTTTCCTGTGGAGAGCGCCTCCTCTTGAGATGCGACGGGAACGCCGGGAATTCTTTCCCTAAGAAACAGGGAAAGGATCCCTCATCTCGAGCTAGGAGGCGGAAACGGGGATCCCCTGGATGTGTGCGGGGCCCCACGTGCTTCCTCTCGAGTGGAGACAGGTATGTCGGGGAACTTCTTGAGTTGCAGCAAGGGTGTGAAGGACCCGTTGGACGTTCCAGTATTTAGACGTGATTAGCCTCGAGAAGCCTCAGCGGAAATGGGCCTCATCTCGCCTGGAGGGCAAAACCTCCTGGATTTTCTCGAGTTGCGGCAGGTGCTCTCGACTTACGACGAGGACCTCAGGGACCCGCTCTGGTGGCCTCAGGAAAGGCCAGTCCCCATGCGAGTTCCTCGGGGGCCTTTCGGGATTCCTCTCCCGTGGATGCCGGGGCCTAAGACCTTGTGTGGAGTCGGGGCCGGAACCTGAGGATTCCTCTCCAGTACTGATATGGATCTTGGGGTACTTTGGGAGTCTCCCCAGGGGAATCAGTCCTCGTCTTGAATGCGGGCATGCACTTGCGCTTTCCTCCAGAGCGGTAGCAGCAGTGTCACGCAGTCCGCCGCGTGGATCAAAGGATCTATGGTTTTCCCTCGAGTCTTTCCCACGAGGTTTTCCCACGAGGCTTTCCCACAGGGCTGTCCCACGTGCACACGTGGTGGGAGTCGATCCTCGGCTTGAACGTCAAGGCAGTGCAGGGAAAACAGGTTCCTCTGGAATGGACTGACATATCTGGGGGTCTATTGGAATGGTGGCATGACCCTGGAGTTCCTCTCCCCTTTCCTGTGGAGAGCGCCTCCTCTTGAGATGCGACGGGAACGCCGGGAATTCTTTCCCTATGAAACAGGGAAAGGATCCCTCATCTCGATCTAGGAGGCGGAAACGGTGCTCCCCTGGATGTGTGCGGGTCCCCACGTGCTTCCTCTGGAGTGGAGACGGGTATGTTGGGGAACTTCTTTAGTCGCAGCAAGGGTGTGAAGGACCAGTTGGAAGTTCCAGTATTTAGAGGTGATTAGCCTCGAGAAGCCTCAGCGGAAATGGGCCTCATCTCGCCTGGAGGGCAAAACCTCCTGGATTTTCTCGAGTTGCGGCAGGTGCTCTCGACTTACGACGGGGACCTCTGGGACCCGCTCTGGTGGCCTCAGGAAAGGCCAGTCCCCATGCGAGTTCCTCGGGGGCCTCTGGGGATTCCTCTCCCATCAATGCCGGTGCCTAAGACCTTGTGTGGAGTTGGGGCCGGAACCTGAGGATTCCTCTCCAGTGCTGACATGGATCTTGGGGTACTTCTGGAGTCTCCCCAGGGGAGTCAGTCCTCGTCTCGAATGCGGGCATGCACTTGCGCTTTCCTCCAGAGCGGTAGCAGCAGTGTCACGCAGTCCGCCGCGTGGATCAAAGGATCTATGGTTTTCCCTCGAGTCTTTCCCACGAGGCTTTCCCACAGGGCTGTCCCACGTGCACACGTGGTGAGAGTCGATCCTCGGCTTGAACGTCAAGGCAGTGCAGGGAAAACAGGTTCCTCTGGAATGGACTGGCACATCCTGGGGACTCTTGGAATGGTGGCACGACCCCGGAGTTCCTCTCACCTTTCCTGTGGAGAGCGCCTCCTCTTGAGATGCGACGGGAACGCCGGGAATTCTTTCCCTACGAAACAGGGAAAGGATCGCTCATCTCGAGCTAGGAATCGGAAACGGGGCTCCCCTGGATGTGTGCGGGACCCCACGTGATTCCTCTCGAGTGGAGACGGGTATGTCGGGGAACTTCTTGAGTTGCAGCAAGGGTGTGAAGGACCCGTTGGACGTTCCAGTATTTAGACGTGATTAGCTTCGAGAAGCCTCAGCGGAAATGGGCCTCATCTCGCCTGGAGGGCAAAACCTCCTGGATTTTCTCGAGTTGCGGCAGGTGCTCTCGACTTACGACGAGGACCTCAGGGACCCGCTCTGGTGGCCTCAGGAAAGGCCAGTCCCCATGCGAGTTCCTCGGGGGCCTCTCGGGATTCCTCTCCCGTGGATGCCGGGGCCTAAGACCTTGTGTGGAGTCGGGGCCGGAACCTGAGGATTCCTCTCCAGTGCTGACATGGATCTTGGGGTACTTTGGGAGTCTCCCCAGGGGAATCAGTCCTCGTCTCGATTGCGGGCATGCACTTGCACTTTCCTCCAGAGCGGTAGCAGCAGTGTCACACAGTCCGCCGCGTGGATCAAAGGATCTATGGTTTTCCCTCGAGTCTTTCCCACGAGGATTTCCCACGAGGCTTTCCCACAAGGCTGTCCCACGTGCACACGTGGTGGGACTCGATCCTCGGCTTGAATGTCAAGGCAGTGCAGGGAAAACAGGTTCCTCTGGAATGGACTGACACATCTGGGGGACTCTTGAAATGGTGGCACGACCCTGGAGTTGCTCTCGCCTTTCCTGTGGAGAGCGCCTCCTCTTGAGATGCGACGGGAATGCCGGGAATTCTTTCCCTACGAAACAGGGAAAGGATCCCTCATCTCGAGCTAGGAGGCGGAAACGGGGCTCCCCTGGATGTGTGCGGGACCCTCGTGCTTCCATTCGAGTGGAGACGGGTATGTCGGGGAACTTCTTGAGTTGCAGCAAGGGTGTGAAGGACCCTTTGGAAGTTCCAGTGGTTAGATGTGATTAGCCACGAGAAGCCTCAGCGGAAATGGGCCTCATCTCGCCTGGAGGGCAAAACCGCCTGGATTTTCTCGAGTTGCGGCAGGTGCTCTCGACTTACGACGAGGACCTCAGGGACCCGCTCTGGTGACCTCAGGAAAGGCCAGTCCCCATGCGAGTTCCTCTGGGGATTCCTCTCCCATCGATGCCGGGGCCTAAGACCTTGTGTGAAGTCGGGGCCGGAACCTTAGGATTCCTCTCCAGTGCTGACATGGATCTTGGGGTACTTCTGGAGTCTCCCCAGGGGAGTCAGTCCTCGTCTCGAATGCGGGCATGCACTTGCGCTTTCCTCCAGAGCGGTAGCAGCAGTGTCACGCAGTCCGCCCAATGGATCAAAGGATCTATGGTTTTCCCTCGAGGCTTTCCCACGAGGCTTTCCCACGAGGCTTTCCCTCAGGGCTGTCCCACGTGCACACGTGGTGGGAGTCGATCCTCGGCTTGAACGTCAAGGCAGTGCAGGGAAAACAGGTTCCTCTGGAATGGACTGACACATCTGGGGGACTCTTGGAATGGTGGCATGACCCTGGAGTTCCTCTCGCCTTTCCTGTGGAGAGCGCCTCCTCTTGAGATGCGACGGGAACGCCGGGAATTCTTTCTCTACGAAACAAGGAAAGGATCCCTCATCTCGAACTAGGAGGCGGAAACGGGGCTCCCCTGGATGTGTGCGGGACCCCACGTGCTTCCTTTCGAGTGGAGACGGGTATGTCGGGGAACTTCTTGAGTTGCAGCAAGGGTGTGAAGGACCCTTTGGAAGTTCCAGTGTTTAGACGTGATTAGCCTCGAAAACCTCTGCGGAAATGAGCCTCATCTCGCCTGGAGGGCAAAACATCCTGGATTTTCTCGAGTTGCGGCAGGTGTTCTCGACTTATGACGGGGACCTCAGGGACCCGCTCTGGTGGCCTCAGGAAAAGCCATCCCCATGCGAGTTCCTCGGGGGCCTCTCAGGATCCCTCTCCCGTCGATGCCGGGGCCTAAGTCCTTGTGTGGAGTCGGGGCCGGAACCTGAGGATTCCTCTCCAGTGCTGACATGGATCTTGGGGTACTTCTGGAGTCTCCCCAGGGGAGTCAGTCCTCGTCTCGAATGCGGGCATGCACTTGCGCTTTCCTCCAGAGCGGTAGCAGCAGTGTCACGGAGCCCGCCGCGTGGATCAAAGGATCTATGGTTTTCCCTCGAGTCTTTCCCACGAGGCTTTCCCACGAGGCTTTCCCAGAGGGCTGTCCCACGTGCACACGTGGTGGGAGTCGATCCTTGGCTTGAACGTCAAGGCAGTGCAGGGAAAACAGGTTCCTCTGGAATGGACTGACACATCTGGGGGTCTCTTGGAATGGTGGCACGACCCTGGAGTTCCTCTCCCCTTTCCTGTGGAGAGCGCCTCCTCTTGAGATGCGACGGGAACGCCGGGAATTCTTTCCCTACGAAACAGGGAAAGGATCCCTCATCTCGAGCTAGGAGGCGAAACGGGGCTCCCCTGGATGTGTGCGGAACACCACGTGCTTCCTCTCGAGTGGAGACGGGTATGTCGGGGAACTTCTTGAGCTGCAGCAAGGGTGTGAAGGACCCTTTGGAAGTTCCAGTGGTTCTATGTGATTGGCCTCGAGAAGCCTCAGCGGAAATGGGCCTCATCTCGCCTGGAGGGCAAAACCTCCTGGATTTTCTCGAGTTGCGGCAGGTGCTCTCGACTTTCGACGGGGACCTCAGGGACCCGCTCTGGTGGCCTCAGGAAAGGCCAGTCCCCATGCGAGTTCCTCGGGGGCCTCTCGGGATTCCTCTCCCGTCGATGCCGGGGCCTAAGACCTTGTGTGGAGTCGGGGCCGGAACCTGAGGATTCCTCTCCAGTGCTGACATGGATCTTGGGGTATTTCTGGAGTCTCCCCAGGAGAGTCAGTCCTCGTCTGGAATGCGGGCATGCACTAGTGCTTTCCTCCATAGCGGTAGCAGCAGTGTCACGCAGTCCTCCGCGTGGATCAAAGGATCTATGTTTTTCCCTCGAGTCTTTCAAACGAGGCTTTCCCACGAGGCTTTCCCACAGGGCTGTCACACGTGCACACGTGGTGGGAGACGATCCTTGGCTTGAACGTCAAGGCAGTGCAGGGAAAACAGGTTCCTCTGGAATGGACTGACACATCTGGGGGACTCTTGGAATGGTGGCACGACCCTTCAGTTCCTCTAGCCTTTCCTGTGGAGAGCGCCTCCTCTTGAGATGCGATGGGAACGCCGAGAATTCTTTCCCTACGAAACAGGGAAAGGATCCCTCATCTCGAGCTAGGAGGCGGAAACGGGGCTCCCCTGGATGTGTGCGGGACCCACGTGCTTCCTCTCGAGTGGAGACGGGTATGTCGGGGACCTTCTTGAGTTGCAGCAAGGGTGTGAAGGACCCTTTGGCAGTTCCAGTGGTTAGATGTGATTAGCCTCGAGAAGCCTCAGCGGAAATGGGCCTCATCTCGCCTGGAGGGCAAAACCTCCTGGATTTTCTCGAGTTGCGGCAGGTGCTCTCGACTTACGACGGGGAACTCAGGGACACGCTCTGGTGGCCTCAGGAAAGGCCAGTCCCCATGCGAGTTCCTCGGGGGCCTCTCGGGATCCCTCTCCCGTCGATGCCGGGGCCTAAGTCCCTGTGTGGAGTCGGAGCCGGAACCTGAGGATTCCTCTCCAGTGCTGACATGGATCTTGGGGTACTTCTGGAGTCTCCCCAGGGGAGTCAGTCCTCGTCTCGAATGCGGGCATGCACTTGCGCTTTCCCCAGAGCGGTAGCAGCAGTGTCACGCAGTCCGCCGCGTGGATCAAAGGATCTATGGTTTTCCCTCGAGTCTTTCCCACGAGGCTTTCCCACGAGGCTTTCCCACAGGGCTGTCCCACGTGCACACGTGGTGGGAGTCGATCCTCGGCTTGAACGTCAAGGCAGTGCAGGGAAAACAGGTTCCTCTGGAATGGACTGGCACATCTGGGGGACTCTTGGAATGGTGTCACGACCCTTGAGTTCCTCTCGCCTTTCCTGTGGAGAGCGCCTCCTCTTGAGATGCGACGGGAACGCCGGGAATTCTTTCCCTACGAAACAGGGAAAGGATCCCTCATCTCGAGCTAGGAGGCGGAAACGGGGCTCCCCTGGATGTGTGCGGGACCCCACGTGCTTCCTCTCGAGTGGAGACGGGTATGTCGGGGAACTTCTTGAGTTGCAGCAATGGTGTGAAGGACCCTTTGGAAGTTCCAGTGGATAGATGTGATTGGCCTCGAGAAGCCTCAGCGGAAATGGGCCTCATCTCGCCTGGAGGGCAAAACCTCCTGGATTTTCTCGAGTTGCGGCAGGTGCTCTCGACTTACGACGGGGACCTCAGGGACCCGCTCTGGGGGCCTCAGGAAAGGCCAGTCCCCATGCGAGTTCCTCGGGGGCCTCTCGGGATTCCTCTCCCGTCGATGCCGGGGCCTAAGACCTTGTGTGGAGTCGGGGCCGGAACCTGAGGATTCCTCTCCAGTGCTGACATGGATCTTGGGGTACTTCTGGAGTCTCCCCAGGGGAGTCAGTCCTCGTCTCGAATGCGGGCATGCACTTGCGCTTTCCTCCAGAGCGGTAGCAGCAGTGTCACGCAGTCCGCCGCGTGGATCAAAGGATCTATGGTTTTCCCTCGAGTCTTTCCCACTAGGCTTTCCCACGAGGCTTTCCCACAGGGCTGTCCCACGTGCACACGTGGTGGGAGTCGATCCTCGGCTTGAACGTCAAGGCAGTGCAGGGAAAACAGGTTCCTCTGGAATGGACTGACACATCTGGGGGACTCTTGGAATGGTGGCATGACCCTGGAGTTCCTCTCGCCTTTCCTGTGGAGAGCGCCTCCTCTTGAGATGCGACGGGAACGCCGGGAATTCTTTCCCTACGAAACAGGGAAAGGATCCCTCATCTCGAGCTAGGAGGCGGAAACGGGGCTCCCCTGGATGTGTGCGGGACCCCACGTGCTTCCTCTCGAGTGCAGACTGGTATGTCGGGGAACTTCTTGAGTTGCAGCAAGGGTGTGAAGGACCCTTTGGAAGTTCCAGTGGTTAGAAGTGATTGGCCTCGAGAAGCCTCAGCGGAAATGGGCCTCATCTCGCCTGGAGGGCAAAACCTCCTGGATTTTCTCGAGTTGCGGCAGGTGCTCTCGACTTACGACGGGGACCTCAGGGACCCGCTCTGGTGGCCTCAGAACAGGCCAGTCCCCATGCGAGTTCCTCGGGGGCCTCTCGGGATTCCTCTCCCGTCGATGCCGGGGCCTAAGACCTTGTGTGGACTCGGGGCCGGAACCTGAGGATTCCTCTCCAGTGCTGACTTGGATCTTGGGGTACTTCTGGAGTCTCCCCAGGGGAGTCAGTCCTCGTCTGGAATGCGGGCATGCACTTGCGCTTTCCTCCAGAGCGGTAGCAGCAGTGTCACGCAGTCCGCCGCGTGGATCAAAGGATCTATGGTTTTCCCTCGAGTCTTTCCCACGAGGCTTTCCCACGAGGCTTTCCCACAGGGCTGTCCCACGTGCACACGTGGTGGGAGTCGATCCTCGGCTTGAACGTCAAGGCAGTGCAGGGAAAACACGTTCCTCTGGAATGGACTGACACATCTGGGGGACTCTTGGAATGGTGGCACGACCCTGGAGTTCCTCTCGCCTTTCCTGTGGAGAGCGCCTCCTCTTGAGATGCGACGGGAACGCCGGGAATTCTTTCCCTACGAAACAGGGAAAGGATCCCTCATCTCGAGCTAGGAGGCGGAAACGGGGCTCCCCTGGATGTGTGCGGGACCAC
This sequence comes from Ovis canadensis, assembly GCF_042477335.2. NCBI lineage: Eukaryota > Metazoa > Chordata > Mammalia > Artiodactyla > Bovidae > Ovis > Ovis canadensis. The sequence continues at coordinate 4,000,947 of NC_091261.1, read as the reverse complement.
ACGTGCTTCCTCTCGAGCGGAGACGGGTATGTCGGGGAACTTCTTGAGTTGCAGCAAGGGTGTGAAGGACCCTTTGGAAGTTCCAGTGGTTAGATGTGATTGGACTCGAGAAGCCTCAGCGGAAATGGGCCTCATCTCGCCTGGAGGGCAAAACCTCCTGGATTTTCTCGAGTTGCGGCAGGTGCTCTCGACTTACGACGGGGACCTCAGGGACCCGATCTGGTGGCCTCAGGAAAGGCCAGTCCCCATGCGAGTTCCTCGGGGGCGTCTCGGGATTCCTCTCCCGTCGATTCCGGGGCCAAGACCTTGTGTGGAGTCGGGGCCGGAACCTGAGGATTCCTCTCCAGTGCTGACATGGATCTTGGGGTACTTCTGGAGTCTCCCCAGGGGAGTCAGTCCTCGTCTCGAATGCGGGCATGCATTTGCGCTTTCCTCCAGAGCGGTAGCAGCAGTGTCACGCAGTCCGCCGCGTGGATCAAAGGATCTATGGTTTTCCCTCGAGTCTTTCCCACGAGGCTTTCCCACGAGGCTTTCCCACAGGGCTGTCCCACGTGCACACGTGGTGGGAGTCGATCCTCGGCTTGAACGTCAAGGCAGTGCAGGGAAAACAGGTTCCTCTGGAATGGACTGACACATCTGGGGGACTCTTGGAATGGTGGCAAGACCCTGGAGTTCCTCTCGCCTTTCCTGTGGAGAGCGCCTCCTCTTGAGATGCGACGGGAACGCCGGGAATTCTTTCCCTACGAAACAGATAAAGGATCCCTCATCTCGAGCTAGGAGGCGGAAACGGGGCTCCCCTGGATGTGTTCGGGACCCCACGTGCTTCCCCTCGAGTGGAGACGGGTATGTCGGGGAACTTCTTGAGTTGCAGCAATGGTGTGAAGGACCCTTTGGAAGTTCCAGTGGTTAGATGTGATTGGCCTCGAGAAGCCTCAGCAGAAATGGGCCTCATCTCGCCTGGAGGGCAAAACCTCCTGGATTTTCTCGAGTTGCGGCAGGTGCTCTCGACTTACGACGGGGACCTCAGGGACCCGCTCTGGTGGCCTCAGAAAAGGCCAGTCCCCATGCGAGTTCCTCGGGGGCCTCTCGGGATTCCTCTCCCGTCGATGCCGGGGCCTAAGACCTTGTGTGGAGTCGGGGCCGGAACCTGAGGATTCCTCTCCAGTGCTGACATGGATCTTGGGGTACTTCTGGAGTCTCCCCAGGGGAGTCAGTCCTCGTCTCGAATGCGGGCATGCACTTGCGCTTTCCCCAGAGCGGTAGCAGCAGTGTCACGCAGTCCGCCGCGTGGATCAAAGGATCTATGGTTTTCCCTCGAGTCTTTCCCACGAGGCTTTCCCACGAGGCTTTCCCACAGGGCTGTCCCACGTGCACACGTGGTGGGAGTCGATCCTCGGCTTGAACGTCAAGGCAGTGCAGGGAAAACAGGTTCCTCTGAAATGGACTGGAACATCTGGGGGACTCTTGGAATGGTGTCACGACCCTGGAGTTCCTCTCGCCTTTCCTGTGGAGAGCGCCTCCTCTTGAGATGCGACGGGAACGCCGGGAATTCTTTCCCTACGAAACAGGGAAAGGATCCCTCATCTCGAGCTAGGAGGCGGAAACGGGGCTCCCCTGGATGTGTGCGGGACCCCACGTGCTTCCTCTCGAGTGGAGACGGGTATGTCGGGGAACTTCTTGAGTTGCAGCAATGGTGTGAAGGACCCTTTGGAAGTTCCAGTGGATAGATGTGATTGGCCTCGAGAAGCTTCAGCGGAAATGGGCCTCATCTCGCCTGGAGGGCAAAACCTCCTGGATTTTCTCGAGTTGCGGCAGGTGCTCTCGACTTACGACGGGGACCTCAGGGACCCGCTCTAGTGGCCTCAGGAAAGGCCAGTCCCCATGCGAGTTCCTCGGGGGCCTCTCGGGATTCCTCTCCCGTCGATGCCGGGGCCTAAGACCTTGTGTGGAGTCGGGGCCGGAACCTGAGGATTCCTCTCCAGTGCTGACATGGATCTTGGGGTACTTCTGGAGTCTCCTCAGGGGAGTCAGTCCTCGTCTCGAATGCGGGCATGCACTTGCGCTTTCCTCCAGAGGGGTAGCAGCAGTGTCACGCAGTCCGCCTCGTGGATCAAATGATCTATGGTTTTCCTTCGAGTCTTTCCCACGAGGCTTTCCCACGAGGCTTTCCCACAGGGCTGTCCCACGTGCACACGTGGTGGGAGTCGATCCTCGGCTTGAACGTCAAGGCAGTGCAGGGAAAACAGGTTCCTCTGGAATGGACTGACACATCTGGGGGACTCTTGGAATGGTGGCATGACCCTGGAGTTCCTCTCGCCTTTCCTGTGGAGAGCGCCTCCTCTTGAGATGCGACGGGAACGCCGGGAATTCTTTCCCTACGAAACAGGGAAAGGATCCCTCATCTCGAGCTAGGAGGCGGAAACGGGTCTCCCCTGGATGTGTGCGGGACACCACGTGCTTCCTCTCGGGTGCAGACGGGTATGTCGGGGAACTTCTTGAGTTGCAGCAAGGGTGTGAAGGACCCTTTGGAAGTTCCAGTGGTTAGATGTGATTGGCCTCGAGAAGCCTCAGCGGAAATGGGCCTCATCTCGCCTGGAGGGCAAAACCTCCTGGATTTTCTCGAGTTGCGGCAGGTGCTCTCGACTTACGACGGGGACCTCAGGGACCCGCTCTGGTGGCCTCAGAACAGGCCAGTCCCCATGCGAGTTCCTCGGGGGCCTCTTGGGATTCCTCTCCCGTCGATGCCGGGGCCTAAGACCTTGTGTGGACTCGGGGCCGGAACCTGAGGATTCCTCTCCAGTGCTGACATGGATCTTGGGGTACTTCTGGAGTCTCCCCAGGGGAGTCAGTCCTCGTCTCGAATGCGGGCATGCACTTGCGCTTTCCTCCAGAGCGGTAGCAGCGGTGTCACGCAGTCCGCCGTGTGGATCAAAGGATCTATGGTTTTCCCTCGAGTCTTTCCCACGAGGCTTTCCCACGAGGCTTTCCCACAGGGCTGTCCCACGTGCACACGTGGTGGGAGTCGATCCTCGGCTTGAACGTCAACGCAGTGCAGGGAAAACAGGTTCCTCTGGAATGGACTGACACCTCTGGGGGACTCTTGGAATGGTGGCACGACCCTGGAGTTCCTCTCGCCTTTCCTGTGGAGAGCGCCTCCTCTTGAGATGCGACGGGAACGCCGGGAATTCTTTCCCTACGAAACAGGGAAAGGATCCCTCATCTCGAGCTAGGAGGCGGAAACGGGGCTCCCCTGGATGTGTGCGGGACCCCACGTGCTTCCTCTCGAGTGGAGACGGGTATGTCGGGGAACTTCTTGAGTTGCAGCAATGGTGTGAAGGACCCTTTGGAAGTTCCAGTGGTTAGATGTGATTGGCCTCGAGAAGCCTCAGCGGAAATGGGCCTCATCTCGCCTGGAGGGCAAAACCTCCTGTATTTTCTCGAGTTGCGGCAGGTGCTCTCGACTTACGACGGGGACCTCAGGGAACCGCTCTGGTGGCCTCAGGAAAGGCCAGTCCCCATGCGAGTTCCTCGGGGGCGTCTCGGGATTCCTCTCCCGTCGATGCCGGGGCCAAGACCTTGTGTGGAGTCGGGGCCGGAACCTGAGGATTCCTCTCCAGTGCTGACATGGATCTTGGGGTACTTCTGGAGTCTCCCCTGGGGCGTCAGTCCTCGTCTCGAATGCTGGCATGCACTTGCGCTTTCCTCCAGAGCGGTAGCAGCAGTGTCACGCAGTCCTCCGCGTGGATCAAAGGATCTATGGTTTTCCCTCGAGTCTTTCCCACGAGGCTTTCCCACGAGGCTTTCCCACAGGGCTGTCCCACGTGCACACGTGGTGGGAGTCGATCCTCGGCTTGAACGTCAAGGCAGTGCAGGGAAAACAGGTTCCTCTGGAATGAACTGACACATCTGGGGGACTCTTGGAATGGTGGCATGACCCTGGAGTTCCTCTCGCCTTTCCTGTGGGGAGCGCCTCCTCTTGAGATGCGACGGGAACGCCGGGAATTCTTTCCCTACGAAACAGGGAAAGGATCCCTCATCTCGAGCTAGGAGGTGGAAACGGGGCTCCCCTCGATGTGTGGGGGACCCTCGTGCTTCCCCTCGAGTGGAGACGGTATGTCGGGGAACTTCTTGAGTTGCAGCAATGGTGTGAAGGACCCTTTGGAAGTTCCAGTGGTTAGATGTGATTGGCCTCGAGAAGCCTCAGCGGAAATGGGCCTCATCTCGCCTGGAGGGCAAAACCTCCTGGATTTTCTCGAGTTGCGGCAGGTGCTCTCGACTTACGACGGGGACCTCAGGGACCCGCTCTGGTGGCCTCAGAACAGGCCAGTCCCCATGCGAGTTCCTCGGGGGCCTCTCGGGATTCCTCTCCCGTCGATGCCGGGGCCTAAGACCTTGTGTGGAGTCGGGGCCGGAACCTGAGGATTCCTCTCCAGTGCTGACATGGATCTTGGGGTACTTCTGGAGTCTCCCCAGGGGAGTCAGTCCTCGTCTCGAATGCGGGCATGCACTTGCGCTTTCCTCCAGAGCGGTAGCAGCAGTGTCACGCAGTCCGCCGCGTGGATCAAAGGATCTATGGTTTTCCCTCGAGTCTTTCCCACGAGGCTTTCCCACGAGGCTTTCCCACAGGGCTGTCCCACGTGCACACGTGGTGGGAGTCGATCCTCGGCTTGAACGTCAAGGCAGTGCAGGGAAAACAGGTTCCTCTGGAATGGACTGACACATCTGGGGGACTCTTGGAATGGTGTCACGACCCTGGAGTTCCTCTCGCCTTTCCTGTGGAGAGCGCCTCCTCTTGAGATGCGACGGGAACGCCGGGAATTCTTTCCCTACGAAACAGGGAAAGGATCCCTCATCTCGAGCTAGGAGGCGGAAACGGGTCTCCCCTGGATGTGTGCGGGACCCCACGTGCTTCCTCTCGAGTGGAGACGGGTATGTCGGGGAACTTCTTGAGTTGCAGCAATGGTGTGAAGGACCCTTTGGAAGTTCCAGTGGATAGATGTGATTGGCCTCGAGAAGCTTCAGCGGAAATGGGCCTCATCTCGCCTGGAGGGCAAAACCTCCTGGATTTTCTCGAGTTGCGGCAGGTGCTCTCGACTTACGACGGGGACCTCAGGGACCCGCTCTAGTGGCCTCAGGAAAGGCCAGTCCCCATGCGAGTTCCTCGGGGGCCTCTCGGGATTCCTCTCCCGTCGATGCCGGGGCCTAAGACCTTGTGTGGAGTCGGGGCCGGAACCTGAGGATTCCTCTCCAGTGCTGACATGGATCTTGGGGTACTTCTGGAGTCTCCTCAGGGGAGTCAGTCCTCGTCTCGAATGCGGGCATGCACTTGCGCTTTCCTCCAGAGGGGTAGCAGCAGTGTCACGCAGTCCGCCTCGTGGATCAAATGATCTATGGTTTTCCTTCGAGTCTTTCCCACGAGGCTTTCCCACGAGGCTTTCCCACAGGGCTGTCCCACGTGCACACGTGGTGTGAGTCGATCCTCGGCTTGAACGTCAAGGCAGTGCAGGGAAAACAGGTTCCTCTGGAATGGACTGACACATCTGGGGGACTCTTGGAATGGTGGCATGACCCTGGAGTTCCTCTCGCCTTTCCTGTGGAGAGCGCCTCCTCTTGAGATGCGACGGGAACGCCGGGAATTCTTTCCCTACGAAACAGATAAAGGATCCCTCATCTCGAGCTAGGAGGCGGAAACGGGGCTCCCCTGGATGTGTGCGGGACCCCACGTGCTTCCTCTCGAGCGGAGACGGGTATGTCGGGGAACTTCTTGAGTTGCAGCAAGGGTGTGAAGGACCCTTTGGAAGTTCCAGTGGTTAGATGTGATTGGACTCGAGAAGCCTCAGCGGAAATGGGCCTCATCTCGCCTGGAGGGCAAAACCTCCTGGATTTTCTCGAGTTGCGGCAGGTGCTCTCGACTTACGACGGGGACCTCAGGGACCCGATCTGGTGGCCTCAGGAAAGGCCAGTCCCCATGCGAGTTCCTCGGGGGCGTCTCGGGATTCCTCTCCCGTCGATTCCGGGGCCTAAGACCTTGTGTGGAGTCGGGGCCGGAACCTGAGGATTCCTCTCCAGTGCTGACATGGATCTTGGGGTACTTCTGGAGTCTCCCCAGGGGAGTCAGTCCTCGTCTCGAATGCGGGCATGCACTTGCGCTTTCCTCCAGAGCGTTAGCAGCAGTGTCACGCAGTCCGCCGTGTGGATCAAAGGATCTATGGTTTTCCCTCGAGTCTTTCCCACGAGGCTTTCCCACGAGGCTTTCCCACAGGGCTGTCCCACGTGCACACGTGGTGGGAGTCGATCCTCGGCTTGAACGTCAAGGCAGTGCAGGGAAAACAGGTTCCTCTGGAATGGACTGACACATCTGGGGGACTCTTGGAATGGTGGCAAGACCCTGGAGTTCCTCTCGCCTTTCCTGTGGAGAGCGCCTCCTCTTGAGATGCGACGGGAACGCCGGGAATTCTTTCCCTACGAAACAGATAAAGGATCCCTCATCTCGAGCTAGGAGGCGGAAACGGGGCTCCCCTGGATGTGTTCGGGACCCCACGTGCTTCCCCTCGAGTGGAGACGGGTATGTCGGGGAACTTCTTGAGTTGCAGCAATGGTGTGAAGGACCCTTTGGAAGTTCCAGTGGTTAGATGTGATTGGCCTCGAGAAGCCTCAGCAGAAATGGGCCTCATCTCGCCTGGAGGGCAAAACCTCCTGGATTTTCTCGAGTTGCGGCAGGTGCTCTCGACTTACGACGGGGACCTCAGGGACCCGCTCTGGTGGCCTCAGGAAAGGCCAGTCCCCATGCGAGTTCCTCGGGGGCCTCTCGGGATTCCTCTCCCGTCGATGCCGGGGCCTAAGACCTTGTGTGGAGTCGGGGCCGGAACCTGAGGATTCCTCTCCAGTGCTGACATGGATCTTGGGGTACTTCTGGAGTCTCCCCAGGGGAGTCAGTCCTCGTCTGGAATGCGGGCATGCACTTGCGCTTTCCCCAGAGCGGTAGCAGCAGTGTCACGCAGTCCGCCGCGTGGATCAAAGGATCTATGGTTTTCCCTCGAGTCTTTCCCACGAGGCTTTCCCACGAGGCTTTCCCACAGGGCTGTCCCACGTGCACACGTGGTGGGAGTCGATCCTCGGCTTGAACGTCAAGGCAGTGCAGGGAAAACAGGTTCCTCTGGAATGGACTGGCATATCTGGGGGACTCTTGGAATGGTGTCACGACCCTGGAGTTCCTCTCGCCTTTCCTGTGGAGAGCGCCTCCTCTTGAGATGCGACGGGAACGCCGGGAATTCTTTCCCTACGAAACAGGGAAAGGATCCCTCATCTCGAGCTAGGAGGCGGAAACGGGGCTCCCCTGGATGTGTGCGGGACCCCACGTGCTTCCTCTCGAGTGGAGACGGGTATGTCGGGGAACTTCTTGAGTTGCAGCAATGGTGTGAAGGACCCTTTGGAAGTTCCAGTGGATAGATGTGATTGGCCTCGAGAAGCCTCAGCGGAAATGGGCCTCATCTCGCCTGGAGGGCAAAACCTCCTGGATTTTCTCGAGTTGCGGCAGGTGTTCTCGACTTACGACGGGGACCTCAGGGACCCGCTCTGGGGGCCTCAGGAAAGGCCAGTCCCCATGCGAGTTCCTCGGGGGCCTCTCGGGATTCCTCTCCCGTCGATGCCGGGTCCTAAGACCTTGTGTGGAGTCGGGGCCGGAACCTGAGGATTCCTCTCCAGTGCTGACATGGATCTTGGGGTACTTCTGGAGTCTCCCCAGGGGAGTCAGTCCTCGTCTCGAATGCGGGCATGCACTTGCGCTTTACTCCAGAGGGGTAGCAGCAGTGTCACGCAGTCCGCCTCGTGGATCAAATGATCTATGGTTTTCCTTCGAGTCTTTCCCACGAGGCTTTCCCACGAGGCTTTCCCACAGGGCTGTCCCACGTGCACACGTGGTGGGAGTCGATCCTCGGCTTGAACGTCAACGCAGTACAGGGAAAACAGGTTCCTCTGGAATGGACTGGCACATCTGGGGGACTCTTGGAATGGTGGCACGACCCTGGAGTTCCTCTCGCCTTTCCTGTGGAGAGCGCCTCCTCTTGAGATGCGACGGGAACGCCGGGAATTCTTTCCCTACGAAACAGGGAAAGGATCCCTCATCTCGAGCTAGGAGGCGGAAACGGGGCTCCCCTGGATGTGTGCGGGACCCCACGTGCTTCCTCTCGAGTGGAGACGGGTATGTCGGGGAACTTCTTGAGTTGCAGCAATGGTGTGAAGGACCCTTTGGAAGTTCCAGTGGATAGATGTGATTGGCCTCGAGAAGCCTCAGCGGAAATGGGCCTCATCTCGCCTGGAGGGCAAAACCTCCTGGATTTTCTCGAGTTGCGGCAGGTGCTCTCGACTTACGACGGGGACCTCAGGGACCCGCTCTGGGGGCCTCAGGAAAGGCCAGTCCCCATGCGAGTTCCTCGGGGGCCTCTCGGGATTCCTCTCCCGTCGATGCCGGGGCCTAAGACCTTGTGTGGAGTCGGGGCGGGAACCTGAGGATTCCTCTCCAGTGCTGACATGGATCTTGGGGTACTTCTGGAGTCTCCCCAGGGGAGTCAGTCCTCGTCTCGAATGCGGGCATGCACTTGCGCTTTCCTCCAGAGCGGTAGCAGCAGTGTCACGCAGTCCGCCGTTTGGATCAAAGGATCTATGGTTTTCCCTCGAGTCTTTCCCACGAGGCTTTCCCACGAGGCTTTCCCACAGGGCTGTCCCACGTGCACACGTGGTGGGAGTCGATCCTCGGCTTGAACGTCAAGGCAGTGCAGGGAAAACAGGTTCCTCTGGAATGGACTGACACATCTGGGGGACTCTTGGAATGGTGGCATGACCCTGGAGTTCCTCTCGCCTTTCCTGTGGAGAGCGCCTCCTCTTGAGATGCGACGGGAACGCCGGGAATTCTTTCCCTACGAAACAGGGAAAGGATCCCTCATCTCGAGCTAGGAGGCGGAAACGGGGCTCCCCTGGATGTGTGCGGGACCCCACGTGCTTCCTCTCGAGCGGAGACGGGTATGTCGGGGAACTTCTTGAGTTGCAGCAAGGGTGTGAAGGACCCTTTGGAAGTTCCAGTGGTTAGATGTGATTGGACTCGAGAAGCCTCAGCGGAAATGGGCCTCATCTCGCCTGGAGGGCAAAACCTCCTGGATTTTCTCGAGTTGCGGCAGGTGCTCTCGACTTACGACGGGGACCTCAGGGACCCGATCTGGTGGCCTCAGGAAAGGCCAGTCCCCATGCGAGTTCCTCGGGTGCGTCTCGGGATTCCTCTCCCGTCGATTCCGGGGCCAAGACCTGTGTGGATTCGGGGCCGGAACCTGAGGATTCCTCTCCAGTGCTGACATGGATCTTGGGGTACTTCTGGAGTCTCCCCAGGGGAGTCAGTCCTCGTCTCGAATGCGGGCATGCACTTGCGCTTTCCTCCAGAGCGGTAGCAGCAGTGTCACGCAGTCCGCCGCGTGGATCAAAGGATCTATGGTTTTCCCTCGAGTCTTTCCCACGAGGCTTTCCCACGAGGCTTTCCCACAGGGCTGTCCCACGTGCACACGTGGTGGGAGTCGATCCTCGGCTTGAACGTCAAGGCAGTGCAGGGAAAACAGGTTCCTCTGGAATGGACTGGCACATCTGGGGGACTCTTGGAATGGTGTCACGACCCTGGAGTTCCTCTCGCCTTTCCTGTGGAGAGCGCCTCCTCTTGAGATGCGACGGGAACGCCGGGAATTCTTTCCCTACGAAACAGGGAAAGGATCCCTCATCTCGAGCTAGGAGGCGGAAACGGGGCTCCCCTGGATGTGTGCGGGACCCCACGTGCTTCCTCTCGAGTGGAGACGGGTATGTCGGGGAACTTCTTGAGTTGCAGCAATGGTGTGAAGGACCCTTTGGAAGTTCCAGTGGATAGATGTGATTGGCCTCGAGAAGCCTCAGCGGAAATGGGCCTCATCTCGCCTGGAGGGCAAAACCTCCTGGATTTTCTCGAGTTGCGGCAGGTGCTCTCGACTTACGACGGGGACCTCAGGGACCCGCTCTGGGGGCCTCAGGAAAGGCCAGTCCCCATGCGAGTTCCTCGGGGGCCTCTCGGGATTCCTCTCCCGTCGATGCCGGGGCCTAAGACCTTGTGTGGAGTCGGGGCCGGAACCTGAGGATTCCTCTCCAGTGCTGACATGGATCTTGGGGTACTTCTGGAGTCTCCCCAGGGGAGTCAGTCCTCGTCTCGAATGCGGGCATGCACTTGCGCTTTACTCCAGAGGGGTAGCAGCAGTGTCACGCAGTCCGCCTCGTGGATCAAATGATCTATGGTTTTCCTTCGAGTCTTTCCCACGAGGCTTTCCCACGAGGCTTTCCCACAGGGCTGTCCCACGTGCACACGTGGTGGGAGTCGATCCTCGGCTTGAACGTCAAGGCAGTGCAGGGAAAACAGGTTCCTCTGGAATGGACTGACACATCTGGGGGACTCTTGGAATGGTGGCATGACCCTGGAGTTCCTCTCGCCTTTCCTGTGGAGAGCGCCTCCTCTTGAGATGCGACGGGAACGCCGGGAATTCTTTCCCTACGAAACAGGGAAAGGATCCCTCATCTCGAGCTAGGAGGCGGAAACGGGGCTCCCCTGGATGTGTGCGGGACACCACGTGCTTCCTCTCGAGTGCAGACGGGTATGTCGGGGAACTTCTTGAGTTGCAGCAAGGGTGTGAAGGACCCTTTGGAAGTTCCAGTGGTTAGATGTGATTGGCCTCGAGAAGCCTCAGCGGAAATGGGCCTCATCTCGCCTGGAGGGCAAAACCTCCTGGATTTTCTCGAGTTGCGTCAGGTGCTCTCGACTTACGACGGGGACCTCAGGGACCCGCTCTGGTGGCCTCAGAACAGGCCAGTCCCCATGCGAGTTCCTCGGGGGCCTCTCGGGATTCCTCTCCCGTCGATGCCGGGGCCTAAGACCTTGTGTGGACTCGGGGCCGGAACCTGAGGATTCCTCTCCAGTGCTGACATGGATCTTGGGGTACTTCTGGAGTCTCCCCAGGGGAGTCAGTCCTCGTCTCGAATGCGGGCATGCACTTGCGCTTTCCTCCAGAGCGGTAGCAGCAGTGTCACGCAGTCCGCCGTGTGGATCAAAGGATCTATGGTTTTCCCTCGAGTCTTTCCCACGAGGCTTTCCCACGAGGCTTTCCCACAGGGCTGTCCCACGTGCACACGTGGTGGGAGTCGATCCTCGGCTTGAACGTCAACGCAGTACAGGGAAAACAGGTTCCTCTGGAATGGACTGGCACATCTGGGGGACTCTTGGAATGGTGGCACGACCCTGGAGTTCCTCTCGCCTTTCCTGTGGAGAGCGCCTCCTCTTGAGATGCGACGGGAACGCCGGGAATTCTTTCCCTACGAAACAGGGAAAGGATCCCTCATCTCGAGCTAGGAGGCGGAAACGGGGCTCCCCTGGATGTGTGCGGGACCCCACGTGCTTCCTCTCGAGTGGAGACGGGTATGTCGGGGAACTTCTTGAGTTGCAGCAATGGTGTGAAGGACCCTTTGGAAGTTCCAGTGGATAGATGTGATTGGCCTCGAGAAGCCTCAGCGGAAATGGGCCTCATCTCGCCTGGAGGGCAAAACCTCCTGGATTTTCTCGAGTTGCGGCAGGTGCTCTCGACTTACGACGGGGACCTCAGGGACCCGCTCTGGGGGCCTCAGGAAAGGCCAGTCCCCATGCGAGTTCCTCGGGGGCCTCTCGGGATTCCTCTGCCGTCGATGCCGGGGCCTAAGACCTTGTGTGGAGTCGGGGCCGGAACCTGAGGATTCCTCTCCAGTGCTGACATGGATCTTGGGGTACTTCTGGAGTCTCCCCAGGGGAGTCAGTCCTCGTCTCGAATGCGGGCATGCACTTGCGCTTTCCTCCAGAGCGGTAGCAGCAGTGTCACGCAGTCCGCCGTGTGGATCAAAGGATCTATGGTTTTCCCTCGAGTCTTTCCCACGAGGCTTTCCCACGAGGCTTTCCCACAGGGCTGTCCCACGTGCACACGTGGTGGGAGTCGATCCTCGGCTTGAACGTCAAGGCAGTGCAGGGAAAACAGGTTCCTCTGGAATGGACTGACACATCTGGGGGACTCTTGGAATGGTGGCATGACCCTGGAGTTCCTCTCGCCTTTCCTGTGGAGAGCGCCTCCTCTTGAGATGCGACGGGAACGCCGGGAATTCTTTCCCTACGAAACAGGGAAAGGATCCCTCATCTCGAGCTAGGAGGCGGAAACGGGGCTCCCCTGGATGTGTGCGGGACCCCACGTGCTTCCTCTCGAGTGCAGACGGGTATGTCGGGGAACTTCTTGAGTTGCAGCAAGGGTGTGAAGGACCCTTTGGAAGTTCCAGTGGTTAGACGTGATTGGCCTCGAGAAGCCTCAGCGGAAATGGGCCTCATCTCGCCTGGAGGGCAAAACCTCCTGGATTTTCTCGAGTTGCGGCAGGTGCTCTCGACTTACGACGGGGACCTCAGGGACCCGCTCTGGTGGCCTCAGAACAGGCCAGTCCCCATGCGAGTTCCTCGGGGGCCTCTCAGGATTCCTCTCCCGTCGATGCCGGGGCCTAAGACCTTGTGTGGACTCGGGGCCGGAACCTGAGGATTCCTCTCCAGTGCTGACAGGGATCTTGGGGTACTTCTGGAGTCTCCCGAGGGGAGTCATTCCTCGTCTCGAATGCGGGCATGCACTTGCGCTTTCCTCCAGAGCGGTAGCAGCAGTGTCACGCAGTCCGCCGTGTGGATCAAAGGATCTATGGTTTTCCCTCGAGTCTTTCCCACGAGGCTTTCCCACGAGGCTTTCCCACAGGGCTGTCCCACGTGCACACATGGTGGGAGTCGATCCTCGGCTTGAACGTCAACGCAGTGCAGGGAAAACAGGTTCCTCTGGAATGGACTGACACCTCTGGGGGACTCTTGGAATGGTGGCACGACCCTGGAGTTCCTCTCGCCTTTCCTGTGGAGAGCGCCTCCTCTTGAGATGCGACGGGAACGCCGGGAATTCTTTCCCTACGAAACAGGGAAAGGATCCCTCATCTCGAGCTAGGAGGCGGAAACGGGGCTCCCCTGGATGTGTGCGGGACCCCACGTGTTTCCTCTCGAGTGCAGACGGGTATGTCGGGGAACTTCTTGAGTTGCAGCAAGGGTGTGAAGGACCCTTTGGAAGTTCCAGTGGTTACATGTGATTGGCCTCGAGAAGCCTCAGCGGAAATGGGCCTCATCTCGCCTGGAGGGCAAAACCTCCTGGATTTTCTCGAGTTGCGGCAGGTGCTCTCGACTTACGACGGGGACCACAGGGACCCGCTCTGGTGGCCTCAGGAAAGGCCAGTCCCCATGCGAGTTCCTCGGGGGCGTCTCGGGATTCCTCTCCCGTCGATGCCGGGGCCAAGACCTTGTGTGGAGTCGGGGCCGGAACCTGAGGATTCCTCTCCAGTGCTGACATGGATCTTGGGGTACTTCTGGAGTCTCCCCAGGGGCGTCAGTCCTCGTCTCGAATGCGGGCATGCACTTGCGCTTTCCTCCAGAGCGGTAGCAGCAGTGTCACGCAGTCCCCCGCGTGGATCAAAGGATCTATGGTTTTCCCTCGAGTCTTTCCCACGAGGCTTTCCCACGAGGCTTTCCCACAGGGCTGTCCCACGTGCACACGTGGTGGGAGTCGATCCTCGGCTTGAACGTCAAGGCAGTGCAGGGAAAACAGGTTCCTCTGGAATGAACTGACACATCTGGGGGACTCTTGGAATGGTGGCACGACCCTGGAGTTCCTCTCGCCTTTCCTGTGGAGAGCGCCTCCTCTTGAGATGCGATGGGAACGCCGGGAATTCTTTCCCTACGAAACAGGGAAAGGATCCCTCATCTCGATCTAGGAGGTGGAAACGGGTCTCCACTGGATGTGTGCGGGACCCCACGTGCTTCCTCTCGAGTGGAGACGGGTATGTCGGGGAACTTCTTGAGTTGCAGCAATGGTGTGAAGGACCCTTTGGAAGTTCCAGTGGTTAGATGTGATTGGCCTCGAGAAGCCTCAGCGGAAATGGGCCTCATCTCGCCTGGAGGGCAAAACCTCCTGGATTTTCTCGAGTTGCGGCAGGTGCTCTCGACTTACGACGGGGACCTCAGGGACCCGATCTGGTGGCCTCAGGAAAGGCCAGTCCCCATGCGAGTTCCTCGGGGGCCTCTCGGGATTCCTCTCCCGTCGATGCCGGGGCCTAAGACCTTGTGTGGAGTCGGGGCCGGAACCTGAGGATTCCTCTCCAGTGCTGACATGGATCTTGGGGTACTTCTGGAGTCTCCCCAGGGGAGTCAGTCCTCGTCTCGAATGCGGGCATGCACTTGCGCTTTCCTCCAGAGCGGTAGCAGCAGTGTCACGCAGTCCGCCGCGTGGATCAAAGGATCTATGGTTTTCCCTCGAGTCTTTCCCACGAGGCTTTCCCACGAGGCTTTCCCACAGGGCTGTCCCACGTGCACACGTGGTGGGAGTCGATCCTCGGCTTGAACGTCAAGGCAGTGCAGGGAAAACAGGTTCCTCTGGAATGGACTGACACATCTGGGGGACTCTTGGAATGGTGGCATGACCCTGGAGTTCCTCTCGCCTTTCCTGTGGAGAGCGCCACCTCTTGAGATGCGACGGGAACGCCGGGAATTCTTTCCCTACGAAACAGGGAAAGGATCCCTCATCTCGAGCTAGGAGGCGGAAACGGGGCTCCCCTGGATGTGTGCGGGACGCCACGTGCTTCCTCTCGAGTGCAGACGGGTATGTCGGGGAACTTCTTGAGTTGCAGCAAGGGTGTGAAGGACCCTTTGGAAGTTCCAGTGGTTAGACGTGATTGGCCTCGAGAAGCCTCAGCGGAAATGGGCCTCATCTCGCCTGGAGGGCAAAACCTCCTGGATTTTCTCGAGTTGCGGCAGGTGCTCTCGACTTACGACGGGGACCTCAGGGACCCGCTCTGGTGGCCTCAGGAAAGGCCAGTCCCCATGCGAGTTCCTCGGGGGCCTCTCGGGATTCCTCTCCCGTCGATGCCGGGGCCTAAGACCTTGTGTGGAGTCGGGGCCGGAACCTGAGGATTCCTCTCCAGTGCTGACATGGATCTAGGGGGAACTTCTGGAGTCTCCCCAGGGGAGTCAGTCCTCGTCTCGAATGCGGGCATGCACTTGCGCTTTCCTCCAGAGCGGTAGCAGCAGTGTCACGCAGTCCGCCGCGTGGATCAAAGGATCTATGGTTTTCCCTCGAGCCTTTCCCAAGAGGCTTTTCCACGAGGCTTTCCCACAGGGCTGTCCCACGTGCACAGGTGGTGGGAGTCGATCCTCGGCTTGAACGTCAAGGCAGTGCAGGGAAAACAGGTTCCTCTGGAATGGACTGACACATCTGGGGGACTCTTGGAATGGTGGCACGACCCTGGAGTTCCTCTCGCCTTTCCTGTGGAGAGCGCCTCCTCTTGAGATGCGACGGGAACGCCGGGAATTCTTTCCCTACGAAACAGGGAAAAGATCCCTCATCTCGAGCTAGGAGGCGGAAACGGGGCTGCCCTGGATGTGTGCGGGACCCCACGTGCATCCTCTCGAGTGGAGACGGGTATGTCGGGGAACTTCTTGAGTTGCAGCAATGGTGTGAAGGACCCTTTGGAAGTTCCAGTGGTTAGATGTGATTGGCCTCGAGAAGCCTCAGCGGAAATGGGCCTCATCTCGCCTGGAGGGCAAAACCTCCTGGATTCTCTCGAGTTGCGGCAGGTGCTCTCGACTTACGACGGGGACCTCAGGGACCCGCTCTGGTGGCCTCAGGAAAGGCCAGTCCCCATGCGAGTTCCTCGGGGGCCTCTCGGGATTCCTCTCCCGTCGATGCCGGGGCCTAAGACCTTGTGTGGAGTCGGGGCCGGAACCTGAGGATTCCTCTCCAGTGCTGACATGGATCTTGGGGTACTTCTGGAGTCTCCCCAGGGGAGTCATTCCTCGTCTCGAATGCGGGCATGCACTTGCGCTTTCCTCCAGAGCGGTAGCAGCAGTGTCACGCAGTCCGCCGCGTGGATCAAAGGATCTATGGTTTTCCCTCGAGTCTTTCCCACGAGGCTTTCCCACGAGGCTTTCCCACAGGGCTGTCCCACGTGCACACGTGGTGGGAGTCGATCCTCGGCTTGAACGTCAAGGCAGTGCAGGGAAAACAGGGTCCTCTGGAATGGACTGGCACATCTGGGGGACTCTTGGAATGGTGGCACGACCCTGGAGTTCCTCTCGCCTTTCCTGTGGAGAGCGCCTCCTCTTGAGATGCGACGGGAACGCCGGGAATTCTTTCCCTACGAAACAGGGAAAGGATCCCTCATCTCGAGCTAGGAGGCGGAAACGGGGCTCCCCTGGATGTGTGCGGGACCCACGTGCTTCCTCTCGAGTGGAGACGGGTATGTCGGGGAACTTTTGAGTTGCAGCAAGGGTGTGAAGAACCCTTTGGAAGTTCCAGTGGTTAGACGTGATTGGCCTCGAGAAGCCTCAGCGGAAATGGGTCTCATCTCGCATGGAGGGCAAAACCTGCTGGATATTCTCGAGTTGCGGCAGGTGCTCTTGACTTACGACGGGGACCTCAGGGACCCGCTCTGGTGGCCTCAGGAAAGGCCAGTCCCCATGCGAATTCCTCGGGGGCCTCTCGGGATTCCTCTCCCGTCGATGCCGGGGACAAAGACCTTGTGTGTAATCGGGGCCGGAACCTGAGGATTCCTCTCCAGTGCTGACATGGATCTTGGGGTACTTCTGGAGTCTCCCCAGGGGAGTCAGTCCTCGTCTCGAATGCGGGCATGCACTTGCGCTTTCCTCCAGAGCGGTAGCAGCAGTGTCACGCAGTCCGCCGCGTGGATCAAAGGATCTATGGTTTTCCCTCGAGTCTTTCCCCCGAGGCTTTCCCACGAGGCTTTCCCACAGGGCTGTCCCACGTGCACACGTGGTGGGAGTCGATCCTCGGCTTGAACTTCAACGCAGTGCAGGGAAAACAGGTTCCTCTGGAATGGACTGACATATCTGGGGGACTCTTGGAATGGTGGCACGACCCTGGAGTTCCTCTCGCCTTTCCTGTGGAGAGCGCCTCCTCTTGAGATGCGACGGGAACGCCGGGAATTCTTTCCCTACGAAACAGGGAAAGGATCCCTCATCTCGAGCTAGGAGGCGGAAACGGGGCTCCCCTGGATGTGTGCGGGACCCCACGTGCTTCCTCTCGAGTGGAGACGGGTATGTCGGGGAACTTCTTGAGTTGCAGCAAGGGTGTGAAGGACCCTTTGGAAGTTCCAGTGGTTAGACGTGATTGGCCTCGAGAAGCCTCAGCGGAAATGGGCCTCATCTCGCCTGGAGGGCAAAACCTCCTGGATTTTCTCGAGTTCCGGCAGGTGCTCTCGACTTACGACGGGGACCTCAGGGACCCGCTCTGGTGGCCTCAGGAAAGGCCAGTCCCCATGCGAGTTCCTCGGGGGCCTCTCGGGATTCCTCTCCCGTCGATGGCAGGGCCTAAGACCTTGTGTGGAGTCGGGGCCGGAACCTTAGGATTCCTCTCCAGTGCTGACATGGATCTTGGGGTACTTCTGGAGTCTCCCCAGGGGAGTCAGTCCTCGTCTCGAATGCGGGCATGCACTTGCGCTTTCCTCCAGAGCGGTAGCAGCAGTGTCACGCAGTCCGCCGCGTGGATCAAAGGATCTATGGTTTTCCCTCGAGTCTTTCCCACGAGGCTTTCCCACGAGGCTTTCCCACAGGGCTGTCCCACGTGCACACGTGGTGGGAGTCGATCCTCGGCTTGAACGTCAAGGCAGTGCAGGGAAAACAGGTTCCTCTGGAATGGACTGACACATCTGGGGGACTCTTGGAATGGTGGCACGACCCTGGAGTTCCTCTCGCCTTTCCTGTGGAGAGCGCCTCCTCTTGAGATGCGACGGGAACGCCGGGAATTCTTTCCCTACGAAACAGGGAAAGGATCCCTCATCTCGAGCTAGGAGGCGGAAACGGGGCTCCCCTGAATGTGTGCGGGACCCACGTGCTTCCTCTCGAGTGGAGACGGGTATGTCGGGGAACTTCTTGAGTTGCAGCAAGGGTGTGAAGGACCCTTTGGAAATTCCAGTGGTTAGACGTGATGGGCCTCGAGAAGCCTCAGCGGAAATGGGCCTCATCTCGCCTGGAGGGCAAAACCTCCTGGATATTCTCGAGTTGCGGCAGGTGCTCTCGACTTACGACGGGGACCTCAGGGACCCGCTCTGTTGGCCTCAGGAAAGGCCAGTCCCCATGCGAATTCCTCGGGTGCCTCTCGGGATTCCTCTCCCGTCGATGCCGGGGCCTAAGACCTTGTGTGTAGTCGGGGCCGGAACCTGAGGATTCCTCTCCAGTGCTGACATGGATCTTGGGGTACTTCTGGAGTCTCCCCAGGGGAGTCAGTCCTCGTCTCGAATGCGGGCATGCACTTGCACTTTCCTCCAGAGTGGTAGGAGCAGTGTCACGCAGTCCGCCGCGTGGATCAAAGGATCTATGGTTTTCCCTCGAGTCTTTTCCACGAGGCTTTCCCACGAGGCTTTCCCACAGGGCTGTCCCACGTGCACACGTGGTGGGAGTCGATCCTCGGCTTGAACGTCAAGGCAGTGCAGGGAAAACAGGTTCCTCTGGAATGGACTGACATATCTGGGGGTCTCTTGGAATGGTATCTCGACCCTGGAGTTCCTATCGCCTTTCCTGTGGAGAGCGCCTCCTCTTGAGATGCGACGGGAACGCCGGGAATTCTTTCCCTACGAAACAGGGAAAGGATCCCTCATCTCGAGCTAGGAGGCGGAAACGGGGCTCCCCTGGATGTGTGTGGGACACCACGTGCTTCCTCTCGAGTGGAGACGGGTATGTCGGGGAACTTCTTGAGTTGCAGCAAGGGTGTGAAGGACCCTTTGGAAGTTCCAGTGGTTACATGTGATTGGCCTCGAGAAGCCTCAGCGGAAATGGTCCTCATCTCGCCTGCAGGGCAAAACCTCCTGGATTTTCTCGAGTTGCGGCAGGTGCTCTCGACTTACGACGGGGACCTCAGGGACCCGCTCTGGTGGCCTCAGGAAAGGCCAGTCCCCATGCGAGTTCCTCGGGGGCCTCTCGGGATTCCTCTCCCGTCGATGCCGGGGCCTAAGACCTTGTGTGGAGTCGGGGCCGGAACCTGAGGATTCCTCTCCAGTGCTGACATGGATCTTGGGGTACTTCTGGAGTCTCCCCAGGGGAGTCAGTCCTCGTCTCGAATGCGGTCATGCACTTGCGCTTTCCTCCAGAGCGGTAGCAGCAGTGTCACGCAGTCCGCCGCGTGGATCAAAGGATCTATGGTTTTCCCTCGAGTCTTTCCCACGAGGCTTTCCCACGAGGCTTTCCCACAGGGCTGTCCCACGTGCACACGTGGTGGGAGTCGATCCTCGGCTTGAACGTCAAGGCAGTGCAGGGAAAACAGGTTCCTCTGGAATGGACTGGCACATCTGGGGGACTCTTGGAATGGTGGCACGACCCTGGAGTTCCTCTCGCCTTTCCTGTGGAGAGCTCCTCCTCTTGAGATGCGACGGGAACGCCGGGAATTCTTTCCCTACGAAACAGGGAAAGGATCCCTCATCTCGAGCTAGGAGGCGGAAACGGGGCTCCCCTGGATGTGTGCGGGACCCACGTGCTTCCTCTCGAGTGGAGATGGGTATGTCCGGGAACTTCTTGAGTTGCAGCAAGGGTGTGAAGGACCCTTTGGAAGTTCCAGTGGTTAGACGTGATTGGCCTCGAGAAGCCTCAGCGGAAATGGGCCTCATCTCGCCTGGAGGGCAAAACCTCCTGGATATTCTCGAGTTGCGGCAGGTGCTCTCGACTTACGACGGGGACCTCAGGGACCCGCTCTGGTGGCCTCAGGAAAGGCCAGTCCCCATGCGAATTCCTCGGGGGCCTCTCGGGATTCCTCTCCCGTCGATGCCGGGGCCTAAGACCTTGTGTGTAGTCGGGGCCGGAACCTGAGGATTCCTCTCCAGTGCTGACATGGATCTTGGGGTACTTCTGGAGTCTCCCCAGGGGAGTCAGTCCTCGTCTCGAATGCGGGCATGCACTTGCGCTTTCCTCCAGAGCGGTAGCAGCAGTGTCACGCAGTCCGCCGCGTGGATCAAAGGATCTATGGTTTTCCCTCGAGTCTTTCCCCCGAGGCTTTCCCACGAGGCTTTCCCACAGGGCTGTCCCACGTGCACACGTGGTGGGAGTCGATCCTCGGCTTGAACTTCAACGCAGTGCAGGGAAAACAGGTTCCTCTGGAATGGACTGACATATCTGGGGGACTCTTGGAATGGTGGCACGACCCTGGAGTTCCTCTCGCCTTTCCTGTGGAGAGCGCCTCCTCTTGAGATGCGACGGGAACGCCGGGAATTCTTTCCCTACGAAACAGGGAAAGGATCCCTTATCTCGAGCTAGGAGGCGGAAACGGGGCTCTCCTGGATGTGTGCGGGACCCCACGTGCTTCCTCTCGAGTGGAGACGGGTATGTCGGGGAACTTCTTGAGTTGCAGCAAGGGTGTGAAGGACCCTTTGGAAGTTCCAGTGGTTAGACGTGATTGGCCTCGAGAAGCCTCAGCGGAAATGGGCCTCATCTCGCCTGGAGGGCAAAACCTCCTGGATTTTCTCGAGTTGCGGCAGGTGCTCTCGACTTACGACGGGGACCTCAGGGACCCGCTCTGGTGGCCTCAGGAAAGGCCAGTCCCCATGCGAGTTCCTCGGGGGCCTCTCGGGATTCCTCTCCCGTCGATGGCGGGGCCTAAGACCTTGTGTGGAGTCGGGGCCGGAACCTTAGGATTCCTCTCCAGTGCTGACATGGATCTTGGGGTACTTCTGGAGTCTCCCCAGGGGAGTCAGTCCTCGTCTCGAATGCGGGCATGCACTTGCGCTTTCCTCCAGAGCGGTAGCAGCAGTGTCACGCAGTCCGCCGCGTGGATCAAAGGATCTATGGTTTTCCCTCGAGTCTTTCCCACGAGGCTTTCCCACGAGGCTTTCCCACAGGGCTGTCCCACGTGCACACGTGGTGGGAGTCGATCCTCGGCTTGAACGTCAAGGCAGTGCAGGGAAAACAGGTTCCTCTGGAATGGACTGGCACATCTGGGGGACTCTTGGAATGGTGGCACGACCCTGGAGTTCCTCTCGCCTTTCCTGTGGAGAGCTCCTCCTCTTGAGATGCGACGGGAACGCCGGGAATTCTTTCCCTACGAAACAGGGAAAGGATCCCTAATCTCGAGCTAGGAGGCGGAAACGGGGCTCCCCTGGATGTGTGCGGGACCCACGTGCTTCCTCTCGAGTGGAGATGGGTATGTCCGGGAACTTCTTGAGTTGCAGCAAGGGTGTGAAGGACCCTTTGGAAGTTCCAGTGGTTAGACGTGATTGGCCTCGAGAAGCCTCAGCGGAAATGGTCCTCATCTCGCCTGGAGGGCAAAACCTCCTGGATATTCTCGAGTTGCGGCAGGTGCTCTCGACTTACGACGGGGACCTCAGGGACCCGCTCTGGTGGCCTCAGGAAAGGCCAGTCCCCATGCGAATTCCTCGGGGGCCTCTCGGGATTCCTCTCCCGTCGATGCCGGGGCCTAAGACCTTGTGTGTAGTCGGGGCCGGAACCTGAGGATTCCTCTCCAGTGCTGACATGGATCTTGGGGTACTTCTGGAGTCTCCCCAGGGGAGTCAGTCCTCGTCTCGAATGCGGGCATGCACTTGCGCTTTCCTCCAGAGCGGTAGCAGCAGTGTCACGCAGTCCGCCGCGTGGATCAAAGGATCTATGGTTTTCCCTCGAGTCTTTCCCACGAGGCTTTCCCACGAGGCTTTCCCACAGGGCTGTCCCACGTGCACACGTGGTGGGAGTCGATCCTCGGCTTGAACTTCAACGCAGTGCAGGGAAAACAGGTTCCTCTGGAATGGACTGACACATCTGGGGGACTCTTGGAATGGTGGAACGACCCTGGAGTTCCTCTCGCCTTTCCTGTG
Source organism: Ovis canadensis (assembly GCF_042477335.2). Taxonomy (NCBI): domain Eukaryota; kingdom Metazoa; phylum Chordata; class Mammalia; order Artiodactyla; family Bovidae; genus Ovis; species Ovis canadensis. The sequence continues at coordinate 3,978,999 of NC_091261.1, read as the reverse complement.
GAGAGCGCCTCCTCTTGAGATGCGACGGGAACGCCGGGAATTCTTTCCCTACGAAACAGGGAAAGGATCCCTCATCTCGAGCTAGGAGGCGGAAACGGGGCTCCCCTGGATGTGTGCGGGACCCCACGTGCTTCCTCTCGAGTGGAGACGGGTATGTCGGGGAACTTCTTGAGTTGCAGCAATGGTGTGAAGGACCCTTTGGAAGTTCCAGTGGTTAGATGTGATTGGCCTCGAGAAGCCTCAGCGGAAATGGGCCTCATCTCGCCTGGAGGGCAAAACCTCCTGGATTTTCTCGAGTTGCGGCAGGTGCTCTCGACTTACGACGGGGACCTCAGGGAAACGCTCTGGTGGCCTCAGGAAAGGCCAGTCCCCATGCGAGTTCCTCGGGGGCGTCTCGGGATTCCTCTCCCGTCGATGCCGGGGCCAAGACCTTGTGTGGAGTCGGGGCCGGAACCTGAGGATTCCTCTCCAGTGCTGACATGGATCTTGGGGTACTTCTGGAGTCTCCCCAGAGGAGTCAGTCCTCGTCTCGAATGCGGGCATGCACTTGCGCTTCCCTCCAGAGCGGTAGCAGCAGTGTCACGCAGTCCGCCGCGTGGATCAAAGGATGTTTGGTTTTCCCTCGAGTCTTTCCCACGAGGCTTTCCCACGAGGCTTTCCCACAGGGCTGTCCCACGTGCACACGTGGTGGGAGTCGATCCTCGGCTTGAACGTCAAGGCAGTGCAGGGAAAACAGGTTCCTCTGGAATGGACTGACACATCTGGGGGACTCTTGGAATGGTGGCACGACCCTGGAGTTCCTCTCGCCTTTCCTGTGGAGAGCGCCTCCTCTTGAGATGCGACGGGAACGCCGGGAATTCTTTCCCTACGAAACAGGGAAAGGATCCCTCATCTCGAGCTAGGAGGCGGAAAGGGGGCTCCCCTGGATGTGTGCGTGACCCACGTGCTTCCTCTCGAGTGGAGACGGGTATGTCGGAGAACTTCTTGAGTTGCAGCAAGGGTGTGAAGGACCCTTTGGAAGTTCCAGTGGTTAGACGTGATTAGCCTCGAGAAGCCTCAGCGGAAATGGGCCTCATCTCGCCTGGAGGGCAAAACCTCCTGGATTCTCTCGAGTTGCGGCAGGTGCTCTCGACTTACGACGGGGACCTCAGGGACCCGCTCTGGTGGCCTCAGGAAAGGCCAGTCCCCATGCGATTTCCTCGGGGGCCTCTCGGGATTCCTCTCCCGTCGATGCCGGGGCCTAAGACCTTGTGTGGAGTCGGGGCCGGAACCTGAGTATTCCTCTCCAGTGCTGACATGGATCTTGGGGTACTTCTGGAGTCTCCCCAGGGGAGTCAGTCCTCGTCTCGAATGCGGGCATGCACTTGCCCTTTCCTCCAGAGCGGTAGCAGCAGTGTCACGCAGTCCGCCGCGTGGATCAAAGGATCTATGGTTTTCCCTCGAGTCTTTCCCACGAGGCTTTCCCACGAGGCTTTCCCACAGGGCTGTCCCACGTGCACACGTGTTGGGAGTCGATCCTCGGCTTGAACGTCAAGGCAGTGCAGGGAAAACAGGGTCCTCTGGAATGGACTGGCACATCTGGGGGACTCTTGGAATGGTGGCACGACCCTGGAGTTCCTCTCGCCTTTCCTGTGGAGAGCGCCTCCTCTTGAGATGCGACGGGAACGCCGGGAATTCTTTCCCTACGAAACAGGGAAAGGATCCCTCATCTCGAGCTAGGAGGCGGAAACGGGGCTCCCCTGGATGTGTGCGGGACCCCACGTGCTTCCTCTCGAGTGGAGACGGGTATATCGGGGAACTTCTTGAGTTGCAGCAAGGGTGTGAAGGACCCTTTGGAAGTTCCAGTGGTTAGACGTGATTGGCCTCGAGAAGCCTCAGCGGAAATGGGCCTCATCTCGCCTGGAGGGCAAAACCTCCTGGATTTTCTCGAGTTGCGGCAGGTGCTCTCGACTTACGACGGGGACCTCAGGGACCCGCTCTGGTGGCCTCAGGAAAGGCCAGTCCCCATGCGAGTTCCTCGGGGGCCTCTCGGGATTCCTCTCCCGTCGATGGCGGGGCCTAAGACCTTGTGTGGAGTCGGGGCCGGAACCTTAGGATTCCTCTCCAGTGCTGACATGGATCTTGGGGTACTTCTGGAGTCTCCCCAGGGGAGTCAGTCCTCGTCTCGAATGCGGGCATGCACTTGCGCTTTCCTCCAGAGCGGTAGCAGCAGTGTCACGCAGTCCGCCGCGTGGATCAAAGGATCTATGGTTTTCCCTCGAGTCTTTCCCACGAGGCTTTCCCACGAGGCTTTCCCACAGGGCTGTCCCACGTGCACACGTGGTGGGAGTCGATCCTCGGCTTGAACGTCAAGGCAGTGCAGGGAAAACAGGTTCCTCTGGAATGGACTGACACATCTGGGGGACTCTTGGAATGGTGGCAAGACCCTGGAGTTCCTTTCGCCTTTCCTGTGGAGAGCGCCTTCTCTTGAGATGCGACGGGAACGCCGGGAATTCTTTCCCTACGAAACAGATAAAGGATCCCTCATCTCGAGCTAGGAGGAGGAAACGGGGCTCCCCTGGATGTGTGCGGGACCCCACGTGCTTCCTCTCGAGCGGAGACGGGTATGTCGGGGAACTTCTTGAGTTGCAGCAAGGGTGTGAAGGACCCTTTGGAAGTTCCAGTGGTTAGATGTGATTGGACTCGAGAAGCCTCAGCGGAAATGGGCCTCATCTCGCCTGGAGGGCAAAACCTCCTGGATTTTCTCGAGTTGCGGCAGGTGCTCTCGACTTACGACGGGGACCTCAGGGACCCGATCTGGTGGCCTCAGGAAAGGCCAGTCCCCATGCGAGTTCCTCGGGGGCGTCTCGGGATTCCTCTCCCGTCGATTCCGGGGCCTAAGACCTTGTGTGGAGTCGGGGCCGGAACCTGAGGATTCCTCTCCAGTGCTGACATGGATCTTGGGGTACTTCTGGAGTCTCCCCAGGGGAGTCAGTCCTCGTCTCGAATGCGGGCATGCACTTGCGCTTTCCTCCAGAGCGTTAGCAGCAGTGTCACGCAGTCCGCCGTGTGGATCAAAGGATCTATGGTTTTCCCTCGAGTCTTTCCCACGAGGCTTTCCCACGAGGCTTTCCCACAGGGCTGTCCCACGTGCACACGTGGTGGGAGTCGATCCTCGGCTTGAACGTCAAGGCAGTGCAGGGAAAACAGGTTCCTCTGGAATGGACTGACACATCTGGGGGACTCTTGGAATGGTGGCAAGACCCTGGAGTTCCTCTCGCCTTTCCTGTGGAGAGCGCCTCCTCTTGAGATGCGACGGGAACGCCGGGAATTCTTTCCCTACGAAACAGATAAAGGATCCCTCATCTCGAGCTAGGAGGCGGAAATGGGGCTCCCCTGGATGTGTTCGGGACCCCACGTGCTTCCCCTCGAGTGGAGACGGGTATGTCGGGGAACTTCTTGAGTTGCAGCAATGATGTGAAGGACCCTTTGGAAGTTCCAGTGGTTAGATGTGATTGGCCTCGAGAAGCCTCAGCAGAAATGGGCCTCATCTCGCCTGGAGGGCAAAACCTCCTGGATTTTCTCGAGTTGCGGCAGGTGCTCTCGACTTACGACGGGGACCTCAGGGACCCGCTCTGGTGGCCTCAGGAAAGGCCAGTCCCCATGCGAGTTCCTCGGGGGCCTCTCGGGATTCCTCTCCCGTCGATGCCGGGGCCTAAGACCTTGTGTGGAGTCGGGGCCGGAACCTGAGGATTCCTCTCCAGTGCTGACATGGATCTTGGGGTACTTCTGGAGTCTCCCCAGGGGAGTCAGTCCTCGTCTGGAATGCGGGCATGCACTTGCGCTTTCCCCAGAGCGGTAGCAGCAGTGTCACGCAGTCCGCCGCGTGGATCAAAGGATCTATGGTTTTCCCTCGAGTCTTTCCCACGAGGCTTTCCCACGAGGCTTTCCCACAGGGCTGTCCCACGTGCACACGTGGTGGGAGTCGATCCTCGGCTTGAACGTCAAGGCAGTGCAGGGAAAACAGGTTCCTCTGGAATGGACTGGCATATCTGGGGGACTCTTGGAATGGTGTCACGACCCTGGAGTTCCTCTCGCCTTTCCTGTGGAGAGCGCCTCCTCTTGAGATGCGACGGGAACGCCGGGAATTCTTTCCCTACGAAACAGGGAAAGGATCCCTCATCTCGAGCTAGGAGGCGGAAACGGGGCTCCCCTGGATGTGTGCGGGACCCCACGTGCTTCCTCTCGAGTGGAGACGGGTATGTCGGGGAACTTCTTGAGATGCAGCAATGGTGTGAAGGACCCTTTGGAAGTTCCAGTGGATAGATGTGATTGGCCTCGAGAAGCCTCAGCGGAAATGGGCCTCATCTCGCCTGGAGGGCAAAACCTCCTGGATTTTCTCGAGTTGCGGCAGGTGTTCTCGACTTACGACGGGGACCTCAGGGACCCGCTCTGGGGGCCTCAGGAAAGGCCAGTCCCCATGCGAGTTCCTCGGGGGCCTCTCGGGATTCCTCTCCCGTCGATGCCGGGTCCTAAGACCTTGTGTGGAGTCGGGGCCGGAACCTGAGGATTCCTCTCCAGTGCTGACATGGATCTTGGGGTACTTCTGGAGTCTCCCCAGGGGAGTCAGTCCTCGTCTCGAATGCGGGCATGCACTTGCGCTTTACTCCAGAGGGGTAGCAGCAGTGTCACGCAGTCCGCCTCGTGGATCAAATGATCTATGGTTTTCCTTCGAGTCTTTCCCACGAGGCTTTCCCACGAGGCTTTCCCACAGGGCTGTCCCACGTGCACACGTGGTGGGAGTCGATCCTCGGCTTGAACGTCAAGGCAGTGCAGGGAAAACAGGTTCCTCTGGAATGGACTGACACATCTGGGGGACTCTTGGAATGGTGGCATGACCCTGGAGTTCCTCTCGCCTTTCCTGTGGAGAGCGCCTCCTCTTGAGATGCGACGGGAACGCCGGGAATTCTTTCCCTACGAAACAGGGAAAGGATCCCTCATCTCGAGCTAGGAGGCGGAAACGGGGCTCCCCTGGATGTGTGCGGGACACCACGTGCTTCCTCTCGAGTGCAGACGGGTATGTCGGGGAACTTCTTGAGTTGCAGCAAGGGTGTGAAGGACCCTTTGGAAGTTCCAGTGGTTAGATGTGATTGGCCTCGAGAAGCCTCAGCGGAAATGGGCCTCATCTCGCCTGGAGGGCAAAACCTCCTGGATTTTCTCGAGTTGCGGCAGGTGCTCTCGACTTACGACGGGGACCTCAGGGACCCGCTCTGGTGGCCTCAGAACAGGCCAGTCCCCATGCGAGTTCCTCGGGGGCCTCTCGGGATTCCTCTCCCGTCGATGCCGGGGCCTAAGACCTTGTGTGGACTCGGGGCCGGAACCTGAGGATTCCTCTCCAGTGCTGACATGGATCTTGGGGTACTTCTGGAGTCTCCCCAGGGGAGTCAGTCCTCGTCTCGAATGCGGGCATGCACTTGCGCTTTCCTCCAGAGCGGTAGCAGCAGTGTCACGCAGTCCGCCGTGTGGATCAAAGGATCTATGTTTTTCCCTCGAGTCTTTCCCACGAGGCTTTCCCACGAGGCTTTCCCACAGGGCTGTCCCACGTGCACACGTGGTGGGAGTCGATCCTCGGCTTGAACGTCAACGCAGTACAGGGAAAACAGGTTCCTCTGGAATGGACTGGCACATCTGGGGGACTCTTGGAATGGTGGCACGACCCTGGAGTTCCTCTCGCCTTTCCTGTGGAGAGCGCCTCCTCTTGAGATGCGACGGGAACGCCGGGAATTCTTTCCCTACGAAACAGGGAAAGGATCCCTCATCTCGAGCTAGGAGGCGGAAACGGGGCTCCCCTGGATGTGTGCGGGACCCCACGTGCTTCCTCTCGAGTGGAGACGGGTATGTCGGGGAACTTCTTGAGTTGCAGCAATGGTGTGAAGGACCCTTTGGAAGTTCCAGTGGATAGATGTGATTGGCCTCGAGAAGCCTCAGCGGAAATGGGCCTCATCTCGCCTGGAGGGCAAAACCTCCTGGATTTTCTCGAGTTGCGGCAGGTGCTCTCGACTTACGACGGGGACCTCAGGGACCCGCTCTGGGGGCCTCAGGAAAGGCCAGTCCCCATGCGAGTTCCTCGGGGGCCTCTCGGGATTCCTCTCCCGTCGATGCCGGGGCCTAAGACCTTGTGTGGAGTCGGGGCGGGAACCTGAGGATTCCTCTCCAGTGCTGACATGGATCTTGGGGTACTTCTGGAGTCTCCCCAGGGGAGTCAGTCCTCGTCTCGAATGCGGGCATGCACTTGCGCTTTCCTCCAGAGCGGTAGCAGCAGTGTCACGCAGTCCGCCGTTTGGATCAAAGGATCTATGGTTTTCCCTCGAGTCTTTCCCACGAGGCTTTCCCACGAGGCTTTCCCACAGGGCTGTCCCACGTGCACACGTGGTGGGAGTCGATCCTCGGCTTGAACGTCAAGGCAGTGCAGGGAAAACAGGTTCCTCTGGAATGGACTGACACATCTGGGGGACTCTTGGAATGGTGGCATGACCCTGGAGTTCCTCTCGCCTTTCCTGTGGAGAGCGCCTCCTCTTGAGATGCGACGGGAACGCCGGGAATTCTTTCCCTACGAAACAGGGAAAGGATCCCTCATCTCGAGCTAGGAGGCGGAAACGGGGCTCCCCTGGATGTGTGCGTGACCCCACGTGCTTCCTCTCGAGCGGAGACGGGTATGTCGGGGAACTTCTTGAGTTGCAGCAAGGGTGTGAAGGACCCTTTGGAAGTTCCAGTGGTTAGATGTGATTGGACTCGAGAAGCCTCAGCGGAAATGGGCCTCATCTTGCCTGGAGGGCAAAACCTCCTGGATTTTCTCGAGTTGCGGCAGGTGCTCTCGACTTACGACGGGGACCTCAGGGACCCGATCTGGTGGCCTCAGGAAAGGCCAGTCCCCATGCGAGTTCCTCGGGTGCGTCTCGGGATTCCTCTCCCGTCGATTCCGGGGCCAAGACCTGTGTGGAGTCGGGGCCGGAACCTGAGGATTCCTCTCCAGTGCTGACATGGATCTTGGGGTACTTCTGGAGTCTCCCCAGGGGAGTCAGTCCTCGTCTCGAATGCGGGCATGCACTTGCGCTTTCCTCCAGAGCGGTAGCAGCAGTGTCACGCAGTCCGCCGCGTGGATCAAAGGATCTATGGTTTTCCCTCGAGTCTTTCCCACGAGGCTTTCCCACGAGGCTTTCCCACAGGGCTGTCCCACGTGCACACGTGGTGGGAGTCGATCCTCGGCTTGAACGTCAAGGCAGTGCAGGGAAAACAGGTTCCTCTGGAATGGACTGGCACATCTGGGGGACTCTTGGAATGGTGTCACGACCCTGGAGTTCCTCTCGCCTTTCCTGTGGAGAGCGCCTCCTCTTGAGATGCGACGGGAACGCCGGGAATTCTTTCCCTACGAAACAGGGAAAGGATCCCTCATCTCGAGCTAGGAGGCGGAAACGGGGCTCCCCTGGATGTGTGCGGGACCCCACGTGCTTCCTCTCGAGTGGAGACGGGTATGTCGGGGAACTTCTTGAGTTGCAGCAATGGTGTGAAGGACCCTTTGGAAGTTCCAGTGGATAGATGTGATTGGCCTCGAGAAGCCTCAGCGGAAATGGGCCTCATCTCGCCTGGAGGGCAAAACCTCCTGGATTTTCTCGAGTTGCGGCAGGTGCTCTCGACTTACGACGGGGACCTCAGGGACCCGCTCTGGGGGCCTCAGGAAAGGCCAGTCCCCATGCGAGTTCCTCGGGGGCCTCTCGGGATTCCTCTCCCGTCGATGCCGGGGCCTAAGACCTTGTGTGGAGTCGGGGCCGGAACCTGAGGATTCCTCTCCAGTGCTGACATGGATCTTGGGGTACTTCTGGAGTCTCCCCAGGGGAGTCAGTCCTCGTCTCGAATGCGGGCATGCACTTGCGCTTTACTCCAGAGGGGTAGCAGCAGTGTCACGCAGTCCGCCTCGTGGATCAAATGATCTATGGTTTTCCTTCGAGTCTTTCCCACGAGGCTTTCCCACGAGGCTTTCCCACAGGGCTGTCCCACGTGCACACGTGGTGGGAGTCGATCCTCGGCTTGAACGTCAAGGCAGTGCAGGGAAAACAGGTTCCTCTGGAATGGACTGACACATCTGGGGGACTCTTGGAATGGTGGCATGACCCTGGAGTTCCTCTCGCCTTTCCTGTGGAGAGCGCCTCCTCTTGAGATGCGACGGGAACGCCGGGAATTCTTTCCCTACGAAACAGGGAAAGGATCCCTCATCTCGAGCTAGGAGGCGGAAACGGGGCTCCCCTGGATGTGTGCGGGACACCACGTGCTTCCTCTCGAGTGCAGACGGGTATGTCGGGGAACTTCTTGAGTTGCAGCAAGGGTGTGAAGGACCCTTTGGAAGTTCCAGTGGTTAGATGTGATTGGCCTCGAGAAGCCTCAGCGGAAATGGGCCTCATCTCGCCTGGAGGGCAAAACCTCCTGGATTTTCTCGAGTTGCGTCAGGTGCTCTCGACTTACGACGGGGACCTCAGGGACCCGCTCTGGTGGCCTCAGAACAGGCCAGTCCCCATGCGAGTTCCTCGGGGGCCTCTCGGGATTCCTCTCCCGTCGATGCCGGGGCCTAAGACCTTGTGTGGACTCGGGGCCGGAACCTGAGGATTCCTCTCCAGTGCTGACATGGATCTTGGGGTACTTCTGGAGTCTCCCCAGGGGAGTCAGTCCTCGTCTCGAATGCGGGCATGCACTTGCGCTTTCCTCCAGAGCGGTAGCAGCAGTGTCACGCAGTCCGCCGTGTTGATCAAAGGATCTATGGTTTTCCCTCGAGTCTTTCCCACGAGGCTTTCCCACGAGGCTTTCCCACAGGGCTGTCCCACGTGCACACGTGGTGGGAGTCGATCCTCGGCTTGAACGTCAACGCAGTACAGGGAAAACAGGTTCCTCTGGAATGGACTGGCACATCTGGGGGACTCTTGGAATGGTGGCACGACCCTGGAGTTCCTCTCGCCTTTCCTGTGGAGAGCGCCTCCTCTTGAGATGCGACGGGAACGCCGGGAATTCTTTCCCTACGAAACAGGGAAAGGATCCCTCATCTCGAGCTAGGAGGCGGAAACGGGGCTCCCCTGGATGTGTGCGGGACCCCACGTGCTTCCTCTCGAGTGGAGACGGGTATGTCGGGGAACTTCTTGAGTTGCAGCAATGGTGTGAAGGACCCTTTGGAAGTTCCAGTGGATAGATGTGATTGGCCTCGAGAAGCCTCAGCGGAAATGGGCCTCATCTCGCCTGGAGGGCAAAACCTCCTGGATTTTCTCGAGTTGCGGCAGGTGCTCTCGACTTACGACGGGGACCTCAGGGACCCGCTCTGGGGGCCTCAGGAAAGGCCAGTCCCCATGCGAGTTCCTCGGGGGCCTCTCGGGATTCCTCTGCCGTCGATGCCGGGGCCTAAGACCTTGTGTGGAGTCGGGGCCGGAACCTGAGGATTCCTCTCCAGTGCTGACATGGATCTTGGGGTACTTCTGGAGTCTCCCCAGGGGAGTCAGTCCTCGTCTCGAATGCGGGCATGCACTTGCGCTTTCCTCCAGAGCGGTAGCAGCAGTGTCACGCAGTCCGCCGTGTGGATCAAAGGATCTATGGTTTTCCCTCTAGTCTTTCCCACGAGGCTTTCCCACGAGGCTTTCCCACAGGGCTGTCCCACGTGCACACGTGGTGGGAGTCGATCCTCGGCTTGAACGTCAAGGCAGTGCAGGGAAAACAGGTTCCTCTGGAATGGACTGACACATCTGGGGGACTCTTGGAATGGTGGCATGACCCTGGAGTTCCTCTCGCCTTTCCTGTGGAGAGCGCCTCCTCTTGAGATGCGACGGGAACGCCGGGAATTCTTTCCCTACGAAACAGGGAAAGGATCCCTCATCTCGAGCTAGGAGGCGGAAACGGGGCTCCCCTGGATGTGTGCGGGACCCCACGTGCTTCCTCTCGAGTGCAGACGGGTATGTCGGGGAACTTCTTGAGTTGCAGCAAGGGTGTGAAGGACCCTTTGGAAGTTCCAGTGGTTAGACGTGATTGGCCTCGAGAAGCCTCAGCGGAAATGGGCCTCATCTCGCCTGGAGGGCAAAACCTCCTGGATTTTCTCGAGTTGCGGCAGGTGCTCTCGACTTACGACGGGGACCTCAGGGACCCGCTCTGGTGGCCTCAGAACAGGCCAGTCCCCATGCGAGTTCCTCGGGGGCCTCTCGGGATTCCTCTCCCGTCGATGCCGGGGCCTAAGACCTTGTGTGGACTCGGGGCCGGAACCTGAGGATTCCTCTCCAGTGCTGACAGGGATCTTGGGGTACTTCTCTAGTCTCCCGAGGGGAGTCATTCCTCGTCTCGAATGCGGGCATGCACTTGCGCTTTCCTCCAGAGCGGTAGCAGCAGTGTCACGCAGTCCGCCGTGTGGATCAAAGGATCTATGGTTTTCCCTCGAGTCTTTCCCACGAGGCTTTCCCACGAGGCTTTCCCACAGGGCTGTCCCACGTGCACACATGGTGGGAGTCGATCCTCGGCTTGAACGTCAACGCAGTGCAGGGAAAACAGGTTCCTCTGGAATGGACTGACACCTCTGGGGGACTCTTGGAATGGTGGCACGACCCTGGAGTTCCTCTCGCCTTTCCTGTGGAGAGCGCCTCCTCTTGAGATGCGACGGGAACGCCGGGAATTCTTTCCCTACGAAACAGGGAAAGGATCCCTCATCTCGAGCTAGGAGGCGGAAACGGGGCTCCCCTGGATGTGTGCGGGACCCCACGTGTTTCCTCTCGAGTGCAGACGGGTATGTCGGGGAACTTCTTGAGTTGCAGCAAGGGTGTGAAGGACCCTTTGGAAGTTCCAGTGGTTACATGTGATTGGCCTCGAGAAGCCTCAGCGGAAATGGGCCTCATCTCGCCTGGAGGGCAAAACCTCCTGGATTTTCTCGAGTTGCGGCAGGTGCTCTCGACTTACGACGGGGACCACAGGGACCCGCTCTGGTGGCCTCAGGAAAGGCCAGTCCCCATGCGAGTTCCTCGGGGGCGTCTCGGGATTCCTCTCCCGTCGATGCCGGGGCCAAGACCTTGTGTGGAGTCGGGGCCGGAACCTGAGGATTCCTCTCCAGTGCTGACATGGATCTTGGGGTACTTCTGGAGTCTCCCCAGGGGCGTCAGTCCTCGTCTCGAATGCGGGCATGCACTTGCGCTTTCCTCCAGAGCGGTAGCAGCAGTGTCACGCAGTCCCCCGCGTGGATCAAAGGATCTATGGTTTTCCCTCGAGTCTTTCCCACGAGGCTTTCCCACGAGGCTTTCCCACAGGGCTGTCCCACGTGCACACGTGGTGGGAGTCGATCCTCGGCTTGAACGTCAAGGCAGTGCAGGGAAAACAGGTTCCTCTGGAATGAACTGACACATCTGGGGGACTCTTGGAATGGTGGCACGACCCTGGAGTTCCTCTCGCCTTTCCTGTGGAGAGCGCCTCCTCTTGAGATGCGATGGGAACGCCGGGAATTCTTTCCCTACGAAACAGGGAAAGGATCCCTCATCTCGATCTAGGAGGTGGAAACGGGTCTCCACTGGATGTGTGCGGGACCCCACGTGCTTCCTCTCGAGTGGAGACGGGTATGTCGGGGAACTTCTTGAGTTGCAGCAATGGTGTGAAGGACCCTTTGGAAGTTCCAGTGGTTAGATGTGATTGGCCTCGAGAAGCCTCAGCGGAAATGGGCCTCATCTCGCCTGGAGGGCAAAACCTCCTGGATTTTCTCGAGTTGCGGCAGGTGCTCTCGACTTACGACGGGGACCTCAGGGACCCGATCTGGTGGCCTCAGGAAAGGCCAGTCCCCATGCGAGTTCCTCGGGGGCCTCTCGGGATTCCTCTCCCGTCGATGCCGGGGCCTAAGACCTTGTGTGGAGTCGGGGCCGGAACCTGAGGATTCCTCTCCAGTGCTGACATGGATCTTGGGGTACTTCTGGAGTCTCCCCAGGGGAGTCAGTCCTCGTCTCGAATGCGGGCATGCACTTGCGCTTTCCTCCAGAGCGGTAGCAGCAGTGTCACGCAGTCCGCCGCGTGGATCAAAGGATCTATGGTTTTCCCTCGAGTCTTTCCCACGAGGCTTTCCCACGAGGCTTTCCCACAGGGCTGTCCCACGTGCACACGTGGTGGGAGTCGATCCTCGGCTTGAACGTCAAGGCAGTGCAGGGAAAACAGGTTCCTCTGGAATGGACTGACACATCTGGGGGACTCTTGGAATGGTGGCATGACCCTGGAGTTCCTCTCGCCTTTCCTGTGGAGAGCGCCACCTCTTGAGATGCGACGGGAACGCCGGGAATTCTTTCCCTACGAAACAGGGAAAGGATCCCTCATCTCGAGCTAGGAGGCGGAAACGGGGCTCCCCTGGATGTGTGCGGGACGCCACGTGCTTCCTCTCGAGTGCAGACGGGTATGTCGGGGAACTTCTTGAGTTGCAGCAAGGGTGTGAAGGACCCTTTGGAAGTTCCAGTGGTTAGACGTGATTGGCCTCGAGAAGCCTCAGCGGAAATGGGCCTCATCTCGCCTGGAGGGCAAAACCTCCTGGATTTTCTCGAGTTGCGGCAGGTGCTCTCGACTTACGACGGGGACCTCAGGGACCCGCTCTGGTGGCCTCAGGAAAGGCCAGTCCCCATGCGAGTTCCTCGGGGGCCTCTCGGGATTCCTCTCCCGTCGATGCCGGGGCCTAAGACCTTGTGTGGAGTCGGGGCCGGAACCTGAGGATTCCTCTCCAGTGCTGACATGGATCTAGGGGGAACTTCTGGAGTCTCCCCAGGGGAGTCAGTCCTCGTCTCGAATGCGGGCATGCACTTGCGCTTTCCTCCAGAGCGGTAGCAGCAGTGTCACGCAGTCCGCCGCGTGGATCAAAGGATCTATGGTTTTCCCTCGAGCCTTTCCCAAGAGGCTTTTCCACGAGGCTTTCCCACAGGGCTGTCCCACGTGCACAGGTGGTGGGAGTCGATCCTCGGCTTGAACGTCAAGGCAGTGCAGGGAAAACAGGTTCCTCTGGAATGGACTGACACATCTGGGGGACTCTTGGAATGGTGGCACGACCCTGGAGTTCCTCTCGCCTTTCCTGTGGAGAGCGCCTCCTCTTGAGATGCGACGGGAACGCCGGGAATTCTTTCCCTACGAAACAGGGAAAAGATCCCTCATCTCGAGCTAGGAGGCGGAAACGGGGCTGCCCTGGATGTGTGCGGGACCCCACGTGCATCCTCTCGAGTGGAGACGGGTATGTCGGGGAACTTCTTGAGTTGCAGCAATGGTGTGAAGGACCCTTTGGAAGTTCCAGTGGTTAGATGTGATTGGCCTCGAGAAGCCTCAGCGGAAATGGGCCTCATCTCGCCTGGAGGGCAAAACCTCCTGGATTCTCTCGAGTTGCGGCAGGTGCTCTCGACTTACGACGGGGACCTCAGGGACCCGCTCTGGTGGCCTCAGGAAAGGCCAGTCCCCATGCGAGTTCCTCGGGGGCCTCTCGGGATTCCTCTCCCGTCGATGCCGGGGCCTAAGACCTTGTGTGGAGTCGGGGCCGGAACCTGAGGATTCCTCTCCAGTGCTGACATGGATCTTGGGGTACTTCTGGAGTCTCCCCAGGGGAGTCAGTCCTCGTCTCGAATGCGGGCATGCACTTGCGCTTTCCTCCAGAGCGGTAGCAGCAGTTTCACGCAGTCCGCCGCGTGGATCAAAGGATCTATGGTTTTCCCTCGAGTCTTTCCCACGAGGCTTTCCCACGAGGCTTTCCCACAGGGCTGTCCCACGTGCACACGTGGTGGGAGTCGATCCTCGGCTTGAACGTCAAGGCAGTGCAGGGAAAACAGGGTCCTCTGGAATGGACTGGCACATCTGGGGGACTCTTGGAATGGTGGCACGACCCTGGAGTTCCTCTCGCCTTTCCTGTGGAGAGCGCCTCCTCTTGAGATGCGACGGGAACGCCGGGAATTCTTTCCCTACGAAACAGGGAAAGGATCCCTCATCTCGAGCTAGGAGGCGGAAACGGGGCTCCCCTGGATGTGTGCGGGACCCACGTGCTTCCTCTCGAGTGGAGACGGGTATGTCGGGGAACTTTTGAGTTGCAGCAAGGGTGTGAAGAACCCTTTGGAAGTTCCAGTGGTTAGACGTGATTGGCCTCGAGAAGCCTCAGCGGAAATGGGTCTCATCTCGCATGGAGGGCAAAACCTCCTGGATATTCTCGAGTTGCGGCAGGTGCTCTTGACTTACGACGGGGACCTCAGGGACCCGCTCTGGTGGCCTCAGGAAAGGCCAGTCCCCATGCGAATTCCTCGGGGGCCTCTCGGGATTCCTCTCCCGTCGATGCCGGGGACAAAGACCTTGTGTGTAATCGGGGCCGGAACCTGAGGATTCCTCTCCAGTGCTGACATGGATCTTGGGGTACTTCTGGAGACTCCCCAGGGGAGTCAGTCCTCGTCTCGAATGCGGGCATGCACTTGCGCTTTCCTCCAGAGCGGTAGCAGCAGTGTCACGCAGTCCGCCGCGTGGATCAAAGGATCTATGGTTTTCCCTCGAGTCTTTCCCCCGAGGCTTTCCCACGAGGCTTTCCCACAGGGCTGTCCCACGTGCACACGTGGTGGGAGTCGATCCTCGGCTTGAACTTCAACGCAGTGCAGGGAAAACAGGTTCCTCTGGAATGGACTGACATATCTGGGGGACTCTTGGAATGGTGGCACGACCCTGGAGTTCCTCTCGCCTTTCCTGTGGAGAGCGCCTCCTCTTGAGATGCGACGGGAACGCCGGGAATTCTTTCCCTACGAAACAGGGAAAGGATCCCTCATCTCGAGCTAGGAGGCGGAAACGGGGCTCCCCTGGATGTGTGCGGGACCCCACGTGCTTCCTCTCGAGTGGAGACGGGTATGTCGGGGAACTTCTTGAGTTGCAGCAAGGGTGTGAAGGACCCTTTGGAAGTTCCAGTGGTTAGACGTGATTGGCCTCGAGAAGCCTCAGCGGAAATGGGCCTCATCTCGCCTGGAGGGCAAAACCTCCTGGATTTTCTCGAGTTCCGGCAGGTGCTCTCGACTTACGACGGGGACCTCAGGGACCCGCTCTGGTGGCCTCAGGAAAGGCCAGTCCCCATGCGAGTTCCTCGGGGGCCTCTCGGGATTCCTCTCCCGTCGATGGCGGGGCCTAAGACCTTGTGTGGAGTCGGGGCCGGAACCTTAGGATTCCTCTCCAGTGCTGACATGGATCTTGGGGTACTTCTGGAGTCTCCCCAGGGGAGTCAGTCCTCGTCTCGAATGCGGGCATGCACTTGCGCTTTCCTCCAGAGCGGTAGCAGCAGTGTCACGCAGTCCGCCGCGTGGATCAAAGGATCTATGGTTTTCCCTCGAGTCTTTCCCACGAGGCTTTCCCACGAGGCTTTCCCACAGGGCTGTCCCACGTGCACACGTGGTGGGAGTCGATCCTCGGCTTGAACGTCAAGGCAGTGCAGGGAAAACAGGTTCCTCTGGAATGGACTGACACATCTGGGGGACTCTTGGAATGGTGGCACGACCCTGGAGTTCCTCTCGCCTTTCCTGTGGAGAGCGCCTCCTCTTGAGATGCGACGGGAACGCCGGGAATTCTTTCCCTACGAAACAGGGAAAGGATCCCTCATCTCGAGCTAGGAGGCGGAAACGGGGCTCCCCTGAATGTGTGCGGGACCCACGTGCTTCCTCTCGAGTGGAGACGGGTATGTCGGGGAACTTCTTGAGTTGCAGCAAGGGTGTGAAGGACCCTTTGGAAATTCCAGTGGTTAGACGTGATGGGCCTCGAGAAGCCTCAGCGGAAATGGGCCTCATCTCGCCTGGAGGGCAAAACCTCCTGGATATTCTCGAGTTGCGGCAGGTGCTCTCGACTTACGACGGGGACCTCAGGGACCCGCTCTGGTGGCCTCAGGAAAGGCCAGTCCCCATGCGAATTCCTCGGGTGCCTCTCGGGATTCCTCTCCCGTCGATGCCGGGGCCTAAGACCTTGTGTGTAGTCGGGGCCGGAACCTGAGGATTCCTCTCCAGTGCTGACATGGATCTTGGGGTACTTCTGGAGTCTCCCCAGGGGAGTCAGTCCTCGTCTCGAATGCGGGCATGCACTTGCACTTTCCTCCAGAGTGGTAGGAGCAGTGTCACGCAGTCCGCCGCGTGGATCAAAGGATCTATGGTTTTCCCTCGAGTCTTTTCCACGAGGCTTTCCCACGAGGCTTTCCCACAGGGCTGTCCCACGTGCACACGTGGTGGGAGTCGATCCTCGGCTTGAACGTCAAGGCAGTGCAGGGAAAACAGGTTCCTCTGGAATGGACTGACATATCTGGGGGTCTCTTGGAATGGTATCTCGACCCTGGAGTTCCTATCGCCTTTCCTGTGGAGAGCGCCTCCTCTTGAGATGCGACGGGAACGCCGGGAATTCTTTCCCTACGAAACAGGGAAAGGATCCCTAATCTCGAGCTAGGAGGCGGAAACGGGGCTCCCCTGGATGTGTGCGGGACCCACGTGCTTCCTCTCGAGTGGAGATGGGTATTTCCGGGAACTTCTTGAGTTGCAGCAAGGGTGTGAAGGACCCTTTGGAAGTTCCAGTGGTTAGACGTGATTGGCCTCGAGAAGCCTCAGCGGAAATGGGCCTCATCTCGCCTGGAGGGCAAAACCTCCTGGATATTCTCGAGTTGCGGCAGGTGCTCTCGACTTACGACGGGGACCTCAGGGACCCGCTCTGGTGGCCTCAGGAAAGGCCAGTCCCCATGCGAATTCCTCGGGGGCCTCTCGGGATTCCTCTCCCGTCGATGCCGGGGCCTAAGACCTTGTGTGTAGTCGGGGCCGGAACCTGAGGATTCCTCTCCAGTGCTGACATGGATCTTGGGGTACTTCTGGAGTCTCCCCAGGGGAGTCAGTCCTCGTCTCGAATGCGGGCATGCACTTGCGCTTTCCTCCAGAGCGGTAGCAGCAGTGTCACGCAGTCCGCCGCGTGGATCAAAGGATCTATGGTTTTCCCTCGAGTCTTTCCCACGAGGCTTTCCCACGAGGCTTTCCCACAGGGCTGTCCCACGTGCACACGTGGTGGGAGTCGATCCTCGGCTTGAACTTCAACGCAGTGCAGGGAAAACAGGTTCCTCTGGAATGGACTGACACATCTGGGGGACTCTTGGAATGGTGGAACGACCCTGGAGTTCCTCTCGCCTTTCCTGTGGAGAGCGCCTCCTCTTGAGATGCGACGGGAACGCCGGGAATTCTTTCCCTACGAAACAGGGAAAGGATCCCTCATCTCGAGCTAGGAGGCGGAAACGGGGCTCCCCTGGATGTGTGCGGGACCCCACGTGCTTCCTCTCGAGTGGAGACGGGTATGTCGGGGAACTTCTTGAGTTGCAGCAATGGTGTGAAGGACCCTTTGGAAGTTCCAGTGGTTAGATGTGATTGGCCTCGAGAAGCCTCAGCGGAAATGGGCCTCATCTCGCCTGGAGGGCAAAACCTCCTGGATTTTCTCGAGTTGCGGCAGGTGCTCTCGACTTACGACGGGGACCTCAGGGAAACGCTCTGGTGGCCTCAGGAAAGGCCAGTCCCCATGCGAGTTCCTCGGGGGCGTCTCGGGATTCCTCTCCCGTCGATGCCGGGGCCAAGACCTTGTGTGGAGTCGGGGCCGGAACCTGAGGATTCCTCTCCAGTGCTGACATGGATCTTGGGGTACTTCTGGAGTCTCCCCAGAGGAGTCAGTCCTCGTCTCGAATGCGGGCATGCACTTGCGCTTCCCTCCAGAGCGGTAGCAGCAGTGTCACGCAGTCCGCCGCGTGGATCAAAGGATGTTTGGTTTTCCCTCGAGTCTTTCCCACGAGGCTTTCCCACGAGGCTTTCCCACAGGGCTGTCACACGTGCACACGTGGTGGGAGTCGATCCTCGGCTTGAACGTCAAGGCAGTGCAGGGAAAACAGGTTCCTCTGGAATGGACTGACACATCTGGGGGACTCTTGGAATGGTGGCACGACCCTGGAGTTCCTCTCGCCTTTCCTGTGGAGAGCGCCTCCTCTTGAGATGCGACGGGAACGCCGGGAATTCTTTCCCTACGAAACAGGGAAAGGATCCCTCATCTCGAGCTAGGAGGCGGAAAGGGGGCTCCCCTGGATGTGTGCGTGACCCACGTGCTTCCTCTCGAGTGGAGACGGGTATGTCGGAGAACTTCTTGAGTTGCAGCAAGGGTGTGAAGGACCCTTTGGAAGTTCCAGTGGTTAGACGTTATTGGCCTCGAGAAGCCTCAGCGGAAATGGGTCTCATCTCGCATGGAGGGCAAAACCTCCTGGATATTCTCGAGTTGCGGCAGGTGCTCTCGACTTACGACGGGGACCTCAGGGACCCGCTCTGGTGGCCTCAGGAAAGGCCAGTCCCCATGCGAATTCCTCGGGGGCCTCTCGGGATTCCTATCCCATCGATGCCGGGGCCTAAGACCTTGTGTGTAGTCGGGGCCGGAACCTGAGGATTCCTCTCCAGTGCTGACATGGATCTTGGGGTACTTCTGGAGTCTCCCCAGGGGAGTCAGTCCTCGTCTCGAATGCGGGCATGCACTTGCGCTTTCCTCTAGAGCGGTAGCAGCAGTGTCACGCAGTCCGCCGCGTGGATCAAAGGATCTATGGTTTTCCCTCGAGTCTTTCCCACGAGGCTTTCCCACGAGGCTTTCCCACAGGGCTGTCCCACGTGCACACGTGGTGGGAGTCGATCCTCGGCTTGAACTTCAACGCAGTGCAGGGAAACCAGGTTCCTCTGGAATGGACTGACACATCTGGGGACTCTTGGAATGGTGGCACGACCCTGGAGTTCCTCTCGCCTTTCCTGTGGAGAGCGCCTCCTCTTGAGATGCGACGGGAACGCCGGGAATTCTTTCCCTACGAAACAGGGAAAGGATCCCTCATCTCGAGCTAGGAGGCGGAAACGGGGCTCCCCTGGATGTGTGCGGGACCCCACGTGCTTCCTCTCGAGTGGAGACGGGTATATCGGGGAACTTCTTGAGTTGCAGCAAGGGTGTGAAGGACCCTTTGGAAGTTCCAGTGGTTAGACGTGATTGGCCTCGAGAAGCCTCAGCGGAAATGGGCCTCATCTCGCCTGGAGGGCAAAACCTCCTGGATTTTCTCGAGTTGCGGCAGGTGCTCTCGACTTACGACGGGGACCTCAGGGACCCGCTCTGGTGGCCTCAGGAAAGGCCAGTCCCCATGCGAGTTCCTCGGGGGCCTCTCGGGATTCCTCTCCCGTCGATGGCGGGGCCTAAGACCTTGTGTGGAGTCGGGGCCGGAACCTTAGGATTCCTCTCCAGTGCTGACATGGATCTTGGGGTACTTCTGGAGTCTCCCCAGGGGAGTCAGTCCTCGTCTCGAATGCGGGCATGCACTTGCGCTTTCCTCCAGAGCGGTAGCAGCAGTGTCACGCAGTCCGCCGCGTGGATCAAAGGATCTATGGTTTTCCCTCGAGTCTTTCCCACGAGGCTTTCCCACGAGGCTTTCCCACAGGGCTGTCCCACGTGCACACGTGGTGGGAGTCGATCCTCGGCTTGAACGTCAAGTGCAGGGAAAACAGGTTCCTCTGGAATGGACTGACACATCTGGGGTCTCTTGGAATGGTGGCACGACCCTGGAGTTCCTCTCGCC